>NC_138772.1:55688388-56228388 GCF_965119305.1 Pelophylax lessonae
CATCAGCTAACGATCATTGACATACCAGGATATGCACCATCTTTAGGCATGTCCCAGCAATTATTTCAAAATTCCCAGGGTCAGCTCCTCTATTCTGACCAAATTTACTTCCTTTTATTCTTTTTAATGGCACTTTTCCACTGCAAGTACAGGCTCGGCTCTACTTGGCCCTGCTTGGCCCTATTTGCTTTTCCACTGCTGGTACCGCATGGTACAGTGTTGGAACGGTACGGTATGGTTTGCTTTTCCACTAAAGTAGTACTAAAGTTAAGTGGGTGAGAACAACGGGGAGGGTGGGATTCTCTGACCAATCAGTGGCTAGTAGTGACTGCATGCAAAGGATTGTGGGATATGGTACCGGGTATGGTACCTCTTGGAACCACAATCGAGTAGGAACTGTTTTTGAGAGCCGTACCGTTCGGTTCCATGCAGTGGAAAAGCGCCGCCGTACCGTACCGTACCGAACCGTTCCTACACCATACCATGTGGTACCAGCAGTGGAAAAGCACAAAAGCGAGCCAAACCATTCGAAAAGCGCCATAACTGCCAGACTTCCAGCTCTTTTTAACTGTCGTCAGGAATATCATCATCAGACAGTTTACTAAAACAACCCTCAGTGTCGGTTCACACTATATGGATGTCAGACATTGCATGTGATTCGCAATGCACTACTATGCAAATCACATGTGATGTCTGTGTGATGCAAATTCAGCAATACAGATTGCATGGCTGAATTCGCATCACATTCGGACCAAAGTTGTGAAGGACCCTTTTCTTGGTCCGCACTAGAATCGGATCGCCAGGGTTTTCACACCTTTGAGATCGGATTACTCTCCAAATCGACAGTTCGCACTGCGATATGCAAACTAATCTGGGGGTGTCATTAACTTCATATTGACACTCCCAGCAGTTTGCATATGGCAGTGGATTTGCAGTGTGCCCGCATCGCACCAGTGTGAACTGGCACTAAAGGAATGGCTAGTTGTAACATTAGTAACATTCATCTGGACTTGTTCTGTAATGTTGAAGATGTTCTGTAGCTTCTTCAAGCCACGTCTTCCATTCTAATGAGTGTCAGTAATAAATCTCAGCATTTAAATTCACACCGGTAGCTCCAACATCTTAATCCATTCACCATGAAATGTGAAAGTTGTGGAACCACTCTGTTCTAGTTTCATAGTCCCATCCTAGTGTTAGAAAGTCTGCATAGGTGGTAATCTTTTGACTCACACTAGTGGTGCACCGAAATGAAAATTCTGGACTGAAACTGAAAATTTAGGATGCACTTGGCCGAAAACCTAAACTAAAATGGACAGTTTTTAAAATATATATAATTGTATTATATTTGACTTTTTAATTAATAGTTTTGAAGCGCTTTTGTGTTAAAAAAAAGCGCAAGAAAAATGCATCCCTTTAAATTCTATGTACAGTCAGGTCCATAAATATTGTAACATCTACACAATTCTAATCTTTTTGGCTCTATACACCACCACAATGGATTTGAAATAAAACAAACAAGATGTGCTTTAACTGCAGACTTTCAGCTTTAATTTGAGGGTATTTACATCCAAATCAGGTGAAAGGTGTAGAAGTTTAAAACAGTTTGTATATGTGCCTCCCAATTTTTAAGGGACCAAAAGTAATGGGACAATTGGCTGCTCAGCTGTTCCATGGCCAGGTGTGTGTTATTCCCTGATTATCCCATTTACAAGGAGCAGATAAAAGGTCCAGAGTTCATTTCAAGTGTGCTATTTGCATTTGGAATCTGTTGCTGTCAACTCTCAATATGAGATCCAAAGAGCTGTCACTATCAGTGAAGCAAGCCATCATTAGGCTGAAAAAACAAAACAAACCCATCAGAGAGATAGCAAAAACATTAGGTGTGGCCAAATCAACTGTTTGGAAAATCCTTAAAAAAAAAAAAAAAAACGCACCAGTGAGCTCAGCAACACCAAAAGACCCGGAAGACCACGGAAAACAACTGTGGTGGATTCTTTCCCTGGTGAAGAAAACACCCTTCACAACAGTTTGCCAGATCAAGAACACTCTCCAGGAGGTAGGTGTATGTGTGTCAAAGTCAACAATCAAGAGAAGACTTCACCAGAGTGAATACAGAGGGTTCACCACAAGATGTAAACCATCGGTGAGCCTCAAAAACAGGAAGGCCAGATTAGAGTTTGCCAAACAACATCTAAAAAAGCTTTCACAGTTCTGGAACAACATCCTATGGACAGATGAGACCAAGATCAACTGGTAACAGAGTGATGGGAAGAGAAGAGTATGGAGAAGGAAAGGAACTGCTCATGATCCAAAGCATACCACCTCATCAGTGAAGCATGGTGGTGGTAGTGTCATGGCGTGGGCATGTATGGCTGCCAATAGAACTGGTTCTCTTGTATTTATTGATGATGTGACTGCTGACAAAAGCAGCAGGATGAATTCTGAAGTGTTTCGGGCAATATTATCTGCTCATATTCAGCCAGATGCTTCAGAATTCATTGGACGGCGCTAAACAGTGCAGGTGGACAATGACCCGAAGCATACTGCGAAAGCAACCAAAGAGTTTTTTTAGGGGAAAAAAGTGGAATGTTATGCAATGGCCAAGTCAATCACCTGACCTGAATCCGACTGAGCATGCATTTCACTGGCTGAAGACATAAATGAAGGGAAAGTGCCCAAAGAACAAGCAGGAACTGAAGGCAGTTGCAGTAGAGGCCTGGCAGAGCATCACCAGGGATGAAACCCAGCGTCTGGTGATGTCTATGCGTTCCAGACTTCAGGCTGTAATTGACTGCAAAGTATTAAAAAGTGAAAGTTTGATTTATGATTGTTAATCTGTCCCATTACCTTTGGTCCCTTAAAAAGTGTGAGGCACATATACAAACTGTTGTAATTCCTACACCGTTCACCTGATTTTGATGTAAATACCCTCAAGTTAAAGCTGAAAGTCTGCAGTTAAAGCACATTTTTTGTTTGTTTCATTTCAAATCCATTGTGGTGGTGTATAGAACCAAAAAGATTAGAATTGTGTTGATGTCCCAATATTTATAGACCTGACTGTATGTCTTCACATTGGTCGGTTGCTCTTCCGTTGCAGTGTTAAAAACCCTGCTTGCTGCATTTTCGGCCAGTTACAAAAACGCACCTCCCCATTCAAATGCATTGAAAGCACAGTAAAAACACACCCGTGTTGCATTTATGTGGTTTTGGAGTCCTATGACCTAGGAAAAACATACCGTAAAAGTTTAAAAATCGCTGCAAAATCGTGCACATTTTTTGGTGGCCATTATCAGCAGCACACCGATAACCCTTATTTCGGCCGATTATTTTCAGCAGTCAATATAATCGGTACATCCCTAATTCACACAACTATCGTCAAATGGTCAGGGTAGGGATGTTAAATGGAGGACAGTTTGTAAAGAAGGTCTTCACCCTTGTTCAGGGATCGTTTTTTCAGTTAGGCATAGATGGCCGCTTTCACACCTCTTGCAGACAAGTTGTCCTTTTTGTCCAAACTGTGCACCTCACGGTCCTCAAAAAATGTCCTTTTTCCATAATGTGTATGAAAACTGCTGACTCTTGGCCTATTAAATCTTCCCTCCTACGGTTGAGCCATTCATTTGCTGACAGGTTCTTTTGTCCCCCCACTATACAGATCTTTGCATTCCTCACTAGACTGCACAGTGATTAAGGGGTTTGTTCTACCTGTGTGAAAATAAATGCTGGGATATTTTCCTGGCATGCACCAAAACTGAGGAAGTGGTATGGATGAGCTGCAAAACGTCTTCAACATTATAGAACAAGCCCAGCTAAATGTGACTAATTACTACTAGCTATACCATGACCTGGATAAAATAACCTTCACACTACATGAATGCCATTTAACATTTAAATGACTTGCACAAAGAATTTTACATGAATGACACATTAAGTAGCTCACCTAACAGGATGTCTAAGGTGCATAACAATGTGCAATGGTGGTGTAAAATACGCATGGTCCTAGAGCAGCCAATCAGGCAGCAGCGACTGTCAGAATACAAGGTACAGGTTGGGGGGACGGATCAAAAAAATAAAAAAAATTGAACGGCGCGTGGCCAGCTCAAGGCTGGTTACACATTTATAGGTTATATTAGCAATGAGCAGTAAAACTCACTTTGTGCAGCAGGCAGGGACCTTTTTTCATTGGTTGTCATTGCTTTGGCAGCCAAATATAAATGAATGGACTTGGTCTACACTGGGGTCACTGCTGTGGACTCTAAGTGGGTCACCCCAGGTATTGTTTTGATTACATGGTAAGCTGTTTATTTGCTTCATTGCTGGACATTGATGGACACTGCGCTGGCGAGGGTGCATTGATGGACACTGCGCTGGCGAGGGTGCATTGATGGACACTGCGCTGGCGAGGGTGCATTGATGGACACTGCGCTGGCGAGGCTGCATTGATGGACACTGCGCTGGCGAGGCTGCATTGATGGACACTGCGCTGGCGAGGCTGCATTGATGGACACTGCGCTGGCGAGGCTGCATTGATGGACACTGCGCTGGCGAGGCTGCATTGATGGACACTGCGCTGGCGAAGCTGCATTGATGGACACTGCGCTGGCGAGGCTGCATTGATGGACACTGCGCTGGCGAAGCTGCATTGATGGACACTGCGCTGGCGAAGCTGCATTGATGGACACTGCGCTGGCGAGGCTGCATTGATGGACACTGCGCTGGCGAGGCTGCATTGATGGACACTGCGCTGGCGAGGCTGTATTGATGGACACTGCGCTGGCGAGGCTGCATTGATGGACACTGCCCTGGCGAGGGTGCATTGATGGACACTGCGCTGGCGAGGGTGCATTGATGGACACTGCGCTGGCGAGGCTGCATTGATGGACACTGCGCTGGCGAGGCTGCATTGATGGACACTGCCCTGGCGAGGGTGCATTGATGGACACTGCGCTGGCGAGGCTGCATTGATGGACACTGCGCTGGCGAGGCTGCATTGATGGACACTGCGCTGGCGAGGCTGCATTGATGGACACTGCCCTGGCGAGGCTGCATTGATGGACACTGCGCTGGCGAGGCTGCATTGATGGACACTGCCCTGGCGAGGGTGCATTGATGGACACTGCGCTGGCGAGGCTGCATTGATGGACACTGCGCTGATGAGGCTGCATTCGTGGGCACTGGTGAGACTGCATTTGATTTAAAAAAAATGTTCTAAGTTCAAAGCTGTTTATTTTAAATTTCAGCTTTGTTCCTAAAATTTCTCTCCTAAAATTTAGGTACGTGTTATATGCCGATAAATACGGTAAATAAATGAATGGACTTTATCGCAGCATTTGGTAATGTGTGTGCGCTGATTTTCACTGCTGCAAGAAGACTGTTATTGATTTCATAAACACTACTTGATTTCATAAATAAGGCCCATATTTTGGGCCTTTTACCTAACAAAATGGACAGGAACAAGTGGTAGACCAAACAGATCTTGTGGAAATGGAAGTCTCAGCATGCCTTGACCACCTCTAAAAACCCATTCACACCAGTTCATCCTGGATGGGGGGGGAGGGGGGACGGATCCTGCTTGCTGCATCTTTGATGCTTTTTCATCAAAATGCATGTTACATAGTGTTCAAGTGAAACACATGTAAAAAGCACTAGAGCCTCATTCAAATGGGGCCGCGTTTGATTACATATGGAAATCCCAGGGGGGATTTACTGCGATTAGCTGCGGGAGGAAGCCCCATTAAAAGCAATGGGAGGCTGACAGCTCCTGGAGCTAGACACAGTCTGCGTTCCGGGCCGATCATTGCAGGTAATCCCTGCTTGAGCAATTACATGTGAGCAGTCGAAATTCGCTGTGGGAGCTGTCAACTTGTTTTTTTTTTCACTTTTTTCTGTGCTGTTCACCCTTTCTTTTTTTGGATTTTCTTTTCCTATATTATATATATATATATATATATATATATATATATATATATATTATAGGTTTTGCTGTGGCACAAGTTATTTTACGTGGTCCCAAATGCAGAAGCATTAATTCGTAAAGAGTCGGTAATAGCAGTGATCTCCATCTGTCTCGTGTTATGTGTCTTCAGTTGTCTATGACTGTCTACTCAAGCATATCCCCAGTCTCCAATTACTCCTATATAACATGTTTCTGATTATCTCCTGCGCATGTGTGCAGTCTTTAAACATTTTCTGCTGCATTTTTGAATTTCTGACAGTTTTCTGTAGTTTAAAATCCACCGAATATTATGTGAGGCTCTTTGGTAATATCAGGGCTTTCTCCAGAGCTTCTCCCATTCTTTGGAACTCTCTACCCCAATCTGTCCGACTGTCCCCTAATCTATCCATCTTTAGACGATCCCTAAAAACCCTTCTCTTTAAAGAAGCCTACCTGGCTACTAACTAATAACGCTGTTTCACTTGCTCCATCAGCTCATCCCCCACAGCTATTGCCTTTTGTATCAATCGACCCTCCCTTTTAGATTGTAAGCTCTAACGAGCAGGGCCCTCTGATTCCTTTTGTTCCAAATTGTATTGTAACTGTAATGTCTGCCCTCATTTTGTTAAGCGATGCGCAAACTGTTGGCGCTATATAAATACTGTATAATAATAATAATAATCAGGGACTACCTTTTTTTTTTTTTTAGGAATGTTACTCACCACTCTTATCCAGGAAAAAAAAATGTGCATTCTCTACTACAAGTACCAGCCTACCTTGCCCAAACTTAAGAAGCATATCCAATTTTTTTTTTTTTTTTAGTTTTTAATATATCAGAGAAGGGTTGGAACCCCTGTCAGGTTTGCGGTCTGTGTCTCTGCTGGGGAGATTCACCCACTATTTGCCCTGCTGACCATCATCACTGAGCCAGCAAGTGAGGGAATATCCACAATTTGGTGAAAGTGAGGCTCTTTGGGGATATCAGGGACTGCATCGGAGATGTTCTATATGCCAAAAAACCTGGAATAGAGGGGAAAACCTTCAATATTCAGAAAAAAAACAGGATAAGTGGGGATTTCCTTCACTTAAGAGAGATTTTCCCTCACTTCCTACTGGGTCTACAGGACAGGAAGTGAAAGAATATCTCCCAAATGTGACCTAAATAGGTAAAAAAGCAGGAAAGCAGTTTTAGCAATTCACTACCCTATATAAAAACTTAACTTTGGGGTATATCTATAAAGCAGTGGTTGGATTCACCAAACATTCATTGCATTTGCATCAGCAAGACTCACCAACAGAGAAAGTAATGCCTCGTACACACGCATCGATAGTTGGCCGTGAATTTTCGGCCAACGTCCGATCGGCCGATTGTCGGCTTGTTAGTATGATGCTTTCGACAACCGACTCCGACTTTTCGGCCGAATAAAATCTGGTGTGCATGCTATAAATATTTTGTTGGCCGTCAACACAACGGCCGATTTTCCGTCAGTCAGTACAGATTTCGGCAGACAAAAATCTGATGAGCAATACTGGGCATGCCCAGAGAAGAAAAAACACACGGAAAGTAAACCAGCACATGACATCACTTCTGAAGTTGGTTTTTGTTGGCCGAGAAAATTTGTGTGCAGTCTAGAGCACATTTCAACCAACACAACAACACTGGACAAAAGTCGGCCGCTCGGTCGGCCGATAATCGTTGCGTGTGTACGAGGCATAACATTCACAGATCTATCTGATATTATCCATGCCCCCTTGTGTCTCCTGCTGCCATGGAACTACAAAGTAAAGCTACAGTGGCTTCTACATTTTTCTGCATCTGCAGATGTATAGTGGATAACAACTACTGATAAGGTGTTTACATTTGTACTCACAGTTTATGGTTTAGTGGATGGATACCAACTAAAGATAAGGCGGTAACATTTGTACTCACAGTGTATGGTGGGGTGGGTAAGGAAATTTTGGAGACTACTCTTAACAAGTGGCCATTTTTTCTGTGGTTGATATGAGAGATGGAGGTATTCACCACTATGGCATTCATATCGTTCAATTTCCAGGAGAACGGGTACGGCTCGGGAAGCGGTACATGTGATTCCACTTCATAAGTGTCTTCCTCCTGGCCTGTAGGCCACAGACCGCTGAGTGTGTCCGAGGACCACAAAGATTTGTGGGAATCCATCGTGGGCACTACAATGCTGTCCCCAATTCTATTTCTAAAGGACAAAGTGATGCTGCAAATTCCGCTTTACATGTCGTTGCCAAGAATCGGAGGCATAACATGCCGTTTTGGTCATCGGCGGACGTGAAATGCCAGCCCTGTACACACGAGCGAGGCTCATAGCAAACAGGAAAGATAAGTTGAAGCGTTTTTAGATGGATCAGATAATTCTTCAGCGTGGGAAGTATCCATGTTTGTACAGGAAAGTGGAGTCCTTAAGGTTAACTAAACACATCATGCAAACCAGCCAAGACAGATTCAAAGCATCACGTTGGGCGAAGTACAGCTTGAGCTGTCAGGTGCTCCTCAGCATGAAGGTGTATCTTGAAGTCATCCGCAGCGCTTGGACCATGTGGGGTCAGCAGTGACAACCCCAGTTCCAATAAAGAGGACTTCCTGTCCACAAGCAGATAGTGTCACCCTGTCCACAAGCAGATAGTGTCACGCTGGCAAAGAAGCCTGGGACATGCCTGGATGAAGCAGAAACTTTTCGTAGCAGCACTCTGGACGGCCAGGTCTTCTGTGGAGCATTACAAATCCTCAGCCTCCTGCTGAGCAGTATTATTTCACCGCTGGTCTGCCTTCCGTGTGAAAGAGAAAGACAGGCAGAGGGGAGTGGCCTGATACCTTCAGGCAGGTACACATTAACTCTCTGCAGTCCAAGGGGCACAGAAGCTGAGAGATTCCAAGCAATGCATGAGCCAGGCTTACGACACAGAGTGTGCTAATGACATACACCCACCATTTCCCATGGATGGCATAAACCTGGTACACGTCATACGAGGCTGGGTGTCGTAGTTGGCCTGGCAAATACAGATGTTTGGCCAACCCATGGCTTTGCGGATAAAAAAAACACAAAGGACAGATTGTCAAAGTGGACAAACTGGTGTGTGGCTTGAAGGCTTACTCCACCCAAAACTAAAAATGCCATTTACGGAGGGTGGTTAAGGTCTGAACCTTAGGGCTCTTTCACACGGTCGATCCGATCAGATCCGCCTGTCAGTTTTTTAGGCGGATCTGATCGGATCCTCCATGCAGCTCTATGGGGCAGCGGATGTCAGCGGAGACACCTCCGCTGACACCCGCTGCCATCCGTATCCGATCCTGTCTGTGAAATCTGGACAGATGGAAACCCTATTTTTCCATCCGGTCAGGGATCGGATTGGATGAGAGCGGACAGGCGGTCCACTCTCATCCGAAGCCCCCTAGGAGGGCAGCGGGGGCTGTGACACCTCCCTCTCCGCACTGCAAGCGGAGAGGGAGCTGTCATCCGCCGGCTCAGCGGGGATCGGCGAATCGATCCCCGCTGAGCAGCACGGATCCGCTTACAGAGGCGGACCGTGTGAAAGAGCCCTTAGAAGGTAAAGCTAGCCATTGATTGATAGAATTTCAAATAAAAATTCTTAGGGAAATGCATACGAACATTTTCAGACCGTTCCCAGAACACTTAAATGTCTCCCGAAAGATTTTATTGGCTTTTAAAATTAGATTTTGGAATGAATGGACTAATGAACAAAAACGATATACACTGTTAGGCCCCTTTTACACTATCCGTCCGTTGGACGGATTCCGTTTATCTCAGCGGGGGATCGATCCACCGATCCCCCACTGAGCAGGAGGATGACAGCTGTTCTCCGTGCTGTGTGCGGAGACACAGCTGTCAGTTCCCCATACATCTCTATGGGGGAGTCGGATGGGAACGGACCGTCGGTCCGTTCTCATCCGATCCGCTGGACGGATGGAAAATAGGGTTTCCATCCATCCAGATTTGACGGATTGGATCGGATGTCAGCGGACATGTCTCCGCTGACATCCGATGCCCCATAGAGATGCATGGGGGTACCGTTCAGAGCCGCCAAAAAAATGGACAGGCGGATCTGAACGGTCCGCCTGTGTGAAAGAGCCCTTAGAAATTTGTGTTCGAGAAAAATTTTCCATTCTGCCCCTTTAGAACTTTCTCGTCAATGCAGTCAAAAAACAAACATCAATTTGACCCAACTAATGAATTAAAAAAATGAACGTTCTTTCTTAGAACATTCTTTTTTTATAAGAACTTTTGTTTGAAATTTTACCCATCCATGGCCAGCCTAAATCTAGTTTTGTTAAAGGAAAAAAAAAAAAAAAAAAACAGTACAAAGGACAAATATTAACTATCAATGTAATGTGTCCCCTGTGATGCTGGCTTCTGTTTTGGTTGAAATGTTCCTCTGATCGCCCCGCTACTCCCACCGCTGTATTCTTTCCGTGTTGTGGGGTTTAATAGAGCCCAGAGACATGTAACATGCAGCCATCAAGGCCTCGTTTACACTAGCTGTGAGGGGTGGTAAAACTACATGGTTGAGCTGGAGTTTTACTGCTCTTTAACCACTCCACCTTTAGCTGCATAGGCAGCAGAGGAGAATGTGCATATGCTGCGAGGCAAAAATGATCCCCGCTGTTGACAGTACAAGCACGCTCATTGCAACGCAATACACTGAATTCAACTCTATGCAATGCACATGGTTGCAGAGTGCCAGCACAGGGTTCAAGGAGTAAAGCAGGTGGTGAGGAGGCATTGTATCAAATGCTCAGATATCAGATCGCTCTTCAGAGTTGTGTAAACTTGCCCCAACAGTGCCAGCTGGGCACTCTTTCCGTCCAGCTCCCCCAAGCATAGAATATGCTCTATAGCTTCCATGAATAAAAGGCGAACAGAGGAAGTGGACCTTTCGCTCATCCACCTGTCCTCCATTTATAGATCATGTTTCATTCACAGAAGCTATAGCACAGCTTTTACGAAGGTAGGGGGGTGGAAAGGGTGGGCATAGTCAGAACTCTAGTATAATGCATAGGACAGGACCCTCAGCTCTAATTATCCCCAATGTGCTGAAAGTTTACAGCGGCGGAGGTAGGGGGGATTGAAGGAGGAAGATTTCAACTAAAGCAGGAGCCAGCAGCACACAGAGACACGGCATATTCCTAGTAAATAAGATTTCCCTTTTTTTTTAACCACTAAACTTTAAATGACATATATGATGTAGATTGTCATTATCAATGCCACAGTAGTTTTTGTTTTCCTGAGTCCCCCCCCTAAAGTATAGTTGTATTCTCTGTTGATCCTGCCTGTAGATCCGTCATTTTTCCACTTCCTGTAACAAGCTGTCCTGCATAAGCAGCAGTTACAGAGGTTGTAACAAACCACATTACACAGGCAGAAATGCTAATTCATATAGATTAACCACTTTACCACCGGAGGATTTTGCTGTCTTACGTCTGGGCCACTTTTTGCGATTCGGCACTGTGCGACTTTAACTGACAAATGCGCGGTCGTGCAACGCCGTACCCAAACGAAGTTTGCGTCCTTTTTTTCCCACAAACAGAGCTTTCTTTTGGTGGTATTTGATCACCTGTGCGATTTTTACTGTTTGCGCTATAAACAAAAAAAGAGCGTACATTTTGAAAAAATAACAATATTTTTCACGTTTTTTTATATGAAATTCCCCCCCAAAAAATGTAAAAATCTAATTTTTTTTACATTTTTGGCCAATTTGTTTTCTGCTACATATTTTTGGTTAAAAAAAAAAAATCACAATAAGTGTATTTTGATTGGTTTGCACAAAAGTTATTGCATTTACTAACTAAGGGAAAGATTTCTGTCATTTTTGGTGTTTTTTTTTTTTTTTTTAAGGAGTAATGGCGGCGATCTGCGATTTTTTTTTTGCGGGACTGCGACATTGCAGCGGACAGATCGGACCCTTGACTGACATTTTTGACACTTTTGGGGGTACCAGTGACATTACTGCAGTAATCAGTGCTATAAATATGCACTGTTACTGTAAAAATTCGCACCGCAATCGCACTAAACTCGCACATGACCCTTTTTTTTATCCGCAGCAGAATCGGATCGCATGGTGGTTCACACTAGTGCGATCCGATTCTGTGCGAACTTGCAGATCGCACTGCGATGTGCAATCTCAACTGGGGGTGTCGTTAACTTTTAATTGACACCCCCTGCGTATCGCATATGGCAGTTCGAACTGCCAGGGGTGCGGATGCGATGCGGGAACACGCTGCAAATTCGCAGCGTTCCCGCATCGCAGAAGTGTGAACCGGGACAAAATCTTTAGATAAAAAAATGTTGCTTTACCTGCTTAAAAGTGTTAGCTGGACTTTCATTTGTTTGTCTATTCCTTAAAGTCTATTTATTAATACCATATAAGGCTTCATTCAGACAAATGAATGAGGGTGGATAGGGTGCTGTGTTCTGATGTGGCAATATGCTGGATCTGGATGCAGCGTCACTCTGTGCTGTGGCTGCATACAAACTGGATGATTAACTGTTTCCAGAAACTCTATACCTGGATGCAAACTGTCTCTCAGAATCCCTAATCCCATGTAAGCCCTCAGTTACGTACGAACAGCAGCAGCCATTAACTTATACAGGGTACAAGTGTGGCTGTTTGCACCCACTGTGTGCATAGGGCAGTGTTTCCCAACCTTTTTTCAGTCGAGGCACCCTTTAAAATCATAGGCAATCTCAAGGCACCCTTTAAAATTATGGCCAGTCTCAAGGCACCCCATTCTAAAATGTAAAAAACTATTCTAATAGCTTTACATAATGCAGCAACATCCACACACGTAGGATGCCCAACATTAGAGGTGATTTATTCTTCCAAAGCAAATGCACGTTTGCAAACTGGTACTGACTAGTATTCCAATGTTTCTCTTCTCCCTCAATTTCTCTCCATCAGTCAGTTAATGTCACCACAGTTCTGATGGAGAGGGGCACAGAAGGGTCAAACAAGGGTACTGTGGAGGCAACAAGCATCCTCCTTTGTAACTGATAACGTCATTGGTTGTTAGGATGCCAGTGTCTAGAAAGTTGTAATGGTGCATAACTCAAAGGCAGCCTTGATCCAACTGCTGGCTTTTATATCATTTTATAACAATTTTTCAGCATTTTGCCAAGGCACGCCTGAAGAAGCCTCAAGGCACCCTAGTTGAAAAAGGCTGGTATATGGATAGTTTCTGCCACCATTGTGAATGGGCTCCAAGACTACCTTGTTCACAGAGTGACAACGCACTACAGCCAGGAGAAGCAGACTGGTGTGTCACTCTGGGAACAGTACAGTATGTCTCATACAGCTGATGAAATGCACCATAATGTTTTATTAACCAGAGCTCAGATTACACAGCAAATATAAGGTGACAGCCTGAGGCAGATGTATGAAGCCTACAAGATGGGAGGGAAAGATTTCTACAAACATTTTAGAAAAAAAAAATATCTCTAATTTGCAATGACAATCTGACTGCCCAATAGAACATCTCTGAGAATGCATCTCTGTGCAGTAAGGACATTCAATGTTTTTTCTCCACTTGGAGGAACAATTTCATTTAGCCAATTGACAATCTCGCCACCAGCTCCACGGAGAAGAATTGGCGGGTCCAAAAGGAAATGCAAGGTGCTCTTAGACACAGCAAGCATTTAATGTGTATAGATACGGCTAAGTCATTAAAGCTGGTGCCTAACTTGACACTCTGGTTGCTGAAGGTAGGGTACATTGCGTGGTTACTTATGCTTAATCCATTAAGTCTTAATAATTCTACGTGTGTCTCGCTCTGGTGCTTCACAACAGGACACAAGCCTACTGCATTTGTTTAGAGAGCTTTTATGTACACATGTGGGCCAACAGTGTGCACCTGTGTGAGCAGTAGCTGGACGGAGCATCAACAATTACACAGAATTACAAAGGTCAAGCGCGCCCCCTTTTGGGGCTTGTACACGTGGGGCTATTATTGCTGTCTATCTTATCTGTACACTGCACATGGTTTTAAAGGGTATATATGTGTACACTGTATGGGAGTGTAAAACTCTGTTTTCATTGAATTGTGAATGTCAGGGCCTGTTCTCAACAAGGTACACCTAAGCGGTAACCTTGTGGGGGAAAACTGTATAAAAGTCTGTTTCTTGTTCAATAAAGACCTATAGTTCACCCTCAATCTAGAGTCCTGTATCTTATTAGGGGAATCCGCTACAAGGGATTGCTTTGGTCTTCCATACTCCCTTGGATAACCACAAAGCTCTTGTAAGAGCTTGTGTAGAGCTTGTTCCTGCTGCCCTCTCTGGGGAAAGAGAGGTTCACCCACGGGAACCTGGAGCCTTCTCGTAGGTCCAGGGTGGGTAAGAGACGGCGAGACCCTAACCAAGCTGCGGTGGTTCGTGGGGTCTGAAGTGGTTACGGTGTCTGTTGGAGTGCTTGGAGCCCTCGGGAAGCACTAGGAGCATCCGTCAACGGAGGTACCCGGTCGGGGTGCCGGTTGATCCGTTACATTGGTGGCAAGCGGTGGGATGGTGTCCTAGTGCGAGGGGAAGCAGCTCTGAGACATTGGTAACGTTATTGAGCGAGGTAACACCCGTGCAGTGTCGCCATGGAAGAGGAATTCGTAAGGAGGTTGCGAGAGATGCAGATACAGCACAGGGGACCAGTGTCAAACCAGGTCCTGCTAGGCATGATTCTGTGCCCTTGGATCGCTGGAAGGAAACGCTAGCCCGCGAGCAGCGCCACCAGGGAAAAATCCTCCCCTCCATCCAGAAAAGGTTCTGGTCGCAGTATGGATTGCGGGAGCGGTTTTTGGGAGATACACCGCACAAGGAGCAGACAGCTGAGTTAAGCAGGCTGGTCTGGGCAGAGATGCGGTTGGAAGAGAGCTATAGAGCCCTCTGGTGGCATGTATCCCAAACATGCCCTTGGATAGCGGATGACTGCCCAACGGAAGGCTTTGGCTACGGCGGCCTGGGACTGTTGTACGGGAAGCTGTCAGGGGACCCTAACTTTTGAGCGATTTGGAGTGGCGGTTAGAGGAAATTATGGATTACAGAGAAAGTATTCTGAACATCTCGGAAGTGATCTGGAGGACACTGGAAGATATGGAGTTTCTGTCCGTACAGGAATGGGAGCTGGAGATCGCCTACAGACAGGTGCTAGACTCTGCTCAGCGCCAGGGCTGGGCTCCCCTTGCCTGGGAATAACCAGAAGAACCAGCTGACAGTCCAGAAATCCTGACTGAAGAATGGACAATATGGCACAGTAGTAGTGTGCTTTGCTCACCTGCACCCATGGTCTTGGATGAGGATGTCTTATGTCGGATGCAGCAAGTGCTGACTCACATGGACAAACCTGTTTCTGCACGGGATGAGCTTGGATGGAGGAATGTGTCTGTCCAGCCTCTGGATAAAGGTATGGGAGAAGAGGAAGCCATCTTCATTCCCAACCAAAGGGAGAAGGCAGCCCTGACCCCAATGGTGCAGATGGGACCGCAGTCACTGCACCAGACCTACAGGGATGCTGGATGGCCGGTCCAGATGCCCAACCTACCCTGCAGGAATACCAGGAGGAGGAGGTAGATGATCCCTCCTCTCTACAGCAGACCCCCAACCAGGTCCTGGGGGTAGTATTCGCCAACCCCAACCCAGCAAAAGAGCTGGCAACAGAGCAGAGTGCGGTTGGCCTCTGCCCTCAACATACAAAAGATGTAGTTCCTGTGGTAGTGGATGGGACTACAGTCTTCACTTGTATACCCCAGGGATGCTGGACAGTCGGCCCAGATCCCCAACAGCCAGATGAAGTGAGCCCCACCACCTTGTCTTCTCTCCAGCGGCTGAAAGGACTCCCTGGAGAAGGGCCAGTCCACGCTTATCCCCAGCGGTGGGTATGTTCTACGAGAGAGGCAGAGGTTGGATGGGTGAGTAACGATGTTTTCCGGACAATTTGATGGGATACAGGGTGGGTGCAGACATTGGGAGGACAAGTGGAACACAACCTACCTTAGAAAGGATGGAAAATCGGTCTCTTAGCCCACTAGGCCCCTCCTATGTCTAAGTCACGCTGTGTCTATTAGTGATGCAGGGTGCCCAAGAAGCCCAGTCTGGCCTGCCCAAACCAGACTTCCACAGACTGATTGGCTATGAGAGCTCCATGCGCCTTGCCAAGACAAACTTACAAACTATGTGGAACTTTGTCAAGGAAGCGGTCATGATGGATTGACTCTTTGGGACTTGTTACCCGACTAACTTAGGCAAAGACCAGTTGGAGGTCTGATACCTGGTTAGTCTACCTTTGGGGGGAAGATATGTGACAGTATTCACCGTCACTGGAGGTGAGGAGCAGATACTTAGAATTGCTTCAGATGAGACAGCAATATTTGTCAGCAATATCTTCATAAAGAAATATGAAGATTTAATCCTATTTTACACTGGGAAACTTACTATAATAGACAATTGCCATGAAGTCTGACTCCTAGATACTGTGTGTATTCCATGTCCTTGCATGCCAGACAGGCTTCCCTATTATTTGTGTATTGAAATGGAATGTGTATTGTGTTAAAGTTTACCTGTCTCATTGTTAAATGTTAATGACCTCTCTTGTTCTGTCTGTCTTAAGATAAACTTATTATGGGATGTATATGTGTACACTGTATGGGAGTGTAAAACTCTGTTTTCATTGGATTGTGAATGTCAGGAACTGTTCTCAACAAGGTCCACCTGGGCGGTAACCTTGTGGGGGAAAACTGTATAAAAGTCTGTTTCTTGTTCAATAAAGACTTATTGTTCATCCTCAATCTAGAGTCCTGTCTCTTATTGGGGGAATCCGCTACAAGGGATTGCTATGGTCTTCCGTACACCCTTGGATAATCACGAAGCTCTAGTAAGAGCTTGTGTAGAGCTGGTTCCTGCTGCCCTCTCTAGGGAAAGAGAGGTTAACCCACGGGAACCTGGAGCCACAAGTGGTTTGCGGGGTCTGAAATGGTTACGGTGTGTGGTGGAGTGCTTGGAGCCCATGGGAAGCACTAGGAGCATCCGTCAACGGAGGTACCCGGTCGGGGTGCCGGTTGATCCGTTACAGAACCTAATGCCCAAAAGGGAAAAGGGTATTGGTTCAATTTAAACCCTCTACCCTACAAAATCAAAAGAGCTGAGGTTTTTTTTCTGTTTAACTTTTTTTTTTTTTTTTTTACTCTGGCCCCAACCTCCACCTAGCCCAGAATAACGTGTTCCTCATCTTGAAGCCTCCTGGGATACTCATGTCACATCTCCCAGGAGGCTGCAGGACAAGGCATACATAGTGGCCAGAGGGTGGGTTTGGCGATTCATTGACAGCTGGCTGTCTGAACCTGAAAGAAGAGGCCAGCTGAAGAGGACCAAGATGGAGGAGCTGGACCTGGGCTATGTCACCTAAACAGCAGATTGCAGCTGGGTAACACTGGATTCACTGTATGGGTGAATGTGTGTTTTGAAGATAATCCAGCAATACAGGTGAGTAGGTTGAGGAGGGGGTTAAGTTCCAAATTAAGTATGCGTGTGAATAGCCAAAGTGTGGACATTGTCTCACACTGTATTCTTGTCAGTAGGCTGGTACTTGAAGAAATGATTACAGTGAATGATAAGGAATTCAAAATACTTCAGAAAAATAAACATTTAAAGGAGAAGTACAGCCAAAGCTTGTTTGGCTGTACTTCTCCAGTGGATCACAGGAGTGCAGTTCAGGCTGGGGCAAGATCATGACAATCTGGTCGGGATCCGCCCACAACCTTGGACCAGCATCTGGCTCAGCCTCTCAGCGAATCACCAGCTCTTTGCTCACGGAGTTCCGAGAACCAAGGGATCAGCAATTTTAGATCACTCGGTTCTCACCCTTGGAGCTGGCGGGGACAGATGCAACATTGGACTGATGCTGCATCCACCCGAGTATGATTCTAAAGAAATAAAAATATACCCATACTTCTCTTTTAAGAGGTGCTGGAATTTTTATGCTGATTTCAGTAGTTCAAAATGCAAAGAAATCTTCAAATGGCCCTGGTAAGGCAGCTCTCTGCACACCAGCCTCGCTCAATAGATAAAGATAAAAAAATAGTTTCTGGTTAGGTGTACCCAAAGAAAAATGTAATTCTAAAAAGCAGCACACTAATGGTCTAAATACAAGACCCAATAGCATTAAGTAATGTGAAACGGGCATGCTAATAAAACTTGGTTGGTTTACAACAATCTCAAACAACATTAAAGTATAAGTGCTACAATTCACAAACTTTATGCGCTCAAATCATAATGAATTAAAGTGTTTGTTACCTTAAAAAAAAAAAAAACATAAAACATACTGTTTCCTTAAAGCATGTTATACAGCACAGTGCTTGTGCTGTGTAATTTGGCACCCCGTATCACCTAAAAAAAAACCTGGCTGATCCTGCCAGTTTCTACCCTTACCCCTGTAAACTGACTACGGTATATCATGGCTCCTGAGTCCTGACACCGTGGTCAGTGTACGTGCCTCTGTCATCTGCAGCCCTGCTCTCTGTCTCCTGTGTCAGCGCTGCCCCTCCATTTCTGCTGCTCTCATATTTATTCTAAAATAATCCCGTCCACTCTGTAATATAACACTAAGTGCTCCTGTGCCTGTCATATAGAAATATGCCGATCTGTACCTATATCAGAGCGGCTCCCAGCGATCAGCTGATCCCTCGGCTCGCTCTCTCCGCTCTTCCCCTCCGTCCCGGCTGACGTCAGCTGCAGTGCTCGGCCCCACCCACTGGAGCTGTAAGCCGGGCAGAGAAGAGAGCCGAGGGATCAGCTGATCACTGGGAGCCACTCTGATATACTGTATCTCACAAAAGTGAGTACACCCCTCACATTTTTGTAAATTTTTATTATAACTTTACTTATATCTTTTCATGTGACAACACCTGAAGAAATTACACTTTGCTACATATAAAGTAGTGAGTGTACAGCTTGTATAACAGTGTAAATTTGCGGTCTACTCAAAATAACTCCACACACAACCACTGATGTCTAAATCGCTGGCAACAAAAGTGAGTATACCCCTAAGTGAAAATGTCCAAATTGGGCCCAATTAGCCATCTTCCCTCCCCGATGTCATTTGACTCGTTAGTGTTACAAGGTCTCAAGTGTGAATAGGGAGCAAGGTGTGTTTGATAAAAAGATAATAGAATCCGCGCTAAGGAATCAAAGGATATAAATAAGTACTAATAAGCTGCAGCCTCACTTAAACTATAGCCAAATGACTATATAAATAGATAAGAATGGAGGTGATGGCGCTGCTTATATTATAAAGTGTAATTAGGTGGATATACCTATGTAAACATATATCGTCGGATGAATTGTATATAAAAAAGGCTATGGAGAATAGCCACCAGGTGGCGAAGTGTAATGTGCAAAGATGTGCTGAGATAAATAAATATGTGTATATATACAATATGCAATAGTGATGAAAATAAATAATCAACAGGGTGAATATATAAACAACATTAAATAGATCAATCAATAAATAATATAAAATGACTCAAAAATCACGATGATAAAAATTAGTAAAATAGTGCGGGAAAACCTTGACCAAACAGGGTAAATGTGCAAATATACAGGGGAGTATTATCCAAAGTGCACAAATAGGTGATAGTACTAAAAATATAAAGAATTATAAAAATATAAGTTCGTGATCAAAAAATTGTGCAAAAGCAATAAAAGTGCGGGAAACTTCTTTTCAAAGTGTGACAATAAGTAATGATCAGTCAATTCATATACTAGAATACATCCATAAATAGGTGAGTGTACCCAGTGAGATAGGTGGGCAGTGACTTACGGTGACCCCCAAGGTGGGTGACTGGTGAGCTGCAAAGTGGCTACTGATGAAAAACCTACTCACCAGATATACCCACCCCACACAGGGGTATAGAGTGGGTATTGTAGATATGCCTCGCTGGTCTTTACTCTGTGTAGTGGTTCCCTTCCTGGGGGAGAATGGTGTGGGGTCCGCGGGGTATCACAGATATCCTAACGTGGGGTCCAGTACTAGGGTCCTGTTCCAATATGTCCGATGCTCCGTGGAGGGATCTAGTATGGCCACTCACAAGTATATGGATGGGAGGGTCATAGGAAGTGGAAAGACTCGATAGTGTGATATCGTAGGGGATATTTTATTCAGCAGTGTACAATAAATGAATACTCACAATCAATCATATGGTAAACAGCGTGGTATTGGCGTCCCGGAACGCAATGCGTTCCAACTGGAAACCGGAACCGGAAATGACGTGACGTCACGTCATTTCCGGTTCCGGTTTCCAGTTGGAACGCATTGCGTTCCGGGACGCCAATACCACGCTGTTTACCATATGATTGATTGTGAGTATTCATTTATTGTACACTGCTGAATAAAATATCCCCTACGATATCACACTATCGAGTCTTTCCACTTCCTATGACCCTCCCATCCATATACTTGTGAGTGGCCATACTAGATCCCTCCACGGAGCATCGGACATATTGGAACAGGACCCTAGTACTGGACCCCACGTTAGGATATCTGCGATACCCCGCGGACCCCACACCATTCTCCCCCAGGAAGGGAACCACTACACAGAGTAAAGACCAGCGAGGCATATCTACAATACCCACTCTATACCCCTGTGTGGGGTGGGTATATCTGGTGAGTAGGTTTTTCATCAGTAGCCACTTTGCAGCTCACCAGTCACCCACCTTGGGGGTCACCGTAAGTCACTGCCCACCTATCTCACTGGGTACACTCACCTATTTATGGATGTATTCTAGTATATGAATTGACTGATCATTACTTATTGTCACACTTTGGAAAGAAGTTTCCCGCACTTTTATTGCTTTTGCACAATTTTTTGATCACGAACTTATATTTTTATAATTCTTTATATTTTTAGTACTATCACCTATTTGTGCACTTTGGATAATACTCCCCTGTATATTTGCACATTTACCCTGTTTGGTCAAGGTTTTCCCGCACTATTTTACTAATTTTTATCATCGTGATTTTTGAGTCATTTTATATTATTTATTGATTGATCTATTTAATGTTGTTTATATATTCACCCTGTTGATTATTTATTTTCATCACTATTGCATATTGTATATATACACATATTTATTTATCTCAGCACATCTTTGCACATTACACTTCGCCACCTGGTGGCTATTCTCCATAGCCTTTTTTATATACAATTCATCCGACGATATATGTTTACATAGGTATATCCACCTAATTACACTTTATAATATAAGCAGCGCCATCACCTCCATTCTTAAGGTGTGTTTGATGTTTTCGCTCTCACTTGAAGTTCTTACTGGTCACTGGAAGTTCAACATGGCACCTCATGGCAAAGAACTCTTTGAGGATCTGAAAAAAAGAATTGTTGCTCTACATAAAGATGGCATAGACTATAGGAAGATTGCCAAGACCCTGAAACTGAGCTGCAGGCACAGTGGCCAAGACCATACAGCGGTTTAACAGGCCACGCCATGGTCGACCAAAGGAGTTGAATGCACGTGCTCAGCGTCATATCCAGAGGCTCTCTTTGGGAAATAGACGTATGAGTGCTGCCAGCATTGCTGCAGAGGTTGAAGGGGTGGGGGGTCAGCCTGTCAGTGCTCAGACCATACACCGCACACTGCATCAAATTGGTCTGCATGGCTGTCATCCCAAAAGGAAGCCTCTTCTAAAGATGATGCACAAGAAAGCCAGCAAACAGTTTGCTGAAGACAAGCAGACTAAGGACATGGATAACTGGAACCATGTCCTGTGGTCTGATGAGACCTAGATAAACTTATTTGGTTCAGATGGTGTCAAGCTTATGTGGCGGCAACCAGGTGAGAAGCACAAAGACAAGTGTGTCTTGCCTACAGTCAAGCATGGTGGTGGGAGTGTCATGGTCTGGGGCTGCATGAGTTCTGCTGGCACTGGGGAGCTACAGTTCATTGAGGGAACCATGAATGCCAACATGTACTGTGACATACTGAAGCAGAGCATGAACCCCTCCCTTCGGAGACTGGGCCGCAGGGCAGTATTCAAGCATGTCAAGCATGTCTCCAGACCTAAACTGTATTGAGTATCTGTGGGGCATCCTCAAACGGAAGGTGGAGGAGCGCAAGGTCTCTAACATCCACCAACTCCGTGATGTCATCATGGAGGAGTGGAAGAGGACTCATGCCCAAGGAGGTTAGGGGAAGGGCTGGAAAATGACGGCCACACAAAATATTGACACTTTGGGCCCAATTTGGACATTTTCACTTAGGGGTGTACTCGCTTTTGTTGCCAGCGATTTAGACATTAATGGCTGTGTGTGGAGTTATTTTGAGGGGACAGAAAATTTACACTGTTATACAAACTGTACACTCACTACTTTACATTGTAGCAAAGTGTCATTACTTCAGTGTTGTCCCATGAAAAGAAAAACTATATTCTTTACAAAAGGGGTGTACTTACTTTTGTGATACTGTAGGTACAGATCGGCATATTTTTTTCCTATAAGACAGGCACAGGAGCACTTAGTGTTATATTAAAGAGTGGATTAGATTATTTTATAGTGGTTGCTTAAAAAACACTTTAACTTGCAACATTATAAGTAAAAAAACACATAAATAACACAATTTATGTGAAAATATTAGTGACAATGTCCCCAAACGCCAGTGCCATAGAACACTGAAAGTAAAGAGCCAGGTGCAGTGCTACAGGTAACGCATCAAAACACTGAGTATCCATGACAGGTGTCCCAGAGAGCAGCAAACGCTCCTACTGAAACCGTAGGATCTCTAAATGAAAAGAAATCTGAGAACGCCTTGCTGATCAACAGCCTAGATAGCCTGTCGTATCTAACAACGCCGGTGTTCAGAATGCCGCTACCCATCGGATTGTGCAATGGAAGTGACATTCGGACCAAAAACCACTTACTGCGCATGCGCGATTACGGGTAGCGGTGATCTGATAGAACACCCATGAGGACATCTTACTACACCCAGCTACGTCTTTCATTTCAGAGTAATTTTAGCAATAAAGTGAGCATATATAAATATAGTATATCGACATCTGTGATGCTGTTTGGATGTTTCATTTTGAAAGCATAAAAGGTTAGCGGCGAGCAGTGCGGGGTGTACCAACATGGCCTCCGCCACCTTCCTACTGCTGCCGTCCAGCTTGTTTAATAATGTAACATCAAAACACCATCACATATGTCAATATACTATATTTATTTATATATGCACACTTTATTGCTAATATTACACTGATATGAAAGATGAAGCTGGGTGTAGTAAGATGTCTGCATGGGTGTTCTATCACATTACCGCTACCTGTCAGATCATGAAGTGTTTGGAATGCATAGGGCTGTGGAATGCATCGCTCATGCGCAGTGTTTTTGGGTCCGAAAGTCACTTCCGTTGCACAATCTGATGGGTAGCGGCACGCTGATAGAACACCAGCTTGAGCTCCCCAACAAGTAATGGAAGAGGGATACACAAGCACACCCCATAGTATAGTAATTTTGAATAAAAACAGAAGATTTATTAAAAAGACACTCACATTACATAAAAACACAGATAAGCCAGCAGAAGAAAATCCAAGATGGCCACCACAGTACTTCCGGCGGATGTGACATCACCACAGCGGGCACTGGTGACAAACTGCCAAGTTTAGTGTGCAGCAGCTGCCCATGGCAGTGTGAATGGGCACTTGCACCATTTCTGTCTGCACATATCTCATACAGGCAATCGCAGTTCTGCTTACTTATATAGTTATTTTTGTTTCTCTTCAAAGACTACAAAGTCCCTTGAATCATTTGTGAGCTTTGGAGCTGTCACACATTTCCTATAATTTTAATTTTGTGTGCCTCTAAAATTCGCATTTGTTTTTTTTTTGTTTTTTTTTTAATTTACTACATTCTTTTTTATCCCTGATGAAGGGGAAGCCTTGTTCCCTCCAAAATGCGTTGGATGCTTATATGTGAGTGCATTACAAACAAAGGCATTTTTAGCTCTATCTTCTCTGGTGTATAAATGTATAACAATAGGAGAAAGTTAGGCCCCTTTCACATGGGCGATCCGATCCGCCTGTCAGTTTTTTAGGCGGACTTGATCAGATGCTCCATGCATCCCTATGGGGCAGCGGGTGTCAGCGGAGACATGTCTGCTGACACCCGCTGCTCTCTGATCCGATCCTGTCCGTCAAACCCGAATGGATGGAAACCCTATTTTCCATCTGTTTGGAGGATCTGATCGGATAGGATCGGATGAGAACGGACAGGCGGTCTGTTCTCATCCGATCTCCCCATAGAGGACAGCGGGGATCTGACAGCTCTGTCTCCGCACACAGAGTGAAGACAGAGCTGTCATCCGCTTGCTCAGCGGGGATCGTCAGATCGATCCCCCGCTGAGCAGAACGGAGTCCTTTGGGCGGAGCTCCCATGTGAAAGAGGCCTTAGGACAATGCTCACTGCACACTTAGACCCGGTTCACACTACTCCGACTTGTCAGGCGACTTGGTCGCCTGACAAGCCGTGCTCCATTCTGTACAATGGAACCGTTCTAATCAGAGCGACTCAAGTCGCTCCGACTTAGAAAAAGGTTCCTGCACTACTTCAGGGGGACATCGGAGCAGCTTGCATTGACTTCTATTATAGAAATCGTTGGCAAACCGAGATGAGGTCGTGCTGCATGTGGTGGGTTGAGTCGCCCCAGTGTGAACCGGCTCTCAATCACATTGTCAGATTTTTCACTATATAAAGAACTTTCAGGGCTGGATGTATGCTGGCTTCATATATATGTTTCAAAGACTTCAGTGGTAAGATCTCTATTCCTGAGTTCCCAGCTCCACCCACCTGTTGCCATCATTTTCATGCAGCAGAAGTGCAGGGAAGAGACCTTATTGCTGGAGTGCTTGATAGAAGGTGACTGAGCCTGCCAACATTCACTCATAATTGTGTACTGTCTGGATGGACTGATCCTTTAACACCCTCAGGCCTAGGGATATGTTTGCGCCTAAAGCCGGCTAAAGATAGATCGAAATTCAGCCGGTTCATCTGCAACCAACCAAATTTTGATCTACCTATGGGCAGACTGGTTGTACTGAAGTCATCGTTCGACTTCAGTTAAATCAGCCTGTCAGGTTTTTTTTTTCTATGCTACAGCTGCTGGCAGTGATCATTGTATTCTGACGGAAGGGAAACCTCCTGCTGTCAGAATCAATTGGCTCATAGGGAGGGATTTCCCCATCAAGACTGACTGTGTTGATGGGGAAATTGAGGAGTTTTTTTTTTCCTTCAACCTGTGGTCGAAGGAAAAAAAATTGCATAATGTATGGCTTGCTTTAGTAGTGATTTTAGTTTGAAGCCTGGAAACCCTATTTTTAGTGAATATGTGAACAATAGTGATGCACCAAATTGAAAATTCTGGTGCCGAACCCAAAAATTCAGGATGCACTTAACCGAAAAGAAAATGGACAGTTTAAAATAATAATAATTAATTAAGTCAACGGGACGTGATTTTGCATCAAAGTCAATGGGACGTGATTTTGCATCAAAGTCAACGGGACGTGATTTTGCATCAAAGTCAACGGGACGTGATTTTGCATCAAAGTCAACGGGACGTGATTTTGCATCAAAGTCAACGGGACGTGATTTTGCATCAAAGTCAATGGGACGTGATTTTGCATCAAAGTCAATGGGACGTGATTTTGCATCAAAGTCAATGGGACGTGATTTTGCATCAAAGTCAATGGGACGTGATTTTGCATCAAGGTCAACGGGACGTGATTTTGCATCGAAGTCAACGGGACGTGATTATGCATCGAAGTCAATGGGGGATGCAAATTTGCACTGAAGTCAACAGGGGGCATTTTTCCATTGAAGTCAATGGGACACGATTTTGCATTGAAGTCAAGGGGATGCAGCATGCCATTATTGGCACTTTTAAGCCTTTTTATTCAGCGGCTGCCAAGCCGCTGCAAGCAAAGCCAACAGAATACTGGGATGTATAAGTGATCATCAGTTGCATGTAGCAGTGTTCAGCTGTCAAGACCTTTATTGTAACCCAGCCTGGATCCAGCAGACATACAGTGCAGACTTGTACATTAAGCACACCTGCTCCTTGTAGGTGCTCAACCATGTTTTTAAATGGTTAAAAACAGCAAGTGTAGATCTTTCCTCTCTAGCAGGAAGGCAGGGCAGATGACGCGGCAGATGACATGGTAGAGGACACAGTAGAGAACACGGCAGATGACACGGCAGATGACACGGCAGATGACACGGCAGATGACACGGCAGATGACACGGTAGATGACATGGTGGACTTCTGCCGACTAATCATTAAGGTATTAACAAAGTCAGGTAATATCTTTGCGTGTTACACTTGTTATGGCTGCTGGCTACGACAATCAGCCAATCAATTACCAGGAAGGCAAAAATGTCTCACACTCTCCAGACCTGACACACTACGATATTATCGGACGTATGATAATCCGTTTCTATTCGCATGCTAGTCTCATATTGAAAATAAAAGGTTCCTAAAGTTACGAAAATTCTCATACGACAGAATAAAAATTCAGAAGTGATGTATTATATTTTCAGATAACTGTACTGATTAAACGAAAATCGTATGATCTTGTATCATACGAGAAAATTTTTCGTGTTTGTCCCTGCGGATAATATCGGTTGAACGGTCGTGATCGGCTCTCAAAAGCTGTGTGCTAACGATCAGATTATCGTACGATCGCTTGGAAAGCGGTATTTTTCATCCGATTTTCTGATGGCGTGTACAGGTCTCGAGTCTTGTGACCCCCCCCCCCCTAACAACCACAGATTATAGTGCTGGTGTGACCAGTCAATTTGCAATGCAGATGCACCTCTAAGCGAGTTTCAAGGCACAAGACTCAGACGTGATATAATCTGACAGTGATTTCTTCAAATCCTTTAATGTGCATATACACCCTTAATTATCTAGCAGCAAATTATAACCTTAATGGCATCTAATTACCTCATAACAATGGGACAGCAGGGAAATGTGACTGCTTTTATTAAAAAAAGAAAATAAACTATAAAGTACAGTAAGCAGTAAGTACAGATTTGCAGTTATTACAGCAATATTTACCTGGGAGCAATTTCATGCATTGACATGCTTTCTGTTCCATAATTTTATATATAGTATTTTATATACAAATTTGTAAATGCTTTTTTTCTTTTTTTTATTGGCCATCTGTAGATCATGGAACTTAATTAGCATCCTTCCCTAATGTTGTGCTGATAAGCTATAGATGAGGAATGGATTATGTTTTCTATCACTGCAAGGGCAGTGTTAATTTTGGCAGCAAATTTCATTTCGTTTTAGTCATAGTCTTTTGATTAAAATGTCATTTTAGTTTTAGTCCTATTTAAGTTTTTGGACTAAAATGCTATTTTAGTTTTAGTCATATTTTAGTCATCTGAATTTTTTTGGTTTTAGTCATATTTTAGTTGCCTAAAATCTCCAGTACATTTTAGTCTACTAAAATCTCAAAAATTTTAGTCAACTACAAATCGAATGAGATTAGGTAAAATGGAATGCATTACCTAAACATTTCTGTAGAATTTCCAAACTAATTATATACTTCTGGAGTAAAATCTAATAATATGTTATTATTTATGGTATTAAGGTTTGAACACGCACTACAGACACAGATTTAGCCATTGTGACATATAACATCTTTTTTATATATCACGTTATATATATATTTTTTTTTTCTTCTTTTTTATATATATATATATATATATATATATATATATATATATATAAAATATATATATATATATATATATATATATATATATATATATATATATATATATCACCACGTTTTATAAACAAACAGAAATATTGCTTAATGACAAACAGAATTGCAATTTTAAAATAGAAAAAAAAAACAAAACTAAACTCTATTGGCTGTAAAATCATTGCACATATTACCAACATTAAATATTAAGAAAAAAATACAAGAAAAGCCTTTTTTTTTTTTATTAAATGTTTCTCTTTCAGCAGCTTAGTAGATGCCCCTTACTAATACTTATGCGGTGGTGCAATACATGTTTAAACTTTATTGTGCTATTATTACCGGCTCTGCATGGAATTGTGTTGCCGATTTAGAAATGGCCAGCAGAGGAGAGTTAATTTTGATGTCAATTTTCAATTTAGTTTTTGTCATAATCTTTTGACTAAAATGTCTTTTTTAGTTTTGGTCGTATTTTAGTCATCTGAATAGTTTTAGTCGTATTTTACTTGACTAAAATAGTGTTAATTGAGTAGACGAAAATATTTTAACAAAATGAACACTGCTGAGAGGCAGAGGAACAGCAAGGTGCAGTCACTGTGCAGCAACATTAATGTGTCACTCCAGGCAAAAATCAAACATTCCTACACAAAGTAACCCAAATATACACAGATCAGACTATGCTCAAAGCTTAAGGCCCCTTTCACACTTGTGCGACTTCAAAGTCGCACGATTTTACCGTGATTTTGATGCGCCTTTTTGATGCAAGTTTGACTGGGCTTATAAAAACGCATCAAAATCATCAAAGAGAAGTGCAGGGACTACTTTGAAGTTGGTGCGACTTCAAGTCGCACAGATATGAATGGAGCTAATTGGAAATAATAGAGAATGACTTGTCATGCGATTTTGCAGTCCCAAATCGCATGACAAGTCGCACAAGTGTGAAAGGAGCCCAAGTCATTTTAGAAATATTAAAAAAGAATAGCGCAACCATGCAAAAGAAATGACTATCAAATATGAAGACAATCCATAAATAAAAATGTGGATTTAGTTCCACCATATGGCCATATCGTGCTCAAGCCCACCACCGCGTCAAAGTACCCCATTATCAGTGGGTCCTACACTATCCATAAAAAAGGGGTGAATCCAGCCTCTCCAACCCTTGGAGACAACACTCCTTGCTGGGAAGGTGTGCTAATGCACTGCAGGGGACTCCTCCTGTATCTACTTGATAGAGGACACCAATAGAGTACAGGTGTGTGCGGGGGATGGGATACTCTATTGGTGTCCTCTATCAAGTAGATACAGGAGGAGTCCCCTGCAGTGCATTAGCACACCTTCCCAGCAAGGAGTGTTGTCTCCAAGGGTTAGAGAGGCTGGATTCACCCCTTTTCTATGGATAGTGTAGGACCCACTGATAATGGGGTACTTTGACGCAGTGGTGGGCTTGAGCAGGATATGGCCATATGGTGGGACTAAATCCCCATTTTTATTTATGGATTGTCTTCATATTTGATAGTCATTTCTTTTGCATGGTTGCGCTATTCTTTTTTAATATACATGTTGCTTGGTCCATAGCTGCACCGGCTTTAGATATACATGTTCAGGGTTTGCTCCCCCAATTTTTTGCTTGTTTATTTTAAAAATATTACCTGGTGATCCTGCCAGTTAGATCTGGCCTTTTCTTCTACTTTAGGCTGAAAGCAGAGTCCATTTATGTATGATGCAAATGTAGCTGCCCTCATATACAACGTATATACAAATAAGGTATGTAAAACAGTAACACTCTGCTAAAGTAATACTGTCACCTTGCAGGGCAAAGTGACAGTGGGGGGGGGGGGGGGGGGGTTTATTAAAACCGGAGAGTGAAAAATCTGGTGCAGCTCTGCATAGAAACCAATCAGCTTCCAGGTTTTGTTGTCAAAGTGGACCTTCAGTTATTTTTTCATCTTTCATTTCATCCTACATTTTTTTCTATATAAAATAATATGCACAGTGTTTGGAGGGAAGCTTCAGAATGGCAAAGATGTTTTTATTACAAATTATGTGAGCAGACTGCAGTTCCTCTTTAAGGCTTCTTTCACAAAATCGAGTCTCCAAATCGCACGATTTCCAGTTCCATGTGACTTTTGGTATAATTTTGATTCAACTTTACATTCTATGAATTAAACTTGCATCAAACATTGGACCAAAGTAGTGCAGACACCTTTTCAAAGTTTGAACAGGTGCCATTGAAAACAATGGTGTGTAGTTTGTCATGCAACTTTGGACCTCAAATTGCACAAGCGTGAAAGGAGCATTAAGGATAAGTTCACCTTCGGGAACAATTTACATGTTCCATCTGTTTTTGGGGTGGAACATATAAGGCCCCCTTTCACACGGACATTCCGATCGGGTCCACCTGTCCGTTTTTCAGGCGGACCCATGTCAGAAACTCTATTCTTCTCTATGGAGCGGCGGGTGTAAACGAACATGTGTCTGTTTACACTGCCTACATCCAATCTGATCTACCAAAAAGAGACAGATGGGGATCTGTTCCTCTTCTGTCCAGCGGATTGGATGGCAGTGGGGTGTAAACGGACAGGCTGTACATTTACATCAGGCCGCACATCAAGAAGAGCGGTCTGTGTGAGCATTCTTCTCACTGACCTCCATTGTAAGAGGAGGTTCCTTCTCATTAACCCCCAATGTAGGGGGGTGGGTTCTTCCCACTAGCTACCAATGTGAGGGGGCATGCTTCTCAATCAGTCTTCTCACTAGCTACCAATGTGAGGGGGCATGCTTCTCAATCAGTCTTCTCACTAGCTACCAATGTAAGGGGCGCATTCATCTCATTGTCCACCAATGTAAGGGGGAATTCTTCTCAATGACCACCACTTGAAGGGGGGTTCTTCCTGCTGGCCATCAATCTAATGGGCATTTACTTCACTGACCTCCTTTTTAAGGGGGGCATTATTCTCACTGATCATGACGGGGGGGGGGGGACATTCTACCCACTGGCCAACAATGTGAGATGGGCATTCTTCTCACTGACCAGCAAAGTAAGGGGCATTTTCCCATGTATTCCCAATAAATCAGTTTTAGAAGGGATTACCCATGATCCGAACATTATTTTAAGGGTTCCTTTAGGGCAGGCATCACTAAATGGCAGACCGCGGTCCGGATCCGGACCAAGCTAATGTCTCATCCGGACCCCTGAGGTCCCACCCTTTAGAGTCGTTCTGCCCACAGCCATCACCACTGCCAGTCTCACAGAGCCAACAGCTGGAGGCAGGAAAGCTATAGACAGAGGGCGGGGGATATCCAAGTAAACAAGCAGGTGATTGGTTGTGAGGATTCAGGGCGGTCATTGCACAAACATGCGATTTGGACCTCTGCTGGAAGAATATTTTACTGACTGGACCTTTGTAAATTTTAATTCAATACCCCTGCTTTAGGGTAAAAAGCATGAGAAAGGCTGTGCTAATATCAATCTTTTGAACACCGGCCCTAATGAAGTCACACCTTAAGGTGACACAAGACATAAAATAAGTCTCATTTTCCATCAGCAAAGCTATAATCATTTCCAGGTTCTGCCAAGAACAACCTCCTTTTCATATAGACTATCCTGGCATCCGTCCACATTATTAATATTATTGGAACACGGTGCCAAGGAAGATCACAAGGTATGTGACATGTAAACACATTTTGTAAGGCCGCAGACCAGTACCAAGTCAACAGAAAAGAATTACTATAATCACAGGGAACAATGACACATGTTTCAGTAAATGCTAGAGTGGAGGATTATGGGAAAATCTTTGCAGATATTCTTTACTGCATTCTGTAGCCACCCCCACCCTAAGAACTATAATTGTATTCATACACAACTAAATCCAGCTACAGCCAACTTTGGTTAGATGCCAAGAAAAGGTAATGAACCAAAGAATGGATTAAATCGTCCTTACTTTAAATGCAAGTGGAGCATTAAATGGAAACTTTAGCTAATGTACAAGTCTAAAAGCTGAACTTCAAGGACAGCTTAAAAGATAAAGTAAAAAAGAAAAAGCATGATAAAATAATGTTGATACCTTTTGGAAACGAACCACTTCCCACCCAAGGACGTTCTTGTACGTCTTAGGGTTTCAGTGGTTATACCGGGATGGTGCCTGCACCTACAAGCATCATCCCAGTACTATTCTTTCCAGCCGGAGATTCTCTTTAATGCAGAAGTGATCCGAGTGACTAATTACCCACTTGATCACTTCTGGGGGTGGTGGAAGGGGGTACCACCCCCCTCCCGCTGCCGCCTTTCACGGGCTCTCTGGTCTCATCGTGGCGGCAATTGCTGCAATGGCTACCCTTTACAGAGATAGAGAAAGGAACTGACATCGTTCCCCTCTCTCTGTAACCCTGGAAACCGGGAGCGATGAGTAATTTGTCACTTCCGGTTCCACCCCCTACGTTTACCTGTCCACCAGTGGCCAGGAAAGCAGCTGATCAGATCGATCTGTGTCTGATCGGCTGCATGGGGGGCCAGAGGAGAGATTTAGAGCCGGTTCACATAGACGCAACCCGACTTTGCCGGGCGACATGTGAAGTCGCGGTGCGCAGCTCGCACCACGACCTCGGAGTGGCCAGCACGGACTTCATATCATTGAAGTCAATGCAGGTCGCTCCAGGTCGCCCCAAAGTAGCTCAGGACCCTTTTTCTAAGTCGGAGCGACTTGTGTCGCTCCGATTAGAACGGGTCCTGTGCTAATCTATGGCAGGCGACCCAAGGCGACTTCTTGCCTGACAAGTCGCCCATGTGTGAACCGGCTCTTAGGGTTTGACCCCAAACATCTCCGTAAAGAGGACGTGTCACAGCCCATGCTGTCACAAGGGATGTTGTTCATCCCTTGTGATAGCAATAAAGTTAAAAAAAAAAAGTGTAAAAAAAGTTTGTATAAAATAAATAAATTTAAAGCGCCCCCATCCCACTGTGCTTACGTGCAAATGTGAACGCATAGGTTACTCCCGCACGCATATGTAAATGGTGATCACACCACACATGTGAGGTATTGTCGCGAACATCCGAGCGAGAGCAATTATTCCAGCACCAGCTCCTGTGCAACTCTGAACTGGTAAACTGTAAAGGCGTTTAAAGCGTTGCCTATAGAGAATTTTTAGCACCGTAGTTTGCCACCATTCCACGGGCAGATGCAATTTTAAAGCGTGACATGTTTGGTATCCATTTACTGGATGTAACATAATTTTTCACATTATGCAAAAAATTGGGCTAACTTTACTGTTTTTTTTTTTTTAATTCATGAATGTGTTTTTTTTCCAAAGAAAATGGAATTTGCGCAGCAGTTTTTCAAATGCAGTGTGACATAAATTGCAACACACACCATTTTATTCTATAGGGTCTCTGCTACATTGAATATATAATCTTTGGGATTCCAAGTAATTTTCTAGCAAAAAAAAAAAAAGTAGATTTTTGCATGTAGGAGCGAAGTGTCAGAATAGGCTAGGGAAGGAGGTGGTTTAAGGTTTTTTTTTTTATTTATAATCATCACCAAACAGTAATGTGAGCAGTTCTTAATGTGTAGCATTATGGGGGGTGGGAAGAGTTAAGGGTTAGACCAGAAGGGGACCATGTGAAAATAAAAGAGGGCCTCAAGTGCGGCCAGTGACACTTGCAGAGGGTCGTACAGTCGTGGCCAAAAGTGAGAATTACACAAACATTAATTTTGTCTGCTGGCTTAGTTTTTATGATGGCAATTTGCATATATTCCAGAATGTTATGAAGAGTGATCAGATGAATTGCAAAGTGCCTCTTTGCCAGTAAAATTAACTTAATCGCCCCCCCCCCCCCCCCATAAAAAAGTTACACTGCTTTTCAGCCATGCCACAAAAGGACCTGCTGACATCATGTCAGTAATTCTCACGTTAACACAGGTGTCAGTGTTGACGAGGACAAGGCTGGAAATCACTTTGTAATGCTGAGTTAGAATTAAAGCGTTACTCCACTCAAAAGGGGAAGTTACGCTTTAAGGACTCGTCCCCCCCCTCCTCTTGCACAATTGGCATTTTTGAGGTGCGGGAAGGGAGCACGTACCTGACAGGTATCTGCTCCCACTTTAATTCCGAATGTTGTGGTGCTCAGCAATGGCAGTTCCCTTCCTCCTTCTGCAGTGCAACTCACGCATGAGCAGTGAGCACCCGGCTGTGAAGCCACAAGCTGTCACAGCCAGGTGCCCATAATGAAGATGCCGATGCTGCCAAGGGAGGACAGAGGATGAAGACGGCTGGGGTGAGCTTATAGCTGGACCGCGGGGACAGGGGAGTGGCTGTTTTTTTAAAAGACAGCAGCTACACTTTTTTGATAGGTGTCTGGAGCTCCTCTTTAAGCCACGTACAGACAATCTGAAAATCGGATGACAGATCGTCTGTTTCTTTCTTTTTTTTTGCATGCTAGTCGCACATTTAGGCCCCTTTCACACTGTCCGTCCGTCGGACAGACTCCGTTTATCTCAATGGGGGATCGATCTGCCGATCCCCCGCTGAGCAGGAGGATGACAGCTGTTCTCCGTGCTGTGTGCGGAGACACAGCTGTCAGTTCCCCATGCATCTCTATGGGGGAGTCGGATGGGAATGGACCGTCGGTCCGTTCTCATCCGATCCGCCGTCCAGATTTGACGGAACGGATCGGATGTCAGCAGACATGTCTCCGCTGACATCCGATGCCCCATAGAGATGCATGGGGTGACCGTTCAGATCCGCCAAAAAACTGACAGGCGGATCTGAACGGTCCGCCTGTGTGAAAGAGCCCTAAGACTAAAGTTATGAAAATTCTCATATGACAGCATAGGAAATCGGAAGTGATGTCATGTGTTGTAGTATTTCTATTGTATTTTCGAACAACAACTGTACTGATTAAATGAAAATCGTACAATCTGGTATCGTATGAGAAAAACTTTCATGCTTGCACGATCAGATAATATCAGATGAGCAGTCTTGATCGGCTCTCGAAAGCGGCGTACTAACGATCCGATTATCGTACGATCGTCTTGTGTCATTGACAATACTGTTAAGCTCTAGCTCCTGCACTGCTGCTCAGAAGCAGTGCTATTTATCCCCCCCCCCCCCCCCCCCGATGGTGGTCAGGGCAGTAGCAGTGTGGCAGTAAAATTTAACCGGATCAAACACTCCCACGCTGCTTTCTCTCCCCAGTGGGTCCGATATTATATTTGGTGTACTGCAAGGTGCAGAAGACTCCACCTGAGAGTACTGCCTTCTTCATTGCCAGATGCTGACACTGCTGAAAAACAGCGAATGTTTCAGCACCTGGCACCCCTTGCTTCTGCTCTGCAAAGTGTGCAGGTGCCCAACAGGTGGCAGACCCAGCCCAGGACATGACAGGTCACACACAAAGTTTCAGCGGGCCACCTGTTGGGCACCACTGGGTTAGACCCTCTGTCAAGTTTTTACTGCCGTAGGTGTCCACATTGGGGAGATTCACCCTGCTATTTTTCCATATTTCTCTAAGCAGAATTGTCTTTAAAGGAAGTGTATAGTGTTGTGCAGGGCTTTTTTTCCTCACAGAATAAGTGCAGGAACTCCTCCCTTCTGGGTTGCCCTTTAACTCCGCCCCTACCCACCTCCGAGCACCGTTGGTTGGTTCCACCTCCACCGAGTATCATTTTGTGGTGTTTAGAGTCCTTTGTATGGAATTTGTTATTGATAACAAGAAAGGCAGTAAAATAGATCTATCAGCAATGGACACCCCAGTGACAATTGATCCACCCCAGCATTAATAGACCCTCCAGCAGCAATAGACCCCCCCCCAGCAATGATTGACCCCCTGCAACCTAAGTCCCACCTCCATCAAAAATAGATTCTCCACTAGCAAAAACAGATCTCCCCAGCAACAATAGACCCCCTGCAAAAATAGATCACCTCCAGCAACAAAAGATTCCCCAGCAGCCAACATCAATAGACCCACCAGCAGCCAAAAACAAAGACCCCCTTCTTGAACAGTAGATCCCTCCCCGCAATGATTGTCTCCCCCCCCGCAACATAAGACCCACCCCTAGAAACAATAGATCCCCCACCAGCATCAGAAGACCTCCCCAGCAACAATAGACCCCTTCCTCTGCAAAAATAGATTCCCCAGCAGCAATAAATCCTCCAGCACACCCCCAGCACCCCTTGCCACTACATTCAGTTCTGAGGGTGCCGGAACTGCGTTTCCCCGCGTTTGAGATGAAAAAAAGCCTTGGTGTTTTGTATATATTGTCTTTATAAATAAAACTTAAATAAATGTAGAGGCTGCTGCAAGGGCTGCTATTAAAGTGAACCTGTTTTCCCCTGAATAGACACCGAACAAGTTTGCATTAAAGCAGAACTCTAAGGTCCCTTTCACATATACGCTTCGATCAGATCCGCCTGTCAGTTTTTCAGGCAGATCTGATTGGATGCTCGATGCATCCCTATGGGGCAGCGGATGTCAGCGGAGACATGTGCACTGACACTCACTGCCACCCGATCCCATCCTGTCCGTTAAATCCGGATGGATGGAAACCCTATTTTCCATCCGTCCAGCGGATCGGATGGGATCGGATGAGAACAGACAGGCGGTCCGTTCTCATCCGATTCCCCCATAGAGGACAGCGGGGATCTGACAGCTCCGTCTCTGCACACAGAGTAGAGACGGAGCTGTCATCCACTCGCTCAGCGGGGATCGGCGGATCGATCCCCTGCTGAGCAGAACGGCTCCATCGACGGAACGGAGCCATGTGAAAGGGGCCTAAGTGTTTTAAAAAGATCCTCAAGCACATTGTCCACATAAATTATTATTACGACATGTGGAATTCACATATAATGCATACTGCATGCAACATCAACATCAAAAGAAAGCAGTAACTATCCTCCTTTCTGCAAAACGCTGGTTGAAATATACCCCCTATGCATTAAAATGCACTACAAAATGGGATGAGATTAAAAACAAACAGACTGTGAAGTGCAGACGTGTACATAGGACCTGAAGCAGAGAACCAGATAATATATCTGCAGATGAAATGTTGGATTTTTTTGGATGAGCATTTGCCATTTTTGTACCTGATTGCTGGTCTCATTGATGGCCTCAAGGAGTTTCTCTACAGCAGACTGAAGTCGGCCGCTGATATTCAACACCTGAGTTTCCTCTTCTGGGCCGATACCTGTCCCAGGAAAATCCGCTTCCGTCAGCTCCAAGGGGACATCTAGATCTTCCTCAGTGGCTTCTGACCAAAGGACCTCGTACTTCACCCCGCTACAGGCCTCTGCACCATCAGCATCTAAAAAAAGAGAAGAACAGCTAACTTAGGCTCCGTTCACACCTATGTGTTTGTTAATACTTCTTTTTAAAAGCAAAACTGTGTTTATGGCCTAATCGACCTCATTGGAGGAGCTGCAGAAAGGCATGTAGAGTGTTTTTACTGAGATTTGCATTTTTAATCCACCAAACAAATTGGCCAACGGAAAAAAAAAAAAAAAGCATATAAAAACGCATAAAAAAGTGAAAAATGCGTCAAAAACGTTTGTGTAAAAACACAAAATGCACCACAAAAAGCACTGTAGAAACGGATCAAAAGCAAACTGCAAAGGTGTAAACCAGGCCTTAGAGACGGAGTGCAGTGAGTTTAAAGCTGAACTCCGGAGATTTTACAAAACACACCCTTAGGGCTCTTTCACACAGTCCGCCTCCGCAGGCGGATCAGTGCTGCTCAGCACTGATCCGCCTGCGGAGGCGGACCGTGTGAAAGAGCCCTAAGGGTGTGTTTTGTAAAATCTCCGTGTTCGTAAACACAGATCCCCGCTGAGCAGGCAGGTGACGGCTCTCTCTCCGCTCTGTGTGCGGAAAGGGAGATGTCAGAGCCCAATGCATCTCTATGGGGGAATTGGATGAGAGCGGATCGCCTGTCTGCTCTCATCCGATCCCCTGGACGGATGGAAAATAGGGTTTCCATCCATTTGGATTTCACGGACAGGATCGGATGCAGATGGCAGAGGGTGTCAGCAGACATGTCTCCGCTGACATCTGCTGCCCCATAGAGATGCATGGGGGGATCCGATCAGATCCGCCTAAGAAACTGACAGGTGGATCTGATCGAATCGCTCGTGTGAAAGGGGCCTCACAGTGGACCCCCTGCCCACACTGCTATGGTTAAAATGCCCACTAGGTTTAGGGGTAGAGGAATAAGTTTAATTTATTTTATTTTTTTTAACTCTTTGCTCTGGCAGGCTTCCTCTACACTGTGTGACCAGCCCCTAAAACCTTTACTCAAAGGCCTGTTTCACACGAGCTTCAGCTTGTATAAGAGCGGTGTAAATAGCAAGTGTGCAAGCAAAAGTGTAAACGCATATGAAACTCTCAGCAAGCTTTTGCAAAGCTTTCGGCAAGCTTCAAGCAGCTTTCTCAAAGACAGCAAAGCGCCCTTCAGCTCCTGTTTGGAAATGTTATAACACAGATCTCCAATCACCTATACAATAACTGTAGCTGCTGACTTTTAAAAAACAGACACTCACCTGTCCCTCGATCCTGCGGTGTACTCACCCCAGTCAGTCTCACCCGCTGTCTTTGGTCACCCAGGTAAAACAGCTTGCGGATTCATAGCTGGGGGCCCACTGCGCATGGGCGAGTTACCCTGCGCATCGTGAATAGTGAATGCAGTCTTCTGGGACCGGTCAGTGTCCCCCACAAGACTGCAGAGGGGAGGGAGGAGAACTTCCGATGCAAATTGACAAAGGGTCAGTTTTTCACTTGTTTTTGCATTGGTAGTGGATGTAGAAAAAAAACTGATGAATATTTTATGCATTCTGATGTGATTGAACTGATGAAATGAACGGTCCACATGTGTGAATTGGGGCCTAAGGCTCCTTTCACACTAGCGGACCGTTCAGATCCGCCTGTCAGTTTTTCAGATGGATCTGAACGGATGCTCCATGCATCTCTATGGGGCAGCAAATGTCAGCGGAGACATGTCCACTGACATCTGATCCAATCCGTCAAATCTGGACGGATGGAAACCTCTATTTTCCATCCGTCCAGCGGATCGGATGAGAACGGACAGGCGGTCCGTTCTCATCCAATTCCCCCATAGAGAACAGCGGGGACCTGACAGCTATGTCTCTGCACACAGCGCGGAGACAGAGTTGTCATCCTCCTGCTCAGCGGGGGATCAGCGGATCGATCCCCGCTGAGAAAAACGGAGTCCGCCGACGGACTACCATGTTTGAAAAGGGCCTTAGGATGAAAAAGCCAGGATGTAAGGACAGCCTATCTCCTGCCTGAGCTCAGTGCTGATAAATAGGCAAAAGAACTATTATATATAACCGGGGCTGTCATGATTACATGAAAATAAATCAAAGGCTTGTTCATAGACTGTTTAAGGCTGGCCATCCATGTTCAATCCTCTTGTACATATTTCTGTTAGATTTACCAAAATCCATATAAGACGAGGACAAAACACTTTCAATTGTATCCCATAAGCCAGGTCTTTGTACTACATAGTTGAAGGTAAACTGTAAGAAAATTGTATAACATATGGCCAGCCTGAGCTCCTCCAACAACCTAGATCATGGGTGTCCAACCTTTTGGCCTCTCTGGGCCACATTGAGTGTAGAGAAATTTTCTCGGGCCGCATATAAAATATATACTATAGTTAAGGTATATAATTAATAAAATGCCGCCGCACCCCCCGCACTAATTTAACACAACTAGAGGATGATCAAATGAAATGTAATCCGTATACAGAGGTTTACTTCTTCTGAGAGATATCAAAGGAACACTCTAACCACCATGACCACTTCAGTGATTTGAAGAAATGGTCATGGTGGTAGGAGTCAGAAACACTGCACATGCTCGCCTCCCCCCTCCCCTGCGACGCAGCCTCTGCCTACCGTTAGTTGGAAGCTGCTGTGGCCGTGCCCCCGACCCGACTTCCTTCCTCCCCAGTAAAAATAAAAAAATTGGCAGGGGGCAGTGGGCCGCATTGCCTGCGGTTCCGGGCCGCAGGTTGGACATGCCTGACCTAGACTCTGGAGTGTGTATTATTCATCAGCCAGGAGCTCAGGCAGGAGACTTATAGACTGACAATGACTGACAGGGAGAGAATAAAAGTGAATATCGGCTCACACAGGTATATCAGGATTTGGTAGTAAATGCCGTGTTTCCTACACCTCTCAGGCACTCAGTGATAAACTCTCTCTGATTCTTGGGTCTGCACACACCTGCTTCGGCTATTATAAGGGTGTCCCACGCTCCCTCTTAGATTTTTGGAAAATGCAATAGTAAGAGTGAGATTGGCAAACACTAAACACATTCAGGGACTATGGGGGGGGGGGAGATCTGGAATTTACAACTACACTGTTGCCATTCAGAGCTGTCAATACCATGCACTTTCTGCCATAAATCCAAAACCCCAAAAGCCTATTTTTAGGCAATGGTGGCATCAATATAAAAGGTGTTTTTCTTTTTTATGATGTGCTTATGATATTTTTTATGAGGTGTTTATGATATTCTACATTTGATATTCTGAAAGCAGAACGTGTGCCCATAGCAATATCAGTTTGCTTCTGGCAACAAACCTTTCACTCTGCCCAGTAAATGGGCAGAAGGTGTACGGATCTAACAAGGGTTTGGTGTTCTGCGCCTTTACTTTCAGAAAACAATGGAACACTGCCACCCAGTGGCCTAATCACCACATAACATTGAAAAAGTGCTACGGTAGTTTACACTGGTGCGATTTCTGACAGGACTTGAGAATTGCACGACAAGGGAAATCACACTATTTTCAATGGTACCCAATCACATCAATGTGACTCTGTGCAGTGAGAATTGGGAAAAGGTTGTTGTGCTACTTTGATGCGATCGCAGTGCTGTTTGGCTCCATAGAGTATGCTAGTCACATCCAAAGATGCATCAAAGTCACACTACATAATTGCACTAAAAATCTCAGAGCGGTAAGGTGAACTGAGCCTTAAAATGATAATAAAACCTTGTGTTATTTTTGTTAAAGCTAAAATGACAAACATGGTATACTTACCAGCTCTGTGCAATGGTTTTGCACAGAGCAGCCCTGAGACTCCTTTTCTGGGGTCCCCTGCTGGTGCTCCAGGCCCTTTTGCTTTGGCGAGTGAACCCACTTTCCCTGGGGGCACCCATGGGGGCTCGCTCCCAAGCCACCAGTATGCGTCTATTGACACAGGCCAGGAAACTCGGCTCTGCTCCCTTGTCACAGCATTTAGAGCCAATTGATGCCGCTACTATCAATCTGCCCAATGAGGAGGGGGACCGCAGGGAGAGCCGCAGCTCCCATGCACATTCCTGGAATAGATCCTGCCCAGGTAAGAATAATGGGGGGGGGGGCTTTTGCAGCACAGAAGGTTTTTTACCTTATTGCAAAGAATGCATTAAGATAAAAAGCCTTGAAACTTTATAAACACTAAGTGTAGCCCCCAAGGCCAAAAATGTAATTTTTCTTGCGGACTCAATGATTTATAATATAAAATAAAATAAAAAAGCCAATTCAAATGAAGTCCAGGAAAACAAAAAGCAAACATTAGCAATGTTTATAAGCAGGTCCCTAATTCAGAGATGGGACTGCATATCCCCATTGCACCTAATCAGCATGTATGAACTGGGTGCTGCTAATTCAACAGCAACTGTGCTGAGGAAACTAGAATAGAAATGTTCTGCTTTTTTGCTGTCAAAACAAACTGATGAAGTCATGTAAGAGCAAGCAAGCAATTTATACAACAGCAGAGTTTTCATTTGATGTTTATAGATTCATAGCTGTGGATCCGATGCCTATTTAGGATGTGATTTCACACAAGCCTGACAGCCAGCAGCTGTAGGTAGACTGCTTTTATTTTCTGACATATGGCAGCCGATGCCAACGATCCGTCTGTGCTTTCCTACATACAGCAATTTGTACATGGCATACGGCCATTTGTTTTTGTTTTATTTCAATACTTGATCAAAAGCAGTCTTTTATTATTTTCTTTTTTAGATTTGTCATTCCATGGCCATCCTGCTGATTATTGAATAGGCTATTTTCTTTACAGTTTAAATACTTTACATATTATCTGAATGTATTTGGGCTAGGCTCCATGTTTTTGAAGCTTACAGTTGCTTAAGGGCCCTTTCACACGGGCTTTCTGATCAGTGTTTTAGGCGGACCTGATCAGATGCTCCATGCAGCCCTATGGGGCAGAGGATGTCAGCTGAGACATGTCTGCTGACACCCGCTGCTATTCAATCCTGTCCGTTAAATCCGGACAGATGGAAACCCTATTTTCCTTCTGTCTGGAGGATCGGATGAAATTGGACAGGCGGTCCGTTCTCATCTGATCTCCCATAGAGGACAGCGGGGATCTGACAGCTCTCTGCAAAGTAAGCGGAGATGGATCTGTCATCCGCCTGCTCAGCGAGGATCGGTGGATCAATCTCCGCTGAGAAAAACAGAGTCTGCCAAGCGCACAGCTCGTGTGAAAGGACCCTTAAGACACCAGCTTTCCGATCAGATCCACCTGTCAGTTTGTCAGGCGGACCTGATTGGATGCTCCATGCATCTCTATGGAGCAGCGGATGTCAGTGGTGACATGTATGCTGACACCTGCTGCTATCCAATCCGATCCTGTCCGTGAAATCCAGACTGATGGAAAAACAGAATTTTTGTAAGATCTTACCGTAAAATCCTTTTCTCTTAGCTCATTGACAGACGTAGTCTTCTTGATTCACAAGAACTGGGTTATGTTGTCTCTGCAGGAGTAGGACTAGGCAGAAAGAAAAAACGTTCTGGCTCCACCCTAGGGGCAGTCCCAGAGGGTATATCCTCCCTCTCTCTGCTACAAGGAATCAGTTCTGTCACAAAGCAGCAACAGAGAATTTAACCCAACCCAACTCAATGATAGAGGGGCGGGTACTACGTCTGTCAATGAGCTAAGAGAAAAGGATTTTACGGTAAGATCTTACAAAAATCCGATTTTCTCTGTCGCTCATTGACAGACGTAGTCTTCTTGATTCACAAGAACTGGGACATCCAGAAGCAGTGCCACAAATGAGGGGTGGGATTGATAGAAATCAAAATCCAATCTAGAAGGCCCAACGGGTGCCAACTAGAAGTTTTAAAGGCTCATTATAAATAAAGAATGAGACTCAAATAAAAATTTCCAACGGAAAAAACCCTCAAGGTAGACCACTGGTCTCCTCAAACAGTGGCCTGCAGGAACCTTGCGGCCAGAAGAGGCATCTGATGATGCCATCACATATACCTTATACAATATTGTAAAGGTATGAACCGACGACTAAACAGTCGCCTTGCAAAAAAACCTGAACCACTGACGCCTGATGGCGGAAGGTCCAGAAAACTCTAAGCGCCCGAGTAGAATGCGCCTTAAAAGGGAACGGGGGATCCCGACCCTTAGATAAAATAAGCCTATACCACCGTCTGTCTGATCCATCTAAAGATGGTCGTAGCAGAACAGGCAACCCCTTCTTAGGGCCATCCGTGATCACAAACAGTGAATCCGTCTTACAAATTGAATCCGTAGTATTCAAATATATCCTGATCGCCCGAACTACATCCAAGAAGTGCCATGCAAATTCTCGAGGATGATTGGGCTTAGGACATAGGAAGGACAATCCAATGTCATCATTCAATGAAACCTTGAAACCACCTTAGGAAGGAAGGATGGATTCGGATGAAGAACAACCTTATCCCTATGAACCACCAGATCTGGGGAACAACAGGATAATGCAGCCAGTTCTGACACCCTGCGTGCAGAAGTGATAGCCACCAAGAAGGCCACCTTCTGGGATAAAGTAAGCAAGGGAATCTCCCTGATATCTTCAAAGGGAGGTGTCTGAAGTACCGACAGCACCAAATTAAGATCCCAGGATGGTAACGGCGCGCGCACTGGTGGAGCCAGGTGTCGCACCCCCTGGATGAAATTCCGCACCAAGGAATGAGTAGCCAAAACCTTCTGAGAGAAGATAGCAAATGCTGAAACCTGACCCTTGATAACACTCAAGGCCAGCTTCTGCTCAACTCCCTGTTGCAGAAAAGCCAATATTCGGGCTACCGAATAAAGATGTAGAGGGAACCCAAGGGATTCACACCACACAATATAAGACTTCCATGTGCGATGATAAATCTTTCTGGAAGTCGCTTTCCTTGCTTTAACTAGAGTAGGAATAACTGAAGCTGACAATCCCTTGTCCTTCAGCACCTGGGTCTCAATAACCAGGCCGTTAAAGCCAGCGATCGTAAAGCCGGATGAAAGATCGATCCCTGCGACAGCAGATCCTCCGTAAGAGGAAGTCGCCAAGGAACGTCTGTGACCAGCCTGACCAGGTCGGCGTACCAAGCCGACTAGGCCAGTCCTGATCTACCAGGATAATTGGAATTCCCTCCACCTCTATCCTGCGAAGAAGCTTCGGCAGAAACTTGAGAGGAGGGAAGTAGCTGATACTGCCCCCACGGGGCGATCAGCATGTCTGCGGTGTCTGCCAGAGGATCGTGGGAGCGAGCCACAACCTCCGCACTTTCCTGTTGAGCTGAGATGCCAACAGCTCCCATTCGGGGTGCCCCAACGGGGGCACAGTTGGTGGAATATCCCTGGATAAAGAGATCATACCCTTTGATCCAGAATCTGACGGCTGAGATAATCTGCCTGCCAATTCACCCCCGGAATGAATACCGCAGAGAGAGCTGGAACATCTGTTCCGCCCAACGAAGAAGACTGGTCACTTCTATGGCCGCCAGGACACTCCTGGTGCCCCTTTGATGATTGACATAAGCCACTGCTGTGGCATTGTCCGACTGGATCCGAACCGGGCTGCCCTGGAGCTGCTCGGTCCAGTAAATCAGACAAAGTCTGATCGCTCTCAGTTTCAGTACATTTATCGGTAACCTGGACTCTTCCAGGGACCAAAGCCCCTGAGCCGAGAATTTCTCCTCACCCGGATAGACTGGCATCCGTGGTGATAAGCGTCCAAATATTGGTAGGAATGACTTCCCCTGGCTGAGCATCGAAGACCGAAGCCACCAGACCAGGGACTCCCTGGTCCGCTCGCTCAGCCGGATCCGATTGTCCAGGGAATCTGGATTACGGTTACACCTAAGAAGAATCTTTCCTTGAAGAATTCGGATATGGGACTGGGCAACTGGTACTGCTTTAAAGGAAGCCACCATCAAACCCAGGACCCTCATGCAAGCCTGGATGTGTCTAAAATTAGACCCAAATATTCCAGCCTTCTGGTGGGAACCAAAGATAACTTCTGCAGGTTCACCAGCCACCCGAACTCTTGCAAAGAGGTCATGGTGATCTCTAAGTTTAGTAATAGAGCCACACGGAGCAGAAGATCGTCTAGGTGACCCAGAATCGATATGCCTCTTTGGCGCAGTAGTGCCAACATTGGGGCCAACACCTTCATGAAGACCCGAGGAGCCGTGGCGAGACCGAAAGGTAACGCCACAAACTGATAGTGGTTCTCTTCTACGGAAAAACGTAGAAACCGCTGATGTCCTGCGAAAATGGGAATGTGAAGATAGGCGTCCTAGATTCTATGGACGCTAGGACATCCCCTGAATGGAGGAAGGCTGCTACTGTGCGAATGGATTCCATTTTGAATTTTCTTATGTTGAGAAAGGAATTGAGTGCCCTTAAGTCCCGAATTGGACGCACTTTGCCCTCTTTCCTGAGTATTGTAAATAGGTTTGAATAAAACCCTTGAAAAACGTTCTGTCCAAGGAACGTGGACTACCACTCCTTGTTGTAGTAAATCCGTGACTGCTCTCCGCAGATCTTCTAAACGATCCGGGGATAGTCGGATATTGGAAGGGAAGAATCGTGCCGGTGGGAGAGATCGAAACTCGATCTTGTACCCTGACCTTATGATTTCGCAAACCCACTTGTCCGGGATTCTGGAAAGCCATGGATCCGGGAACCGGCGAAGACGTCCCCCCACCCCAATTATGGGTGGGGGCGCACCTTCAGACTTTGGTCGACTTATCTTCAGGTCTGGAGGGGGCGGGCTTTTGCTTGCCCGACCAACGTCCCCTGAAGCCTCCTGAAGGAGCTTTGGAGGACTTAATTTTTTCACCCGCGGGGCAAAAAAACTTTTTGTGAGCAGAGAAAGAAGGCCCTCGTCTTTGACGAGTTCCTTTACCCTTAGCATTTTGCGGTAAAAAGGTGCTCTTTTCACCCATGAGATCCTTAATGATCTCATCTAAGTTGGCTCCAAATAAACGCTCTCCTAAAAAGGGGATATCAGCCAATGCTTTTTTGGAACCTTGGTCGGCTAACCAACCTTTTAGCCACAGTGTACGCCTGAGAACCACTGCTGAAACTGATGCTCGCGCCAATAATGGAGTGGCGTCTGACGCTGCATCACACACAAACTGTAACCCCTGTATCATCTGTTCCAACAAATCCGATACCGCCTGGGGGACCTCTTCTAAGTCCCGGCGTAACCATTTGGTCCATTCGGTTACAGTCTGCAAAACCAGCCCAATAGCAATTATTGGTCTGAAAGCTGATCCAATCAAGGAAAAACGTGTGCGAGACATAGTTTCTATCTTGCGATCCACCGGAACTTTAAAAAACGGAGCGTCTTCTAATGGAATAACCGTGGCTTTATTCAATCTAGCAATTGGTGAATCCACCAGAGGTGGTTCTGTCCATTTCTTAATGAGGGTTTCCTCAAACGGATAACATCTGTTAATGCGTTTAGAAATAGCAGAAGTGCGTTTTGGCAGACTCTATTCTTCTTTGATTGGATTGCCCAAACATTTGGGCAATGGAAAAAACCTTCGCCACTTTGATGCCTTTTTTTAGTCCCAAAGGGGATTTCAGCTATTTCCGATGGAGTACCCTGTAATCTTAAGGTTTCTTGAACAGATACAATGAGTGCGTTTACCAACGCTTCCTCTCGGGCTATGGCTGATGCCGAAACATCCTCCTCACTGTCTGAAGAGACAGTACCCAAGCCACCAATCCCAGATGAGGTACCTGCAACTGCAGAAATAGGCTCAGATTCTGAATCCGAAGTTTCAGATAATATGGGGTTAGGCGGGGGCTTGCGCCCTGTCCCTGACAAGCCACTTCCACCCGGGACACAAAAGTTTCCATATTAGCTGACAATGATTCAATTGTCAATGGGGTGCTGCAGACCCCTCGAAGGGATCTGGTGGAGATACCTGAGTGGCAGGGTCCATGTTAATCCAGGACACTCTGCCAGTAAAAAAGAAAAAACATCTTTTTTTTTTTTTTTTTATGTGTATCCCCCTAGCGCAATAGCGCCCCTCAGAGTACCTCTACTTGATCCCCACAGAGAGAGAGAGGGACCCTCAAGGCTCACCACCCGATGCAGAGAAGTTTCCAACCAACTGCAGTCAGCGTTTGTCTTTACAGACTGGAAAGAGCTGTGTTCGTTTTCCCGGGTAGAAAGGAAGTGGCTCCACCCCCTGTGTACGCCTTCCGGCGTTCCCAGCTCTCCACGAGGTTAGCTGGGCTATTCAAACATGGCCGCCCCCATACAGGAGACAATAGACTCCAAAAACATGGCGGCCGGCGTGACCTGAGGACATTCATGCACCTGGTCTACAGAAAAATGGCGGCGGATTGCCGAAATCGTTTTCCCAGCACATCCACCTGCATTCTGCTAAATGGCGGTTTATCGATCTGCAGGAGGTCCACTACAATTAAGGTAGGATTATACCTCCTATGTCTGCTGCAATACTGCAGTCTGCTGGGTAGAGTGTTAGCTCTCAAACCAAGTCCACTTCCCACCAAACACATGCTGTATTTACAAGGGGGACTTTTAGTGTCAGACAGATACTGACCATGTATGGAGGGGCCCATATTCCAAAACTGCCTCATAACGAGGGAAAAAAGGAAACATTTACTCACCATACCGAACCGACAGGCACCCTCTCTTCACAATACCCTCTCCACCGGGGTGGGGGGTTGTGGACCACTCCGGACGCCTCGACTCTCTGGTTCCTGGCGTCCAAGCGAGACTTAACTCGCAAGGTCAGTCCCTCCAATGGGACTCCGTCGCGGCCGACCCAGCGCGGAGCTCTGGTCTGCACGCGCTCGTAGGCAGAAACCGGGGTGACCACTGGATCTCAACATCCAGCCCGTCGCCCGGCCCCGCATACTTACTTGAATGTGTCGCGGCCGACCAAGCGCGATGCAATGGTCTGCGCGCGCTCGTAGGCCGGCTGGGGTGACCACTAGTGTCGCCCAGTCCGGCGTATTTGCTTGAAGATCTCACAGGAAAAAAACACTGGAGAAAACTACCTAAAAAATATTTTTTCTAAAAAAAAAATCTTGCCAGGACCAAAGATCCCAGCAAGGAACTTAGGTCCTTACTCCTGACTAGACAGAAAAAAATGGATTTTTGTAAGAACTTACCGTAAAATCCTTTTCTCTTAAGCTCATTGACAGACGTAGTCTTCTTGATTCTCAAGAGCTGGGTTATGTTGTCTCCGCAGGAGTAGGACTAGGCAGAATGACAAAACGTTCTGGCTCCACCCTAGGGGGCAGTCCCTGAGGGTATATCCTCCCTCTCTCTGCTACAGGGAATCAGTTCTGTTTAAAGCAGTACAGAGAATTTAACCCAACCCAACTCAATGATAGAGGGGCGGGTACTACGTCTGTCAATGAGCTTAAGAGAAAAGGATTTTACGGTAAGTTCTTACAAAAATCCATTTTTCTCTATCGCTCATTGACAGACGTAGTCTTCTTGATTCTCAAGAGCTGGGACATCCAGAAGCAGTGCCACAAATGAGGGGTGGGATTGACAAAATCAAATCCAATCTAGTAGGCCCAACCGGTGCCAAACTAGAAGTTTTAAAGGCTCATTATAAACAAAGAATGAGACTAAAAGAAAAAATTTTCCAACGGAAAAAAACCCTCGAGGTAGACCACTGGTCTCCTCAAATTGCGGCCTGCAAAACCTTGCGGCCAAATGAGGCATCAGACGATGCCATTACATCAATTTTATAATGTTTAGAGAAGGTATGCACCGACGACCAGGTAGCCGCCTTGCACACCTGGACCACTGACGCCTGATGGCGAAAGGCCCATGACGCACTAAGTGCCCGAGTGGAGTGCGCCTTAACAGGGAACGGGGGCTCCCGACCCTTAATAGAATAAGCCTGCACTACCGTCTGTCTGATCCATCTGGAAATGGTCGCGGCAGATGCAGGCAACCCCTTTTTGGGTCCATCTGGGATCACAAAAAGTGAATCCGTCTTGCGAAACGAGTCTGTCGTTTTCAAGTATACCCTGATCGCCCGGACCACATCCAAGGAGTGCAAAGCAAATTCCCGAGGATGACTGGGCTTAGGACACAGGGAAGGTAATACAATTTCTTCATTCAGATGAAATTCTGAAACCACTTTTGGTAGGAAGGATGGATTCGGACGAAGAACCACCTTATCTCTATGAACCACCAGATATGGTGAACGACAAGATAATGCGGCCAGCTCTGACACCCTGCGTGCAGAAGTAATAGCCACCAAGAAGGCCACCTTCTGGGACAACGTGGGTAGAGGAATCTCCCTAATATCTTCAAAGGGAGGTTTCTGAAGAACCGACAACACTAAATTAAGATCCCAGGGGGGTAACGGCGCGTGCACTGGCGGAGCCAGATGTCGCACCCCCTGGATGAAATTCCGCACCAAGGAATGAGTAGCCAAAGGCTTCTGAAAGAAGATAGCTAATGCTGAGACCTGACCCTTGATAGTACTCAAGGCCAGTTTCTGCTCAACCCCTTGTTGCAGAAAGGCCAATATTCGACTAATCGAATAAGACCGAGGACGGAACCCCAAAGGTTCACACCATGCAATGTAGGACTTCCATGTACGATGATAAATCTTTCTGGAAGTCGCTTTCCTTGCTTCAACTAGAGTAGGAATAACTGAAGCTGACAAACCTTTGTCCTTCAGCACCTGGGTCTCAATAGCCAGGCCGTTAAAGCCAGCGATCGTAAAGCAGGATGGAAGATCGGTCCCTGAGACAGTAGATCCTCTCTGAGAGGAAGTCTCCACGGGACGTCCGCCACCAGTCTGACCATGTCGGCGTACCAAGCTCGACGAGGCCAGTCCGGAGCTACCAGGATTACTGGGATTCCTTCCTCCTCTACCCTGCGAAGAAGTCTTGGCAGTAACGCGAGAGGAGGGAAGGCATATATTAGCTGGTATTGCCCCCACGGGGCGATCAGTGCGTCTGCGGTTTCTGCTAGAGGATCGCGGGAGCGAGCCACGAATCTCTGAACTTTCCTGTTGAATCGTGATGCCAACAGATCCACATCCGGGGTGCCCCACCGTAGGCACAACTGGTGGAAAACGTCTGGATGGAGGGACCATTCCCCCTGATCCAGGGTCTGACGGCTGAGATAATCTGCCTGCCAATTCTCCACCCCCGGAATGAACACCGCAGAGATTGCTGGAACAAATCGTTCCGCCCAGCGAAGAATGCAAGCCACTTCTTTGGCCGCTCGGACACTCTTGGTGCCCCCCTGGTGATTGACATAAGCCACGGCCGTGGCATTGTCCGACTGGATCCGAACCGGGCTGCCCTGGAGCTGCTCGGTCCAGTGAATCAGACAAAGTCTGATCGCTCTCAGTTCCAATACATTTATCGGTAATCTGGATTCTTCCGGGGACCAAAGTCCCTGGGCAGATAATTGACCGAAAATTCCTCCCCATCCGGATAGACTGGCATCCGTGGTCACTATCGTCCAATATATTGGCAGAAATGACTTTCCCTGGCTGAGCATTGGAGACCGAAGCCACCAAACCAGAGACTCTCTGGTCTGTTTGCTCAATCGTATCTGATTGTCCAGGGATTCCGGATTCCGATTCCATCTGAGGAGAATCTCTTGCTGAAGAATTCGGGTATGGGACTGGGCAAATGGGACTGCTTCGAATGAAGCCACCATCAACCCCAGAACCCTCATGCAAGTCCGAAGGGAAGACCAGCTGTTGGACAGTAACAACTGGACTGCTGATTGAATCTTTCGAAGTTTCCCTACCGGAAGAAACACTCTTGTCCTGACTGTGTCTAGAATTAGACCCAGATATTCGAGCCTCTGGGTGGGAACCAGAAAGGACTTTTGCTGGTTCACCAGCCACCCGAATTCCTGTAAAGAAATCATAGTAATTTCTATGTTTTGTAGCAAGGTCTGAGGAGACTCTGCATGAAGCAGAAGATCGTCTAGGTAACCTAGAATCGATATACCTCTTTGGCGCAGAAGTGCCAACATTGGGGCCAACACTTTTGTGAAGACCCGCGGAGCCGTGGCGAGACCGAAAGGTAACGCCACAAACTGATAGTGGTTCTCCTCTACGGAAAAGCGTAGAAAACGCTGATGTCCTGCGAAAATGGGAATGTGAAGATAGGCGTCCTTGATGTCTATGGACGCTAGGACATCCCCTGGATGCAGGAAGGCTGCTACCGTGCGAATGGACTCCATTCTGAATCTTCTTATGTTGACGAAAGAATTGAGTGCTCTTAAGTCCAGAATTGGACGCACTTTGCCCTCTTTCCTGGGTATTGTAAACAGATTTGAATAAAACCCTTGAAACCGTTCTGTCCAAGGAACGTGGACTACCACTCCTTGTTGTAGTAGATCTGTGACTGCTGTCCGCAGATCTTCTAGACGATCCGGAGATAGTCGGATATAGGAAGGGAAGAATCGCGCCGGTGGGAGAGATCGAAACTCGATCTTGTACCCTGACTTTATGACTTCGCAAACCCATTTGTCCGGGATTCTGGAAAGCCATGGATCCGGGAACCGGCGAAGACGTCCCCCCACCCCAGTTATGGGTGGGGGCGCACCTTCAGGCTTTGGATGGTTTATCTTCAGGTCTGGAGGGGGCGGGCTTTTGCTTGCCCGACCAACGACCCCTGATGCCTCCTGCAGGAGGCTTGGAGGACTTAGTTTTTTCACCCGCTGGACGAAAAAACCTCTTGTGAGCAGAAAAAGAAGGCCCTCGTCTTTGACGAGTTCCTCTACCTTTAAAATTTTGCGGTAAAAAGGTGCTTTTTCCACCGGTGAGATCCTTAATGATCTCATCTAAGTTGGCTCCAAATAGACGTTCTCCTGAAAAGGGGATATTAGCCAATGCTTTTTTGGAACCTTGGTCGGCTATCCAACCTTTTAGCCACAGTGTACGCCTGAGAACCACTGCTGAGACTGATGCTCGCGCCATTAATGGAGTGGCGTCTAACGCCGCATCACATACAAACTGTAACCCCTGTATCATTTGTTCCAACAAATCTGATACCGCCTGAGGGACTTCTTCTAAGTCCCGGCGTAACCACTTAGTCCATTCAGTTACAGCCTGCGAAACCAGACCAATAGCAATTATTGGCCTGAAAGCTGATCCAATCAAGGAAAACATGGTGCGAGACATAGCTTCTATCTTGCGATCCACTGGATCTTTAAAAGACGGAGCGTCTTCCAAAGGAATAACCGTGGCTTTATTCAATCTAGCAATTGGTGAATCCACCACAGGTGGTTCTGTCCATTTCTTAATAAGGGTTTCCTCAAACGGATAACGCCTGTCAATGCGTTTGGAAATATTAAAAGTGCGTTTTGGCAGACGCCATTCTTCATCGATTGGATTGCCAAAACATTTGGGCAATGGAAAAACCTTTGCCACTTTGATGCGCTTTTTAGTCCCAAAAGGGATCTCAGTTTCAGCTATTTCTGATGGAATACCCTGTAACCTTAAAGTCTCTTGAACAGATACAATGAGTGCGTTTACCAACGCTTCCTCTCGGGCTATGGCTGATGCCGAAACATCCTCCTCACTGTCTGAAGAGACAGGACCCGAGACACCAATACCAGATGAAGTACCTGCAACTGCAGAAATAGGCTCAGAGTCTGAATCCGAGGTTTCAGATAATAAGGGGTTAGGCGGGGGTCGCTTTCTTGCGCCCTGTCCCTGACAAGCCACTTCCACCCGGGACACAAAAGTTTCCATAATGGCTGACAAAGATTCAATTGTCAATGGGGTGCTGGAGGATCCCGCAGACCCCTCGAGGGGATCCGGAGGAGATACATGAGTGGCAGGGTCCATGTTAATACAGGACACTTTTGCCAGCAATAAACAAAAAACTTTTTTTTTTTTTTTTTTTTGTGTGTCTCCCCCTAGCGCAATAGCGCCCCTCAGAGTACCTGCTTCTCGATCCCAGAGAGAGAGAGAGAGGGACCCCCAAGGCTCACCAACCGATGCAGTGCAGTTTCCAACAAACTGCAGCCAGCGTCTGTCTTACACAGACTGGAAGGAGCTGTTTGCTTTTTCCCGGGCAGAAGGCGTGGCTCCGCCCCCTGTGTACGCCTTCCGGCGTTCCCAGCCCTCCACGAGGAAGCTGGGCTCACAAAACATGGCCGCCCCCATAGAAGAGACATAAGACTCCAAAAACATGGCGGCCGGCGTGACCTGAGGACATACATGCATTCGGTCTACGGCAAAATGGCGGCGGACCGCCGATATCGTCTTCCCAGCACATCCACCTGCACTCTGCTGAGAGGTGACATATGGATCTACAGAGATACACTGCACATAAGGTAGGATTATACCTCCTATGTTTGCTGTAATGTTACAGTCTGCTGGGTAGAGTGTTAGCTCTTGAACCAAGTCCACTTCCCACAAACACATGCTGTATTACAAGGGGGACTTGTAAGTGTCAGATATATACTGACCATGTATGGAGGGGCCCATAATATATACTGCCTCATAAATGAGGAAAAAAGGGAACGTTTTACTCACCATACCGACCGACAGGCACCCTCTCTTCATAATACCCTCTCCACCGAGGTGGGGGTTTGTGGACGCCTCGACTCTCTGGTCCTGGCGTCCAAGCGAGCTTTTAACTCGCAAAGTCAGCCCCTTTACTGGGACTCCGTCGCGGCCGACTCAGCGCACTGGTCTGCACGCGCTTTTAGGCAGAGACCGGGGTGACCACTGGATCTCACATCCAGCCCGTCGCCCGGCCCCGCATACTTACTTGAATATGTCGCGGCCGACCAAGCGCAATGCCTGGTCTGCACGCGCTCGTAGGCCGGCTGGGGTGACCACAAGTGTCGCCCAGTCCGGCATTTTTGCTTGAAGATCTCACAGGAAAAAAACACTGGAGAAAACTACCTAAAAAATGTCTTTTTCTTAAAGAAAAAAAGTCTTGCCAGGACCAAAAGATCCCAGCAAGGAACTTAGGTCCTTACTCCTGACTAGACAGAAAAAAACTGATTCCCTGTAGCAGAGAGAGGGAGGATATACCCTCAGGGACTGCCCCCTAGGGTGGAGCCAGAACGTTTTGTCATTCTGCCTAGTCCTACTCCTGCGGAGACAACATAACCCAGCTCTTGAGAATCAAGAAGACTACGTCTGTCAATGAGCGATAGAGAAAAACTGATTCCTTGTAGCAGAGAGAGGGAGGATATACCCTCTGGGACTGCCCCTAGGGTGGAGCCAGAACGTTTTTTTTTTCTGCCTAGTCCTACTCCTGCGGAGACAACATAACCCAGTTCTTGTGAATCAAGAAGACTACGTCTGTCAATGAGCGACAGAGAAACCCTATTTTCTATCTGTCTAGATGATCGGATTGGATAGGATCGGATGAAAACAGACAGGCGGTCCGTTATCATCTGATTTCCCCATAGAGGAGAGCGGGGATCTGACAGCTCCGTCTCTGCAAAGTAAGCGTAGACAGAGCTGTCATCCGCCTGCTCAGCGGGGATCGGCATATTGATCCCCACTGAGCAAAACAGAGTCCGCTGGGTGGAAAGCCCGTGTGAAAGGCCCTTTGCACACATGGAAAGTTATGAACGTTCGAGTCACGTCAAAATGGATGAAGTGTTTATATGTTTTTCATCCATTTTTCATCAGTGCTCATCAGTTTTTTTTACATCCTTGGTCACCTTCCCATCCTCCGCTAATGTTTAAACAGTGAAGGAGCAGCAGCATATTGATAAGGTCATCCCTCTGCTCTGTACTTCTGTCAGTATGATCCTTGTTTGTAGTATCGATATGTGCCCAATTGGCTTACTACTGCTCTTCTTTCTCCTAGCAATGCAAAAATGGATAAAAAAAATTGATCCTTTGTCAGTTTACATCTGTTTTTCGTCCAATCTGTTTTTTTAACGGAAGAAAAATAGAGCTTTGATCAGTTTTTAAAAAAATGGATGATGACGGATGCGGATGTAAACTGATATAAATAGAGGATCATCCATTTACATCCGTTTTTCCATAGAGATGCATTGATGTCTGTTTTTCAAACGTCAACAGATGGATGAAAGATGGACAAACGGACAGCATGTGTGCAAGGGGCCTTATGCATTCTGGTTTTATGGCAGCTCGTGTCACCTGACTCCTTATCTAATGTACATCATTTAATGCGTTTTGCACACAATAAATGTATTTTAAATGCAACAAATACAGTGCTAGGAGAAAGAAGAGCAGTAGTAAGCCAATTGGGCACATATCGATACTACAAACAAGAATCATACTGACAGAAGTACAGAGCAGAGGGATGACCTTATCAATATGCTGCTGCTCCTTCACTGTTCAAACATAAGCGGAGGATGGGAAGATGACCAAGCTGTATTGCCTAACTGTAGTAGAGAAAAGTATGGTCAACAAACTGGCTGTGCTCTGTAGCAGGGCTGTGTAAATCTTAGGACAGGCTGCACAAATACAAAAACTCACATATAGGTTTCAACTGTAGATTTGGTTGGACTTTAGCTTTAAAATTTCTCTTAGGCAAGACAGACTAATACATTTGGCTTTCATTTATCCTTTCTTGCTTGACCCACCCAACCAAAGATGATTTAAAGCCCAACTCCAGCAAAAACATTCTTTAGTTTTGTTTTAAACAGAGTTAGGAAAAGTACATACTTCTGTGAATTTTTTATTGCTGTCCCTGACACTGTTGGTGTTTTTTTGCCTTATTTCCTGTAACTGTGACACTCCAACGGCAGGACAACAAATATGGATCAGTTGTCACCTGGGGCAGTAAGCCAAAGGCAATAATAATAATCTGACAGAGGATTTAACCCTTCCCAATTTTCCTAAAAAAAGCATAAGGTTTTAATCCCCACAAGAGAGAATTTGTATCACTTGGTGAAATCTCCCCAAAAGTGCCCCATACAGCAAACAAAAAAAAAAGATAAAAAAGTTCTATGCCTTCCCCACTCTTTCCAAAGCTAAAAAAAGAAATGTTTTGGATGGAGTTTGGCTTTAGCTTTTATTTTACAGCCTGAAGAATTACATCTATATATTATTGGATTACAGAAAATAAATATTAATACATCTCGGTCTGAATAGGGCCCCACAGTGCACATTGGCATCAATACACGATGGGTTGTGAATGTTTTCACAGGTAAGCTCCCATAAAACGGAGGGATCACATGCCTGGGGAGGTGTGTACTCTGCCTTCTTCCTTAGTTTATGTTTCCAGTATAGAGAATGTTTACTCACTGGTAATGTCCACTATGGTTACAATGCATGACTTAAAGAAAAGGGAATTTATCACAAAGCCAAACATCTGTAGCGGAGCCTCTAATAAAAGCAGACATAAATTAACCACTTTACCCCCACTCACATTGCTGCTACTGCAGCAATGTGGCTCGTTATCGTCCAAGGACGTAGACCTACGTCGCTGGACTCCTCCCCTTGTGGGCGGCGCGCGCGCACCAGCCGAGGCTCGCTCCCACTGTATTCACTTACAGCGGGAGTCGGGCCAGGGGAGAAGCGGCGGCGATTGCCGCTGTTCTTCCCCGATCGTCGGGGATCTTGTGTGGAAATCTGCCCGCTTGTGTAAACAAAGCGGGCGGATCTCCTAAGTGACAGGCAGGGTCGGATTGCAGGGTTCAGCATAGCTGAACCTGCGATCTGTCCCTGTGTCACTCAGTCACCTCCCCCCACACACATCAGTAAGCACCAGGCATACATTAACCCCTCCCTCTCCAATAAAAATTAACCCCTTCCCTGCCAGTGTCATTTTTACAGTAACAGTGCATATTTATAGCACTGATTACTGTAGAAATGTCACTGGTACCCCCAAAAGTGTCAAAAATGTCAGTCAAGGGTCCGATCTGTCCACCGCAATGTCGCAGTCCCGCAAAAATAAAAAAAAAAATCTTTCCCTTAGTTAGTAAACGCAATAACTTTTGGGCAAACCAATCAAAATACGCTTATTGCAGCAGAAAACAAATTGGCCTAAAATGATAAAAAATTTTGATTTTTACATTTTTTTGGGGGGAAATTTCATATAAAACAATGTGAAAAATATTGTTATTTTTTCAAAATTGTCACTTTTTTTTGTTTATAGCGCAAAAAGTAAAAATTGCAGAGGTGATCAAATACTACCAAAAGAAAGCTCTATTTGTGGGGAAAAAAAAAACATAAATTTAATTTGGGTACAGCGTTGCACGACCGCGCAATTGTCCGTTAAAGTAACGCAGTGCCGAATCGCAAAATATGGCCTGGTCAGGAATGGGGAAAAACCTTCCGGTCATAAAGCGGTTAAAAATACGCTCATTGAGAATTTTTTTGTCAAAGACATGTAGCTAAATACATTTGGCCTAAATATATGACAAAAATTGAATATATTGGATATTTTTTAACTGTCAAAGTAGAAAAATATTGTTATTTTTTCAAAATTGACGATTTTTTAATTAATATTGCAAAAAATGAAAATCGGACAGGTGATCAAATATGACCAAAAGAAAGCTCTGTTTGTGGGAAAAAAAGGACATAAATTTCGTTTGGGTATGACTTTGCATGACCGCGCAATTGTCAGTTAAAGTCGCACAGTGCCAAATCGCAAAAAGTGGCCTGGACGTAAGACAGCAAAATCCTCCGGTGGTAAAGTGGTTAAAAGTGGACTATACCCTAATTTTCAACATTTCCTAATATTATTTTATACCTCCTCCTTTGACAGAGGACATACGGTTCTTTTTTGTTTTTGGCAAATACCAATTATTGTTATCTTGTCGTCCATTATTCCAACTGTACTGGGATTTGTGGTTCTTTCATCATGTGCATGCGCTTCCTGTGCTCTCGCAGGATCATTTGGTTTACATGTTGCCAGAGTACTAGCAACACAAGTGCTGTGGAATTGCCAGCGCTTGCGTTGCCTTTACTATGAACACATGCAAACCAAAATATCCTGCTAGAGTGCTAGGTGTGCAAACTATGCATGCATGGGATTGGCATGGTCGGATGACACAAATTAGCGGCACAGAAGCACGCATTGAAAACGATGTATTTTATAATTGACATTTAGTAAAACAATTTTAATTGCGCCTTTGTTTATTTTTTTCACTTTTTAGGATTTGGGTGAAGTTCCTCTTTAAAGCGGTTGTATCCCCTGTGTAAAAAAAAAAAAAACAAATAACCCTGCAGGACAATGGCATAATGTGCTAGTATGCATTGCATACTAGCACATTATGAAATACTTAGCCCCCCTACACGGTCGCCCGGACACCGCTGAGGGAGCGGTCATGTTCCCTCGGCGTCTCTTCTAGGTTCAGCGGCTCCGGCGCTGTGAGTGGCCGGGGCCACAATGACGTCACTCCCCTGCATGCATGCGGGAGTTCACTTTCCAGCCAGGAGCTCTGAAGGCTTCAGAGCGCATGTGCTGCTGGTTTCAGCGGCTGCATGCAGGGTGAATATCTCCTAAACCTTGCAGGTTTAGGAGATATTAATTTTACCTACAGGTAAGCCTTATTATAGGCTTACCTGTAGGTAAAAATTAAAAAGCGAGTATACTACCGCTTTAACAGCCAGCTGTATACTAGTCCCAGGGCAGTAAAGCCAAGCGAATTTAGATTTATTGCAAAAAAGTAGAGAAGAGAAAAAAAAAGAAGGGCGGAAGGAGAAAATCCTAGGCCTCACACACACAGCAAATATGTTCCAGTGAACTCCTGTGGCTGGACTGATAGGTGGATTTGGATAGTTGAAGCCACTCTGCCTGTACAAAGCAATGACAGGCTCACAAACGATGTTGTCTGAGTGTGACTGCACAGCCAGCCATAACCAGCAGGAAGGGAAAGATGATCGTTCCTGGACGATCCAGGGGCTATCATCTCTCCCATGCCATAGGTAACTGCTGGCTATCTGATTACATCCAAACACAGGCAGATAGCTGTGGTAGCTTTCAGTGTGCCATTGCTTAGCACAGGCTCAGTGGCCACAACTGTCTGCTTCTACCTGTACATCCAGCCACAGGAAGCTAGCAAAGTCCTTTCTTGTATTAACAGAGGCATGGACTTCAGAGAGAGAGATATACTTTTAGATTTGTACAAATCATTAGTAAGACCTCATCTGGAATATGCAGTTCAGTTTTGGGCACCAGTTCATAAAAAGGATATCGGGGAACTGGAGAAAGTGCAGAGAACGGCAACCAAACTGATAAGAGGCAAAGAGGAGCTCAGCTATGAGAAAATATTAGAGGAAATTAATTTATTCTCTCTTGAGAAGGGGGGATATGATCACCATGTATAAATACATAAGGGGTTCATATAGTGAACTTGTTGAGTTATTCACTTTAAGGTTATCACAGAGGACAAGGGGACACCCTTTACGTTTGCAGGAAAAGAAATTTCATCTACGGAAAAGCTTCTTCACAGTAAGAGCTTTGAAAATGTGGAATAGACTCCATCAAGTGCTGGTTCTTGTCAGCTCAGTAGATTGCCTTAAAAAAGGGCCTGGATTCTTTCCTAGATACACATAATATAACTGGATACTAATATTTATAGGTAAAGTTGATCCAGGGAATATCCTATTGCCTCTCAAGGGATCAGGAAGGAATGTTTTCCCCTGCTGTAGCAAATTGGATCATACTTTTTTGCGTTTATTCTACCTTCCTCTGGATCAACTGTGGATATAGCATTGTGTGTGTATATATATATATATATATATATATATATATATATATATATATATATATATATATACAGTGGGTACGGAAAGTATTCAGACCCCCTTAAATTTTTCACTCTTTGTTATATTGCAGCCATTTGCTAAAATCATTTAAGTTCATTCTTCTTCCTCATGAATGTACACATAGCACCCCATACTGACAGAAAAACACAGAATTGTTGACATTGTTGCAGATTTATTTAAAAAGAAAAACTGAAATATCACATGGTCCTAAGTATTCAGACCCTTTGCTGTGACACTCATATATTTAACTCAGGTGCTTTCCATTTCTTCTGATCATCCTTGAGATGGTTCTACACCTTCATTTGAGTCCAGCTGTGTTTGATTATGCTGATTGGACTTGATTAGGAAAGCCACACACCTGTCTATATAAGACCTTCCAGATCACAATGCATGTCAGAGCAAATGAGAATCATGAGGTCAAAGGAACTGCCTGAAGAGCTCAGAGACAGAATTGTGGCAAGGCACAGATCTGGCCAAGGTTACAAAAAGATTTCTGCTGCACTTAAGGTTCCTAAGAGCACAGTGGCCTCCATAATCCTCAAATGGAAGACGTTTGGGACGACCAGAACCCTTCCTAGAGCTGGCCGTCCAGCCAAACTGAGCTATCGGGGGAGAAGAGCCTTGGTGAGAGAGGTAAAGAAGAACCCAAAGATCACTGTGGCTGAGCTCCAGAGATGCAGTCAGGAGATGGGAGAAAGTTGTAGAAAGTCAACCATCACTGCAGCCCTCCACCAGTCGGGGCTTTATGGCAGAGTGGCCCGACAGAAACCTCTCCTCAGTGTAAGACACATGAAAGCCCGCATGGAGTTTGCTAAAAAACACCTGAAGGAATCCAAGATGGTGAGAAATAAGATTCTCTGGTCTGATGAGACCAAAATAGAACTATTTGGCCTTAATTCTAAGCGGTATGTGTGGAGAAAACCAGGCACTGCTCATCACCTGTCCAATACAGTCCCAACAGTGAAGCATGGTGGTGGCAGCATCATGCTGTGGGGGTGTTTTTCAGCTGCAGGGACAGGACGACTGGTTGCAATCGAGGGAAAGATGAATGCGGCCAAGTACAGGGATATCCTGGACAAAAACCTTCTCCAGAGTGCTCTGGACCTCAGACTGGGCCGAAGGTTTACCTTCCAACAAGACAATGACCCTAAGCACACAGCTAAAATAACGAAGGAGTGGCTTCACAACAACTCCGTGACTGTTCTTGAATGGCCCAGCCAGAGCCCTGACTTAAACCCAATTGAGCATCTCTGGAGAGACCTAAAAATGGCTGTCCACCAACGTTTACCATCTAACCTGACAGAACTGGAGAGGATCTGCAAGGAGGAATGGCAGAGGATCCCCAAATCCAGGTGTGAAAGACTTGTTGCATCTTTCCCAAAAAGACTCCTGGCTGTATTAGATCAAAAGGGGGCTTCTACTAAATACTGAGCAAAGGGTCTGAATACTTAGGACCATGTGATATTTCAGTTTTTCTTTTTTAATAAATCTGCAACAATGTCAACAATTCTGTGTTTTTCTGTCAGTATGGGATGCTATGTGTACATTCATGAGGAAGAAGAATGAACCTAAATGATTTTAGCAAATGGCTGCAATATAACAAAGAGTGAAAAATTTAAGGGGGTCTGAATACTTTCTGTACCCACTGTATATATATATATATATATATATATATATATATATATATATATATATATATATATATACACACACACACACTTTTAATCTATTGTGTGAACTAGATGGACTTGTGTCTTTTTTATTTTTTTTTTTATTAGCCAGACTAACTATGAATCCACTGGATTCTTGCTGCAGCTGGAACATTTTTGACAAGTGTATGAGGCCTAAGAGGCTCTTCTAGAGTCTCTCCCTGCCCTCTTTTTTTCTTGTTTGCAATAAAGCAAATCAGGATTGGCTTTGCTGTCCTGGGACTATTAAACAGCTTGGTATTAAAACAGAACTTCATCCAAATCCTAAATAGTTAAAAAGGGCACAGTTAAACATTTTATTAAATGGCTATTACAAAATACATACCTACCTTTCCATGCATGCTTACCTGATGCATTCTGTTGAAGCTGCCGAGGCCCTCATTTTGGGGGTCTTATAATTTAGTACTTCAGAGTGTAATCCTCAAAGTTTCTATTTAGTGTGATAGTACGGGGGGGGGGGGGGAGGGGGGGTGCATTTTAGTTACAGCTGAAGCTTTGCAAACCAGCTCTGACTTGCCTAATCTGTTGAAGTGACTAGATGTTTTCCATGAATCGCATTAAATGGTAACACTGATCTGATTTTCAATAACTTTAAACTGACTTTAATAACTTAATAGTAAACCTGTCATTGCGACTCAAGATTTGGAAATGTATTATGCAAACAGGCGCCTCCCACTTTGTTTTTTTTTTTTTTTTCAAAATACCATGATAAATCCATCAGATGTGGGACACATATTTGCTTTTCAAAAGCTTATCCATTGCAAAGTCTAAGATAAGACTGGTACATAAAGAAGAACAGTTCCCTCTAATTGGGATTTCGAAGGGCTAGAAATAAAGGTATAGAAGACAGGATTTGTAAAAAGTAGATATCAAAGTTTATTACAAAAGTTTATAGGCTCAATGTTAAAGCGGAGTTCCGCCCCCCTTAAAAATAAATTAAAAAAGTCAGCAGCTACAAATACTGTAGCTGCTGACTTTTAAATAGTAGAACTCACCTGTCCAGGGAGCCCATGATGTCGACGGCTCTCGGGTGCCTCCGCCACTATCCAGGGTAAGGGAACCTGCAGTGAAGCCTTTCGGCTTCACTGCTGGTTCCCTACTGCGCATGCGCTTTGAAATTGGCCCAAATGGGGCACGGGGGGGGGGGGGGAGGAAGCAGATCAGCGAAGTTCCACTTCTGAGTGGAACTCCGCTTTTACAACAATAAAATACCTTGCGGTTCAAAGATACAGTTTGGCCAGCACTCATATCCATTATGCACATTGGAGGACCCAACGCGTTTCGAATTAAGTCTGATCGTCTCCTGTATGGGCATCACCCGCGAGGATCACCAGAAGAATCCACCACAAGGGCCGGCTAAAGCACAGAACCCCTCAGCAGGGGCTAAGATCCAAGTCCACAAGAGATTAGTGTTTCAGGGGGAGTATATGACCAGTGGGAGGTAGCCGCCCCTTGTGGTGGATACTTCTGGTGATCCCCGCGGGTGATGCCCATACAGGAGACTGCTTGGGGACGATCAGACTTAAACGTGATGGTGTTTCTTTTTTGTCATTTTTAAATACTGCGGTTCTTCAAACAATTTGACCCTTTTAAAATTCAAGATGCAATTATGTAATATGCTCATTGACCCCTGATGAAGAGAATCATATATTGTAATTCTAAATACTTTGGGTCCTCCACTGTGGATAATGGATATGAGTGCTGGTCAAACTGTATCTTTGAATGGCTTGGTATTTTATTAATTGTATTGTTGTTAACATTGAGCCTATATACTTTTGTAATAAACTTTGATATCTACTTCTTACAAACCTTTCTACTATACCTTTATTTCTTGCCCTTCAAAATCCCAATTAGAGGGAACGGTTCTGCTTCTTTATGTAAATGTAGGGATGCGGGCAAATATATAAATATTTTATCCATTGGCCCATCATATTCAGCTCAAGATAAGACCGGTGGGAGGATGCTAAGCTCAGAGTTATAAGCGCTCAATCACTAGTTGTTGTATAGTCCTTCTGCGCCAGGACAATTTGTACAATTCAGCTTTGTACTGGTTTTTCAATAATATAATTTCTATAATAAAGTGATAACTACACTACATACTGTATATACAGTAATTAGCCATAACTTTATGACCAACCACCTGATATTTAATAGGTCCCCCTTTTGCTCAAGGCATGGACACCACAAGACCTCTGAAGGTATGCAGCACCAAGTCATCAACAGCAGAAGATCCTTTAATGTGATATTAAGACTGGGTTCACACTTATGCGAGTGCAGAAATTGAATGCGATTCACACCGCATTCCTGTGCACATCACATGTGATGTTTGTGCAATGACAATTCAGCAATACAGTTTGTATAGCTGAAATCGCATCTCATTTGCCTCAAAATGGGTAGAACCCTTTTTTTTGTCCGCACTGGAATTGGTTCGCATGGATGTTCAGATTCCATAGTTCGCACTGCGTACTGCAAACCGATTTGGGGATATCAATAGGTTTATATTGACACCCACAGTGGTTCGCAGAGCAAATTTTGAACTGCCCGCGATTCAGATGGGATGTGGGAACCGACACAGGAATCGCTGTGGTTCCCGCATCACACCAGTGTGAAGCTAGCCTAAAAGCTTCATTTTATTAAAAATAAAATCATAAACATGTTATATTTACCTGCTCTTTGCAATGGTTTTGCATAGAGCAGCCTGGATCCTCCACTTTCCGGGTCCCCCTCCAGAGCTCCTGGTGGCTGCTTCTCTTCAGTGAGTGCCCCCATGGGAAGCCGGTTCCTATGGGGGCACTCGTATGGGCTTGCTCTATTGTGTCCATTGACACAGACCACTCCTTGTCACAGCATCTGATTGGCGGCAGGCAGAGCCAATGGCTCCTGCTGCCATCAATGTGCCTAGAGAGGAGGGATTAGCCGGGAGAGCCTCGGCTCTCATGCACAACGCTGGAGCGCGAATAAGCTCAGGTAAGTACAAGGAGGGGCAGGGGAGGATTCTGCTACACAGTAGGTTATTTTACCTTAATGCATTAGGGTAAAAAATCTTTAGGCTTTAGAACCACCATAAGACCTGTAAGTTGTGAGGTGGGACCCTCATGGATCAGACTTGTTTTTCCAGCACATCCTACAGATGCTCGATTGGACTGAGATGTGGAAAATTTGGAGGCTAAGTCAATGCCTAAAACTCATTTGTTGTGTTCCCCAAATTATTCTTGAACCATTTTTGCAGTGTGGCAGGGTAAATTATCCTTCTGAAAGAGGCCCCTGCCATCAGGAAATGCTGTTTCCATGAAGAGGTGTACTTAGTCAGCAGCAATGTTTAGGTAGGTGGAACGTGTCACGTAACATCCATATGAATGGCAGGACCCAATATTTCCCAGCAGAACATTTCCCAAAGCTTTACACTGCTTCTGAAATTATCCAACAGGCTGGTTGTACACAAGTTGATTGGTAGATCACCTTGTGTACAATTAGCCTGTCCATGCATGGACTTTTAATTCATGTATGGATTCTTCTTGAGGAGGAGCGAAGGGGAATACTATAGAGTAGCCTTTCTCAATTATTTTACCTTACAAAAACCCATAAAAAAATGTTTTGGGTCTCGGGAACCCCTGCTAAACATAACTCATTAGGAGTCAGCGGGGAACACATATCTTACCGTGGGGGCCAATGGAAAAAATGACCCCCTTAATATGGTGGTCAGAAAGGCACCCTTATAGACAGCTAAAAAGATCACTGGTGTCCTGCAACTGGCTGATAGGTGCCGTTGGCCCCATAGCTATACAGCCAAATGGGAGGTCAACCAGACAGAGCTTAAGGAGCCCCTAGCAGACTCTGAAGAAACACTAGGATTCCATGGAACCCTAGTTAAGAATGGCTGCGATAAAGTAAAGTGTCACTTGAGTGAGAGCTGTGAGTCTGCTGGGCCTGCCAACATCACATTCAAGATGGTGGAGTCCAGCAGCAGTCTCAGGGCTTTTGGATCTCTATGCAAGGGAGGATTTACAGGTTAATAAAATGCATACAATATGGTTAAATGCAGATATCTTTTTTTGGAAAGGTTTTTATTGGAATGAATGACCTGGCAGCAAGGTCTCTTTAAGGCAGCCCATTCAATTTGCCCAAATGCATAGAAAAACATACCTGTGGTATCTTTCACCCACACAGCACAGCACAAAAGCTAGAATATTGTCTATGTATTCTGTATCTGTACATTGTGGTGTCCTGAGGGGCCATTATTTTACTTTAAACCGTATAAGTGTACAAGGATGCCGTTCCTAATAAATTACATTACAATGCACATTTACCACACGTTGTAGTGCATATGGGATAACATACATCATAGTGCACATGATGCCCTAAAAGACTGATCATTTTTGTGAATTGTTGTTTTTAAATGTCAGGGAATTACAGAGGAGAGAGGCAACATTCCAACAATAAAATGCTGTTGGCAGGAAGCATGTTTTAAGGAGATTGCATCCATCCTCTCAATGAGCACACTTCAAGCAATTTTCCCCTAAAGCAATGGAGCAAACTTCCAGCACATATTTATATTCCAAACATGTCTTTGCTTGTCAAGGAAATAAAACATGCCGAGTCTTGCTGGCACTACGTAATACTGTACACACACATTAAGGAGTACTGGCTGATCCAAGAGTGCATTTAAATACTTCTAATAAGAAGAGCCCTTCTAGATCTTGGCAGCATTGGCCAGATTAGTCCAATCAGCAACATTAAGAATAATAGCTTATAGTTTGTGACTTTGGATTGTTTATTGTTAATATTGCAGTTTACATTAAACAATGTGGACACATATTCTTGTATGGTAGCTCTAGACTCCTGGGTTTGATGCTCCCAGAATTAGCGTCCTTAGTTCCCTCCCACAACCTAAAAGATATAATGGGAGGTTCATTTGATTCCATCTAGAATTGTCTCTATTGTGTTTATGTATATGACAAGTGGTAGGAACCAGAGCTGGAATTAAACATTTTGGCATGTGCCTCTATGAGAGAGCCATTCTGGTCGCATCTGGCTGTTACTCCCCTCTGAGTTACAGGAGTGCCGATGGTGTTCTTGCAATACAAATCTAAACCCAAAAGTCAATTCGACAGGATTGCAGACAGCAGCTCTGTCGGGAAGGAGAAACAAATTTAGACAGAGGAGAACCTTAAAGATCTCAGTACAGCATTTTAAAGTCAGCAAGAAAAAGATTAAGGCAGCTCATATAATAGTTTTTTCATTTAACCAGCAAGGTGAACGAAAAAAAAAAATGACCTGATTTCCCCATTAACACTTTCAAGGTGGATGGGGGAATCACTCCCGCCGAGCTATTGTGTTCTGATGATGGAAGACTTCCCCGCTATCAGAATACACTGATCAGCGCTGCCAGATATAGCCGGCAGCAATGATTGTGATTAATTTTTCCAACAGCCTACGGATCAACTTCCATACAACCAGCCTGCCCATACATGGATCAAAATTCGTCTGGTACCTGCTGAAACAGCCGAATCTGAATCGACGAATGGCCGGCTCAAAGTTGACCTTTCCCCTGTGCATGCTGATGTTAAAACGCTACTTACCTTTTTGGTTTCCCTGAAATCTTGTACCTAAACTGCAAGATCTGGCAAGATCATACTGCGCCTGCATGAGATGAAATGCATGATGCCATGTGGCTCCTCTCACACATGCGCCATTTGAGATTACTTACTGGTTAAAAACAAAACTTTCCCTAAAAGCTTGCGAGGAGATTTTTAATAATTTTAACAGATGCATGTGATGCGGCACATACATGAGCAATCATATGCTTTATGACACACATGAACAGTATGACAGAATCTTGATGTAAATTTTCAAAATGGAAGCGGGGGCCCAGGCACTACAGAAGCATAAAAAAAACTGGTAAAAAGGAAGAAAAAGTAGCATGATAATATGCTTGTTTATTTCCTCCCTTTACATAATATTAGCAGTTTTAGAGAGGTGTTGGTGGGGAGGGGGGTGGAGGTAGAAGGTCCTCTAAGTACCAGATCATAGCTGTAGCTTGCTCCATAAGCACAATGTAGAGATTGCTGCCAACTGCAGGATTATATTGCCCTTAGTGCCACATTTGGGGAGATTTTCATCTACTCCCTGTAGATATCAGAGGAAATTTAAAGTTGGCCAGTTTTCACTAGAACAGAAGAGGAGTGGAAATCTACTGAGAAAAAACATGTGATCACCTTCGGATGGAAGCAGCAATTCATTTTTGAATGATAAGCTGCAAAATATGTTTCTGTGAAACCACAAATCCACCATTACAAATGTAGTCTGTAAGCCTTACCGGTGACAGTGACTGTTCCAGGAGTTGTGGCCTGTAGCTCTCCTTGTTCAGGGTTCCAGACAACCACCTTGGACGTGGATGGTTTCCGGCCTGATTTATCCAACAGTCCAACAACATGTCTTCCTATAGTCTCCTCTACCGCCCCTGTCGTCTTCACTATTTCCAGCAGAATCTTCAGAAGGCGCTTATTTACCCTTCTTAGGCTTTTCCTGGAGGCAAAAATGTAGAAAAAAAGACAATATAAATAGGAACATAAAAAGCAAATACGACTTAGACAGGTGTTTTACCTTTTCTCCAAAAACTCATTAATCTATATATGTAAATATGGAACTTCTCTTTTTTGCTCAATCCTGCCCAGCTCAGGTAGGTTGGGATTAGGATCCGAACACGCCTGAACCCATCTCTACTCAAGACCCATGTTACCACAACTCCGCGATGCAAGAAGTTTGTTGCAATGCAAATCTTTTTCCACCCCATCGCACATACAGTGTACTGCACCATACACCAGAGTGTCAGAGTGCACTGCAACACACAAATAAATATACTCTGTGCACTATTCTGCATTTAAAATTTGTATGCAGGATCTACATTTTCCTGTAATGACTGCTCATTAATTTTGATTAGGTCACCAAACACAATGTGTGTGCAATGGCATTGGGAGCACTGTCCTCCAATGTCAATGGGTCTTAAGAGCAAGAGCTCTGCCTGGTTTTCACTGAAAACAGAGGTACGATCTATTCCATATTTCATTTTCTTACAGCAGCTTCGATAGAAATGTGGACTGAGCTGTGTGACATCCCGATAACCTCATGGATGAGGCAAAAAAAAAAATCTTTCTTTTTCCCCAGTTAGCTTTAATTTTGATGAAGTGTTCAGTATCTCACAAAAGTGAGTACACTCCTCACATTTTTGTAGGTATTTTATTATTTCTTTTCATGTGACAAAACTAAAGACATTAAACTTTGCTACAATGTAAAGTAGTGAGTGTACAGCTTGTATAACAGTGTAAATTTGCTGTCCCCTCAAAATAACTCAACACACAGCCATTAATGTCTAAACCGCTGGCAACAAAAGTGAGTACACCCCCAAGTGACAATGTCCAAAGTGGGCCCAATTAGACATTTTCCCTCCCCGATGTGACTCGTTAGTGTTACAAGGTCTCAGGTGTGAATGGGGATAAGGTGTGGTAAATTGGGTGTTATCGCTCTCACTCTCTCATACTGGTCAGTGGAAGTTCAACATGGCACCTCATGGCAAAAAACTCTCTGATGATCTAAAAAAAAAAAATTGTTGCTCTACATGAAGATGGCCTAGGCTATAAGAAGATTGCCAAGACCCTGGAACTGAGCTGTAGCACAGTGGCAAAGACCATACAGAGGTTTAACAGGACAGGTTTCACTCAGAACAGGATGCACCGTGGTCAACCAAAGAAATTGAAAATAGACATATGAGTGCTGCCAGCATTGCTGCAGAGATTGAAGGAGTGGGGTCAACCTGTCAGTGCTCAGACCATACGCCGCACACTGCATCAAACTGGTCAGCATGGCTGTCGTCCCAGAAGGAAGTCTCTTCTAAAGATGATGCACAAGAAAGCTCTTAAACAGTTTGCCGAAGACAAGCAGATTAAGGACATGGATCACTGGAGCCATGTCCTGTGGTCTGATGAGATAAACTTATTTGATTCCGATGGTGTCAAGTGTGTGTGTGGCAGCAACCAGGTGAGGAGTACAAAGACAAGCGTGTCTGGCCTACAGTCAAGTATGGTGGTGGTAGTGTCATGGTCTGGGGCTGCATGAGTGCTGCCGGCAGTTCATTGAGGGAACCATGAAAGCCAACATGTACTGTGACATACTGAAGCAAATAGGGTCCCCCTCTGTCTCCTCTCCCCTCTCGCCAGACAAAGATATGAAAAAAAAAATGGAGCTCCAAATAGTGTATTATCCTTTAGGCTTTTATTCCCAATTGGGTAAAAAAGGTATTTACATGCAGGTAAATTCAAACGTAAAAAAGAAAAATAAGCAGAAAAAAACAAACAAAATCGGGGTACAATCCTCCCGAATGCAGCCCTATTCAGGCCGCCTGTGAGCGTGTGTTACGGCGCAAGCCGATCAGCGCGGACGCTAGCGGGAGAGCTTCCGGCTTGCGTTCCACCTTTGGCACATGTCACCACGCTGTGCGGTCCACGCTGTGCGGTCCAATCTGACGCGTTTCGTCACTTCCGGTGACGTCTTCGGAGATCTGGCGAGAGGGGAGAGGACACAGAGGGGGACCCTATCACTTTAACCGTTTTGAAGCAAGCCAAAGAGATCGCTTAGCCTGGAAGGCTACACAAGTTTGATAGGTCATGGTGCTATAAGGCACACGTGACCCACAACGTCTGGTAAGTGATTGAATCTTACCTTTGTCACAGGATTCACCACCGCGCTGAGCACTTGCACTTTTGTTTAGAAGTTTGCACAAGAACTCACTATATTGGAATCTTCATTTGGAACTTTTTGCACTAAGGACTCACCTGTTATTTCTATTTTTATTTATATTGGAAATTTTAAAGTTTGGACTTTTTGATGTAACAATGTTCTATGGAATATGAGTCATTAATTTAACACTTTATATACTATTTATTTTATGAAATTTTATATATTCAATTTTTTTGAGCAAGCACTATAGGTAGCCTTTTAGACTACTCACCTATACACGATTCTTTTACTATAGCAGCTGCTAATAATATACACAATTTTTATATATTTATTCACATATATATTTATTCACCAAAGTATAATCACAATATTTATTATCTAATTCACTTATTTATAAATACGCGGCGCGGGGTATATACATCAGTATATTCCTTACATACTGAAGCAGAGCATGATCCCCTCCCTTCGGAGACTGGACCGCAGGGCAGTATTCCAACATGATAATGACCCTAAATACACCTCCAAGACTCCTGAAGAAGCCACGTGACGCGGAAGTGGCGTAACGCGTAGGGACGTTCGGATCGGAAGTGACGCACATCGCGGAAGTGAGGACTGCAATCCCACTCCGACGCTATCCTTTTGCGCTTTGTTTACTCAACAAATGTGAGTGTTTTAATTATATTTTAATAAAGTACCCGTTATCCATACATACTTGCACTATCTTGAGTATTCTGCTTTGAGATCCATTGTGACCGTGGGGATTCTGGAGAGGGAGCCAAGTCACCCGCAGCAGCCCTGACCCCAGTGGAGCACGTTATAGGATTGGAGGGGAGCCCCCTGGATTATTGATAAGGCTTTTACCCTTAGTCTTTAAGGTGAGCGGCTAGAACACCTAGAGGGGATAAGGAGAAGCACCCCACCACTTTCAGCACGGTGTTTGGTGAAGGAGTAGCACCTGTGGATATACTTTACCCACCTGAACACTTACCTTAATTATTTGGACTTTATTTCACTCAGACTGTTATATTTATTGTGAAGCACAGAGGACACTTTGATATATTTATATATATGCACCTGAGAACTTTATTTGTCACTAGAGCATCATCAGCACATTAAGTGGTTTTTTAGAGTACTGCACTAATATTTTAAATTGTTTATTATGAATATGGATCTATCTTATATGGTTTAGTTCCCTTCTATATTTATTGTGACAGGCACACACACCAGATACAGTTTATTTATTTATTTAATTATTTATTTATTATTGTTTATCAACCCAGAAGCGCAGTACCCCCCACCTGTTTATACACCTCCAAGACTACCACTGCCTTGCTAAAGAAGCTGAGGGTAAATGTGATGTGTGTCTCCAAACATAAACCCTATTGAGCATCTGTGGGGCATCCTCAAATGGAAGGTGGAGGAGCTTAAGGTCTACAACATCCACCAGATCCGTGATGTCGTCATGGAGGAGTGGAAGAGGACTCTAGTGGCAACCTGTGAAGCTCTGGTGAACTCCATACCCAAGAGGGTTAAGGCAGTGTTGGAAAATAATGGTGGCCACACAAAATATTGACACTTTGGGCCCAATTTGGACATTTTCACTTAGGGGTGTACCCACTTTTGTTGCCAGCGGTTTAGACATTAATGGCTGTGTGTGGAGTTATTTTGAGGGGACAAAAAATTTACACTGTTATACAAGCTGTACACTCACTACTTTACATTGTAGGAAAGTGTAATTTCTTCAGTGTGGTCACATTAAAAGATATAATACAATATTTACAAAAATGTGAGGGGTGTACTCACTTTTGTGAGATACTGTATGTACAGTATTTGGTTACAGTGATTATTGTTTCCTTTTGGCGACAGTGGCATCACCTGACAGGTAATAATGTATTGAAAAATTTGACACGTAAGGGAGAGTTTAGCATGCAAGCAGAAGCCGTAATGAGCTTTCTCAGGAACAAAGGCTGCTGATTGATGCGACATTCAGCCCAGTAATCGCAGGCAGGGCCTCGCAGTAAACAGCCTGCTTCCGGAATGATAAAATACCATCAATATGCACATTCACATACATCACGGGCCTAAATATTAATTCTCTGCATGAACAATCTAATTTACAATACAATGAATGCCAGTGCTTTTTTTGAAAAGGGAACTCTATCTAATGCAATGCCTAAAAAGGATCTGTCTAACCTTGTCTATTGGCCTGTAAACAAGCAACTTTCTCACATAAGAGGCAGGAGGCTCTTGAGAAAGGGGATTCCTACATCCCCAGAACGTTGGGTTCTGCCATCTCCTCTCTCTTTTCAACAGGGTCTGGCTCTGCTTTCCTTCTCATTATTCCATTCTGGGTACTGAATTCCAGAATTTATTTATTACAGGTACTTATATAGCGCCGTTGATTTAAGCAGTACATATACATATATTATTATATATTATTATTATTATTATTATTATTATTATTATACAAGACTTCTATAGTGCCAACAGTCTGCGCAGAGCTTTACAAAATGAAGGCAGACATTACAGTTACAATACAATTTGGTACAAAAGGAATCAGAGGACCCTGCTCGCTAGAGCTTACAATCTAAAAGGGAGGGTCAATTGATACAAAAGGTATGTGTGGAAGGACTGATAGCTGTGGGGGATGAGCTGATGGGGGAAGGTGAAACAGTGTATTAGTTAGTAGCCGGATAGGCTTCTTTAAAGAGAAGGGTTTTCAGGGCTCGTCTAAAGATGGATAGATTAGGGGACAGTCGGACAGATTGGGGTAGAGAGTTCCAAAGAATGGGAGAAGCTCTGGAGAAATCCTGGAGGGGAGCATGGGAGGAGGTGACAAGGGAGCTAGAGAGCAGGAGGTCTTGGGAGGACTGAAGAGAATGGCTTGGTTGATATTTTGAGATCAGGTTAGTGATGTAGCTGGGGGCAGAGTTGTGGATGGCTTTGTAAACTATTGTTAGCACTTTGAAATGTATTTGTTGGGTGAGTGGAAGCCAGTGAAGGGATTGACAGAGAGGGGTGGAGGACACTGAACGGTTGGGAAGGTGGAGGAGTCTTGCAGCAGCATCCATTATGGACTGAAGGGGGGATAATCTATGTAAGGGTAATCCAATGAGGAGGGAGTTGCAGTAGTCGAGGCGAGAGATAACCAGGGCGTGAATTAGAAGCTTGGTGGTGTTCGTTGGTTAAAAAGGGGTGTATTCTAGAGATGTTGCTGAGGTTAAGGTGGCATGATTTGGACAGGGATTGGATGTGAGGCTGAAAGGACAGTGCAGAGTCCAGGGTTACCCCTAGCACCCTGATAGTCGTTTCATTGATCTTGATAGAGAATTCCGGGGAAGGGGCACGTGGAGGAGGAAATATTATGAGCTCGGTTTTAGATAGATTCAGTTTGAGGAAGTGGTGTGACATCCAGGCTGATATGTCTGTTAGTAGATCAGTGATGTGGGAGGAGACTGATGGGGTGAGCTAAGGGGTAGAGAGGTAGATTTGGGTGTCAGCAGCATAGAAATGGTAGTGGAAGTCATGGGAGGCTATTAGCTGACCCAGGGAGGAGGTGTAGATCGAGAATAGTAGCGGTTCAAGGACAGAACTTTGGGGGATCCCAACGGTAAGAGGAGTTGCAGGAGTAAGTGGAATTGTAAGTGACACTGAAGGTTCGGTGAGATCAATAAGATTCGAACGAATGAAGAGCACAGTCACGGAGACCAAGCAAATAGAGTTTATTGAGAAGGAGGGGGTGGTCAACAGTATCAAAGGCAGCAGAGAGGTCCAAGAGTAAAAGTACGGAGAAGTGACCATTGGTTTTAGCTGTTAAGTCATTCGTAAGTTTTAGGAGAGAAGTTTCTGTGGAGTGCTGCCGCCGAAATTCAGATTGAAGGGGATCAAGAAGGTTATTCTCAATGAGGTGCTTGCTCAGGCGGTTGTAGACTAAACATTTAAGGAGTTTGGAGGCAAAAGGGAGTAAGGAGATGGATCTTATGGCACTTTTCCACTGCAAGTACCGGCTCGGCTCTACTCGGCCCTGCTTGGCCCGGTTTGCTTTTCCACTGCTGGTACCGCATGGTACGGTGTTGGAACAGTTCGGTACGGTATGGTATGGTTTGCGTTTCCACTAAAGTAGTACTAAAGTTAAGTGGGTGGGATAACAACGGGGTGGGTGGGATTCTCTGACCAATCAGTGGCTAGTAGTGACTGCATGCAAAGGATTGTGGGATATGGTACCGGTTATGGTACCTGTTGGAACCACAATCGAGTAGGTACTGTTTTTGAGAGCCGTACCATTCGGTTCCATGCAGTGGAAAAGCGCCGCCGTACTGTACCGTTCCTACACTATACCATGCGGTACCAGCAGTGGAAAAGCACAAAAGCGAGCCGAACCGTTCGGTTCCATGCAGTGGAAAAGCGCCATTAGGTTGTTAAGATTGGTGGGGTCTAGTGAGGCTTTCTTTGGTATGGGAGTGACTAGCGCATGTTTTAGAGAGCTGGGGAAGATGCCAGTGGAAAGGGAGAGGTTGAAGATATGAGTTAAAGAGTGTAGGATAGAGTCAGAGGGTGACCGTTGTTATTTGAGAAGGAACAGGGTCCAGGGGGCAGGAAGTTAGGTGGGCATTAGAAAAAATTTTAGTGACTTCCTCTACAGTAGTTGGGTTAAACAAGGGAAGTATTGATTGTGCAGGAAGACAAGAAGTGTGAGGTGAGGGAGATATCTGTACTGTAAAGATCTCTTTGCAAATTGTATCAATCTTATTTTTGAAATGATTGGCAATCTCTTGGGCAGTGAGAAAGTTAGTGGGTGGAGGTAATGGAGGACGAAGTAGATCGTTGAAGGTAGAAAAGAGTTGATGGGGACTGTGTGAGAAGGTGTTAATGAGAGTGATAAAAAATAGGTCTGTTTGGCAGTGTGGAGGCAGGAATTGTATTTTTGGAGGGCAGATTTATATTGGCTGAAATCTTGCTGTGACTTAGTCTTACGCCAAGACGCTTAAGAGCACAGTTACGTTTTTTGAGGCATCTGATATTGTCTGTCTGCCAGGGTTGTAGCGGTCGGGGCCTGATTCTGTATGTAGTGAGGGGGGCCAAGGCATCCAGGGTAGATGACCGTAAACTGTTGTAGACAGAAGTGGCCATGTTATGTATATATATATATATATATATATATATATATATATACACAGTGGGTACGGAAAGTATTCAGACCCCCTTAAATTTTTCACTCTTTGTTATATTGCAGCCATTTGCTAAAATCATTTAAGTTCATTCTTCTTCCTCATGAATGTACACATAGCACCCCATACTGACAGAAAAACACAGAATTGTTGACATTGTTGCAGATTTATTAAAAAAGAAAAACTGAAATATCACATGGTCCTAAGTATTCAGACCCTTTGCTCAGTATTTAGTAGAAGCCCCCTTTTGATCTAATACAGCCAGGAGTCTTTTTGGGAAAGATGCAACAAGTCTTTCACACCTGGATTTGGGGATCCTCTGCCATTCCTCCTTGCAGATCCTCTCCAGTTCTGTCAGGTTGGATGGTAAACGTTGGTGGACAGCCATTTTTAGGTCTCTCCAGAGATGCTCAATTGGGTTTAAGTCAGGGCTCTGGCTGGGCCATTCAAGAACAGTCACGGAGTTGTTGTGAAGCCACTCCTTTGTTATTTTAGCTGTGTGCTTAGGGTCATCGTCTTGTTGGAAGGTAAACCTTCAGCCCAGTCTGAGGTCCAGAGCACTCTGGAGAAGGTTTTTGTCCAGGATATCCCTGTACTTGGCCGCATTCATCTTTCCCTCGATTGCAACCAGTCGTCCTGTCCCTGCAGCTGAAAAACACCCCCACAGCATGATGCTGCCACCACCATGCTTCACTGTTGGGACTGTATTGGACAGGTGATGAGCAGTGCCTGGTTTTCTCCACACATACCGCTTAGAATTAAGGCCAAAAAGTTCTATTTTGGTCTCATCAGACCAGAGAATCTTATTTCTCACCATCTTGGAGTCCTTCAGGTGTTTTTTTAGCAAACTCCATGCGGGCTTTCATGTGTCTTACACTGAGGAGAGGCTTCCGTCGGGCCACTCTGCCATAAAGCCCCGACTGGTGGAGGGCTGCAGTGATGGTTGACTTTCTACAACTTTCTCCCATCTCCTGACTGCATCTCTGGAGCTCAGCCACAGTGATCTTTGGGTTCTTCTTTACCTCTCTCACCAAGGCTCTTCTCCCCCGATAGCTCAGTTTGGCCGGACAGCCAGCTCTAGGAAGGGTTCTGGTCGTCCCAAACGTCTTCCATTTGAGGATTATGGAGGCCACTGTGCTCTTAGGAACCTTAAGTGCAGCAGAAATCTTTTTGTAACCTTGGCCAGATCTGTGCCTTGCCACAATTCTGTCTCTGAGCTCTTCAGGCAGTTCCTTTGACCTCATGATTCTCATTTGCTCTGACATGCATTGTGATCTGGAAGGTCTTATATAGACAGGTGTGTGGCTTTCCTAATCAAGTCCAATCAGTATAATCAAACACAGCTGGACTCAAATGAAGGTGTAGAACCATCTCAAGAATGATCAGAAGAAATGGAAAGCACCTGAGTTAAATATATGAGTGTCACAGCAAAGGGTCTGAATACTTAGGACCATGTGACATTTCAGTTTTTCTTTTTTAATAAATCTGCAACAATGTCAACAATTCTGTGTTTTTCTGTCAGTATGGGGAGCTATGTGTACATTCATGAGGAAGAAGAATGAACTTAAATGATTTTAGCAAATGGCTGCAATATAACAAAGAGTGAAAAATTTAAGGGGGTCTGAATACTTTCCGTACCCACTGTATATATATAATATTGTATATTTACATCAGTCCCTGCGCTCAAGGAGCTTACAATCTAAAGTCCCTAACTCACATTCATACAATTTAGACAGGCCAATTTAGGTAGGAGCCAATAAACCTACCAGCATGTCTTTGGAGTGTGAGAGGAAACTGGAGTACTCGGAGGAAACCCACGCATGCACAGGGAGAACATGTAAACTCCAGGCAGGTAGTGCCCTGGTTGGGATTCCAACCAATGACCCCACTGCTGCTAGGTGAAAGTGCTAACCCCTTAGCCATTGTGCTGAATGTATTACTTTTCATGTTTTTGCTCAAATTTCTATAACTTTTCATCAAGTTACATAGTCATAAAGAGAACAGGCCACAAGCATAGGTCAAACAATAGGCCAACAGTTTTCAGACCTGTCAATATAACAAAAAAAGAAAAAACGCCACACAATCTCAATAAAAAATTACTCAAACAAACCAAATTATAGGAAAGAGACTGCTCAAATGATAAATACCATAACAAATCAAAGGCGACCAGAAAGGACGCACATTGAAAAAAAAAAAAGCTGTCTGCAAATTGGCCTCCAAGCTGCCCAAAAACAAACCCAAATGAGATGGGACGTCTGTATTCCAAAGAAACCCCCCCCCCCCCCCCAGAAAAAGCAGGAAATTAGCTATGAGAAAAGAAAACAGGTAAAAAAGAAGGAATACTCAGCTTGTTCAGGTAATACCAGAGAAGTCACCTGTCACTTGTTAGTAGGTAAGGATCCCGTATCAAATAGCATAAAATGTCTCCACCGTATTTCTTAGGCATCATGTACACATAGACTACTTTGACCGCCGGCCATGGGAAAATGCAAAACACATGCAGCACCCTCCTAGACGAGTGCTAGACAAAGCATTTGTTTTGCTCCATCTGCTTATCAGGGGAGCCTGATCTTTTAGTTAGGCCTGCTCTGTGCTCAGTGTGCATTCATTTGGTCTGAGGGAGTGTCCCCACTGCATCCAATAGGGAGGCATGTTGGACAGTGGAGGAAACCTGGCCAATGATGCACAGGTTTTTGTGGGAGTCCCAGTGGGAGGGCACCACCACAGTGCATCCTGAGATTGACCTTGAGCCGAGAGCGCACGAGGCAGGGTGTCTTTGGCAGGAAGCAGAGTCCCAGGAGGAGGGTGACGGCTGTCTCTCCTTCTGTATGCCGAGGAAAGTGGTCACAGGCAGTCAGCCTAGTGAGCCAGGTGTGGAGCTGAGCCTTAAAGGTCCGGGAGAAACGGACAGTGGAGCTGAAGGCAGAGCTACCTGGGAAAAACAGTGTATGTGAGTACCAGGGGTCTGCCCAGGAAGGGGACCACTCCAGTGAGGTCAGTGGACAGAACGTCAGCGCACACAGTCAATGAGAAAGGGGGTGCCAAGTAGAACCCTGAAGAGTAATCTACCAAGTAGTTTGCCTTTCATATACTTCACTTCAGTGGCAGGGTGAAGCAGCGGCCTTGCCGCATTCAACATTCAACATAGATAGAAGTCCTATCTATGTGCATAGTTTGGTAAGTTGGAGTATCCCACTCATTCCTTCTCCAATCCCATCATAAAATAAAAACAACAAAAACCAAATCCCCTGGACTGTTTACTGACTGAGCCAAGAATCTAAAGTACTAAGGATTTACAAGTTGTTGCTATGGGTGCCAGGGGAATCTGCTTCAAGCAGCTCCCAAGGGAGTAGTGCTACACACGGTAAAATCATTCTGCGATTTGATCGCGACTTTGCGGCCGGTGGTCAGAACATTCCTATCCAATTCTTCCACGTTCAGGAGAGGGAGGTTGAATCTCCCCTAACCACAGCAGCTCCTAAACGATCTTAAAAGCCTATGTGTACATGGACACATAGGCTTTAAGGCTCCATTCACACCTAGGCAATTTGAATCGCGGACGAAATCGCCGCAATTCTGCCTGCAAGTCCAAATTGCTGGAAAATGTGGGACGCATTTGTGATGCTATTACTTCTTAACCACTTGCCCACCGCTCACATTGAGCGTACTGCGGCAAAGTGGCTCGTTCCCGTCCAGCGACGTAGACCTACGTCGCTGGACTCCTCCCCCTGTAGGTGGCGCTTGCGCGCCGCCGGAGGCGCGCTCCCGCTGTTTTCATTCACAGCGGGAGTCGGGCCAGGGGAGGAGCGGCGGCGATCGCCGCTGCTCTGCCCCGATCGTCGGGGAATCGAGTGAGGAGATCCGCCCGCCTGTGTAAACAGAGCGGGTGGATCTCCTAAGTGACAGGGACTGACAGATTGCAGGGTTCAGCATAGCTGAACATCCGATCTGTCCTTCTGTCACTCAGTCACCTCCCCCCCCACACGTCAGTAAGCACCAGGCATACATTAACCCCTCCCTCTCCAATAAAATTAACCCCTTCACTGCCAGTGTCATTTTTACAGTAACAGTGCATATGTATAGCACTGATTACTGCAGTAATGTCACTGGTACCCCCAAAACTGTCAAAAATGTCAGTCAAGGGTCCGATCTGTCCCCCGCAATGTCGCAGTCCCGCAAAAAAAAAAATCGCAGATCGCCGACATTACGCGTTAAAAAAAACCCACCAAAAATGATAGAAATCTTTCCCGTAGTTAGTAAACGCAATAACTTTTGCGCAAACCAATCAAAATACGCTTATCATGATTTTTTTTACCAAACATAGGTAGCAGAAAACAAATTGGCCAAAAATTTAAAAAAAATTTGACGTTTACATTTTTTGGGGGGAATTTCATATAAAAAAATGTTAAAAATATTGTTATTTTTTCAAAATAAACGCTCTTTTTTTGTTTATAGCGCAAAAAGTAAAAATCGCACAGGTGATCAAATACCACCAAAAGAAAGCTCTGTTTGTGGGAAAAAAAGGACGTAAATTTCCTTTGGGTATGGCGTCGCACGACCGCGCAATTGTCAGTTAAAGTCGCACAGCGCCGAATCGCAAAAAGTGGCCTGGACGTAAGACAGCAAAATCCTCCGGTGGTAAAGTGGTTAATGGCACCCCAATCGCGGGGCAATTTTGCTGCGATTTACCTGTGACGCTATCGCCCAAAAGAAGCTCCTGCTCATGCGACAATGCAAAATTGCACCGTGATTGGGTTGCCATTAAGAAGTAATAGCATCGCAAACGTGTCCTGCGTTTTGCTGTGATTCAAATCGCCTATGTGTGAATGGAGCCTCATGGGAGTTCAGTTTAGGAGCTTTGGCAAAAAACCCAAAAGTTCCCAAACTTCCCGCACACACACCTGGTCATCCACATGATGTAAGAGAAAATGTGACTCATCAGACCAGGCCACCCTCTTCCTTTGCTCTGTGGTCCAGTTCGGATTCTCCCATTGTAGGCGTTTTTGGCTGTGGACATAGGCCAGCATGGGCATTCTGACCAGTCTGCAGCTACGCAGTCCCATACACAACAAACTGTGTTGCACATTTTTCTGATTTCAATGATCCAACTTCAGGGACAACAAATTTGACTGCAAAAGTGGAAATAAGTTGTTGACTGTAAACGTGTGTCTTCTTTGTAAGTGCCTGGGCCACAGATGAAGATAAATTTGGAACTAATTACATGCTGACACATTCCTGTCCTTGGAAACTTATGCTGGCCTCGCATTTTTGTTTTACTTTAAGTAAGAGATCTCATTTCAGGTTTCTCCAGAAAACAAAAGGAGGAAAGACAATGTTGTAACTCTTAAGTCAAAGTGCCAGCGCTTGGATAAAATTTTTTATGAGTATATATAATATAATCTAATTAATATCAACATTTAAATATATAAATATATACCGTAAATAGCTGCTGCTAATAAAAAAGGAAAGACCTTTTTAAAACTGAATAAATGGGTATGTATCAGCGCTGCCATAAATATGTGCAAAATATAGTACAAAATATATAAATATATTAATAATTAATGATATATTGTATTTATTTATGTATGATAAATTCACACTGTATATTGTTATATACATGTATTTATTTATTTATTTATTTGATAAGCACAATTCAGCACTTCATTTGAATAGCACTTTATACATAATTTTTTTATTCTGTGGTATATTTTGCACATATTTATTTGGCAGCGCTGATACATACCCATTTATTCAATGTTGTAACTCTACACACGTGGGACAGACGTGACAGACATAAACTGATGAGTAAAGAAACAGAACATGGCAGGTGTTTGATCTTATGGAATAAAAACCCCACATATCTCAGCTTCTACTATAGGAATAATGACTGGGCAGCTCATATCCTGAAATCTGTAATACTCCAGCCAAGAAACCAGCAGACCTGCAGTTCTGAAGGGCACAGCCAAAGCCATGCACTGCCTATCACAAAACACAAGGTAATTCAGGGACAAAGAAAAGTTCTTTGATCCAGAATACCAACAAAGCTTCAGGTAGATGAAGTAATGGATATTTTCAAATACACTCTTACATATGAAAGAGTTCTAAAAGAAAAAGTTGTACGCTGCAACCAATCAGATAACCCCTTTCACTTTCAAAATGAGTCATGTGACTCAAACCATGCATGCGACTACTATGAACAACCGGATTTGAATTTACCAATTTAGAGACCAGTACTTAAAGCAGAGCTCCAGTCATTTTTGTGTTTATTAAAAGTTAGCCGCTACAAAAAGTGTAGCTTCTGACTTTTAATAAACACACACTCACCTTTCCCCTGATCCAACGATGCGGCCGTCAGAACCCTTGGTTCTGCCCCTCTCCTCTCCCCCGCGCCATCATTACAAGTTTGGGCACCTGGCTGTGACAGCTTGCAGCATCACAGCCGGGTGCGAGTTGCGCTGCGCCTCCTTAATGGCCAAGCAATCTTCTGGGACCTCTGACGTGTCCCAGAAGATTGCAGGGAGGAAGGGGGGGGGGGGGAAGAACTTCCATTTGGATCACCTAGGCGGTCCGAGCAGAAGTGGGAGTGGGTACCTGTCAAAACTAGGTACCACCCCCCCCAAAAAAAAAAAAAAATTACATGCCAAATGTAGCATACGAGAGGGAGAGGAATGTTTAAAGCGGAACTTCCCCTTTTGGGTGGAGATTCACTTTAAAGGATACGTTTACCTTCAGAACATGCTACATGTTCCTCCCTTCATGGCTGCGTCATTCATTCACAGTTTCCTGTGAATGAATGCCTACAAGTACCATCAGCCATTGCAACTGACGGCTTGAAGTTCTCCATGATCTACAAAGATGCTGGTGAGCGCTCTCATTGTCCACTGATCTTCCTGCTCTCCGGTAAATGCCTCTCTGTACAAGGCATGGGCAGACAGCTATCTTGAGAGTCTGCAGGAGCTGCACAAATGCCCTGCAGACTCCTTAAGAAGAAAATAATAAATGCACATTTTTTTACCTGCAAAAAAATGTGCATTTATTTATTTATTTTGAAAAGTAAACTTTATCCTTTACTTTCTTCAAATGTGACTCGTATCTGTATTGTATGTCTTGTCTATACTGGTTTTTTGTAATCGTAGCATAATAGTTTTACACTTTTAAAATCCACCCTCCATTTATAAAGGAGTGATTTCAAAAGTGTAAGAATAGGACGTGTTTGCAAAAAGTAACATTACAGGTATGTTCTATTATTTTACTAGAGTGACATTATTACTACCCAGAAGGAAGCACAATTAAATCTTCAGTTTAAATCAGCTAAACACATTCCAGGTGCATCAAAATAAAAAAGGCGTGCAAAGCCTTGAACAAAGAAAAAACAAAAATCAGAGAAGAAAAGACTGTCCCCTGCCAACATGCTGCAAAGTTGGACATTTGTTCTCTGTGTGGAAGCAGTGGTCTCATTTCAGATGTCCTACACGTGCCTTTCTGAGTCAGGGGTAGGGCTGGGCGATTTTGCCTTAAAAAAAAATCTTTGATTTTTAAAGAAAAATTAGCGTTTCGATTCGATTTTCGATTTTTTTTTCAATGCACTTAAAAAATGACTGCAGACATCAGATATAGTGTCAAAAGTGCAACTTTATTGCTATGATTGTCCTCAAGAGTTGTTTTGACTGTGTTGCACGCTTCTTTTACTGTCTATGGTTACGTAGGGCAGGGGGCTGGCTCATATCGCGCTATGGTAACACACAAGGACTGTGTGGAATGATGGGCGCTGAGCGGGGAGGGAAGGCTCACAGGAGGAGAGCTCACATCTGTGTGGAGGACTGAGGAGAAGCACTGTACAGGTGTGGCTAGTCTCTGTACCTATCACAGCTCCTGTACAGGTATAACCCCGCCTCCCCTCAGACGCACCGCCCGCTTCCTCTCCCGGCAGCTGACGTCACATCCAGGCCTGGTGGTGGCCGCTGATTGGCTCGTTCCTCGTAGACTCTGAGCAGAGATGGCAGCGGCGGTGGTCCGGTTACTGGGGAGTTCTCGGTGTGTTGTGGCTGGTTCCCGGGCCTGGCTGTGCGGTGTGCAGCGGACTAGGAGCTGGCTGGAGCCCAGGGCGGCCCGCCTGTACAGGTAAGTGTCCCGCATGCAGGCCATGGGGGCCCCTGAGTGACCTCTAGTGTGTGTGTGTACTGTCGGTTACGCGGGGCGGGGGCTGGCTCATATCGCGCTATGGTAACGCACAAGGACAAAACGCGGAAAAGTCCTAAAAAACTATTGTGGCAAAAAACTTGAGTTTGCAAAATAAAAATCGTTTTACGCTACAAAATCGATAAATCTATTAAATCGATTTTTTGCCCAGCCCTAGTCAGGGGTCTCCAATCCACAGAGAGCATGAGCTTTCCTGATTGGAGATCTCTGGGTCTGACTCAGCAGGGGAAGCATCGGTCCTCTGCCAATCACCACACAGTCACTTTTTAGTATAACACTTGGGGAAACCCACTTAATAATTTTATCAATTGTGATTTGTGGTTTATGTATATATATTTATTTATTTTGTACATCAAGATTGATTGTTGAGTATTAGATTCACAGATAGACAATATTGAGCGCTGTCCCCTTCTTTTCACAAATCACCACAGAGAGCAGGATTTCCACTCTGCAGCATGCTGCCAAGGTATAGGCTTTGCTACTCAGGCTGTGGCTGTTTTAGAAAAAAATAAAAGCAACACGCTGTACACCTCTGCACACCTTATGTTTTGATGCACCTCGAATGTAATTTGCTGATTTAAACTGAAAGTTCAGTTAGGCTTTAAGAAATCTTACAAGGTGCCCCTGCTAACTTCCTAATAGAAATGACATTCTAAAGGAATTTCACAGTAGTGAAGTAGAGAGGTTAATACACTTACAATGAAACCCTGTATCAGAAAGAATCATTCTACAGGTAGATGGAATGAATGCCCCTACCTCTCACCGCTGGGGTCCTCCGTGACAGTCTTGCCCTCCTCCAATCCCTTCTCTTCCTGTCCACATTCTAACACTTGTTCTCCTTTCTCTGGATCAGCAACTGGTTCATCCTGTGTGAGTTTTTGCAAAGGTAAAGAAGACAAAAGAGATAAGAATCCTGTCATTCCGCTGCAGACATAAAAATAAAGTGCAACCTTCTGCTTTTCTCTTATAATAGAGAGGCGTTAATGCAAACAACGTCCTCTTATGCTATTTGTTCATTAGGATAAAAGAAAAAAAACTGAGAAAAGGACAAGAAACTTATAGCAGATCTGCCTTCATGTAAATTTAAAAACAATATGTCATTAGCTTGGAGTGACTTTGCTGAGACAGTCAACTCCTGACAACACTTCGGTAACCATAGACAGGAGCCAATCTGTCCTATCAACAGGGAAAACCCGCCCTCCTCCTACTGCTATCAGCAGATATAATTTGATACTCAAAGGAAAAGTCAACAGTGTCCAGGCAGAGTTGCATTACATTACTCGGCGCACATCATCCTGACATGACTATACCTGTGTCTGAGAACTGCTATCCTGCAGGATACAATCCCGTGTCCTCCCCGTGACTCCAGCACACGTCTGCTTCATGGACTCCAATTCTTCCAGCAGAAGCTTCTCCCTCTCTATGGCCTGGTTTTCGCTGATCGCCGAGGCGTTCTGTACAAATTAAACTCATTTCACTTTGCTGATAAATAATTTATATCTTGGAAAGTGAACACCGAAATATCCCTCCCACCTTTTTTTTCTCTTTCTGGAGCATTAGTGTAGGATGTGGAAGGCTACAGGCTATGTCTAGCTTGTAGGACGGTAGAATCAGAGGGCAAAGGTTAACATACCAGCCATTTTTTTATATTGTTCTGGGGTTTTACAGGGTTTTTTTTTTTACTCTTACCAAGACAGTACAGTGAAATGGGAAGGAAGGAAGGAAGGAAGGAAGGAAGGACGAAAGAAAGAAAGGACGAAAGAAAGAAAGAAAGGACGAAAGAAAGAAAGAAAGGACGAAAGAAAGAAAGAAAGGACGAAAGAAAGAAAGAAAGGACGAAAGAAAGAAAGAAAGGACGAAAGAAAGAAAGAAAGGACGAAAGGACGAAAGAAAGAAAGGACGAAAGAAAGAAAGAAAGGACGAAAGAAAGAAAGGACGAAAGGACGAAAGAAAGAAAGGACGAAAGGACGAAAGAAAGAAAGGACGAAAGAAAGAAAGAAAGGACGAAAGAAAGAAAGAAAGGACGAAAGAAAGAAAGGACGAAAGAAAGAAAGGACGAAAGAAAGAAAGGACGAAAGAAAGAAAGGACGAAAGAAAGAAAGAAAGAAAGAAAGAAAGAAAGAAAGAAAGGACGAAAGAAAGAAAGAAAGAAAGAAAGAAAGAAAGAAAGAAAGAAAGAAAGAAAGAAAGAAAGAAAGAAAGAAAGAACAAACGAAAGGACGAAAGGAAGAAAGGAGGAAAGAAAGAAAGGAAGAAAGGACGAAAGAAAAAGGACGAAAGAAAGAAAAAGGACGAAAGAAAGAAAAAGGACGAAAGGAAGAAAGAAAGAAAGAAAGAAAGAAATAAAGAAAGAAAGAAAGAAAGAAAGAAAGAAAGAAAGAAAGAACGAAAGGACGAAAGGAAGAAAGAAAGAAAGAAAGAAAGAAAGAAAGAAAGAAAGAAAGAAAGAAAGAAAGAAAGAAAGAAAGAAAGAAAGAAAGAAAGAAAGAAAGAAAGAAAAGGACGAAAGAAAGAACAAACGAAAGGACGAAAGGAAGAAAGGAGGAAAGAAAGAAAGGAAGAAAGGACGAAAGAAATAAAGAAGGAAAGGATGAAAGAAAAAGGACGAAAGAAAGAAAAAGGACGAAAGAAAGAAAAAGGACGAAAGAAAGAAAAAGGACGAAAGAAAGAAAAAGGACGAAAGAAAGAAAGGACGAAAGAAAGAAAGGACGAAAGAAAGAAAGGGCGAAAGAAAAAGGACGAAAGAAAGAAAGAAAAAAAGGACGAAAGAAAGAAAGAACAAACAAAAGAAAGAAAGAACGAACGAATGAACGAAAGGAAGAAAGGACGAAAGAAAGAAAGGACGAAAGAAAGAAAGGACGAAAGAAAGAAAGGACGAAAGAAAGAAAGGGCGAAAGAAAGAAAGAAAGAGCGAAAGAAAGAAAGAGCGAAAGAAAGAAAGAGCGAAAGAATGAAAGAAAGAGCGAAAGAAAGAGCGAAAGAAAGAAATAAAGAAAGAGCGAAAGAAAGAAATAAAGAAAGAAAGAAAGAAAGAAAGAAAGAAAGAAAGAAAGAAAGAAAGAAAGAAAGAAAAGAAAGAAAGAAAGAAAGAAAAGAAAGGACGAAAGAAAGAACAAACAAAAGAAAGAACGAACGAAAGGACGAAAGGATGAAAGAAAGAAAGGAAGAAAGGACGAAAGAAAGAAAAAAAAAAAAAAGAAAGAAAGGACTAAAGAAAGAAAAAAAGAAAGAAAGAAAGGACGAAAGAAAGAAAGAAAAGAAAGAAAGAAAGAAAAGAAACAAAGAAAGAAAGAAAGAAATCACAAACTCAATGTTGGCCATATATAGAACGATTTGTTAATTCGATCATACTGTTGTTAAATTTATTGTCTGACCTGAAAATGAAAAGTCAGTTTATTTTATGCATCATACACTTAGGCCCCCTTCACATGGGCACCTCCGTATAGCAGATTCCGCTTGCTCAGCAGGGAATTGCTCCGCTGATCCCCGTTGAGCAGACAGATGACAGTGGACACAATCCCGCATTCCTCTATGAGGAAATTGGATGGAAACGCACTACTCGCCAGATGGAAGGAAAACAGGACCACCATCCATCTGGTTTTGAATCGGATAGCAGCAGATGTCAGCGGACACCGCTGCTCCATAGAGGGGACTAGAGGGTCCGATGAGGTCCACCTGAAAAACTTACAGGCGGATCTGATCGGACAGCCTGTGTGAAAGGACCCTATGTGATCATATTGATGTATCTACATTCTTATGATCGGAATTTCCATCCAGACTGATCAGAATAATTTCAATTAAAATCGATTACACAGTGTGTATCTCTTCGATGATTCGTAGATCCAATCACATTCTCTGATTCTGGGAAAAATAGTTTAATCAGATTACCACCATAAGGGGGCTAAAGCGATCATGTAGCATTCAATCTCTCACATTATGCTCCAGTTACATACTTGTATAGCTTAGGCCCCATACACACGTGCAGATTATCTGCAGACTTTTGTCTGCAGACTTACCAAAACCATATAATATGAGGTCAAACCTAAACACTTTCAATTTGTATGCAATCCGGCAGGCCCTTGCACTACATAGAAAAGGTAAATCTGCAGACAAAAGTCTGCAGATAATCTGCACGTGTGTATGGGGCATTAGTCTGTAGGGAGCCATATTTCCATCTGTTTACCAATCAACTGCTACCTCTAACAAGTGTAGCAGCGCAACTGAGCCCCCTGTGACTCTAGTCTAACAAAAGAACTGCCACACATGGTTAAAAGGAGAAGTACAGCCAAAGCTCGATCGGCTGTACTTCTCCTGTGGATCACAGGAGTTCAGTTCGTTCGGCACTCATGTGACCTGTTTTCTGCAGACAGCGAGCTGAAGTTCGCTGTCTGCTGACATCACAGTGCCAGTCAAGGCTCAGGCAAGATTGCGACAATGGAGTCGGGAACCACCCACATGCCTGGACTGGCATCTAGATCAGCCTCTCAGCAAGCCGCTGAGAGCTTGAGCTGGCCACCCCCGCCCCGTCCACAGCCCAGTGCTCCAGCAAGCAAGCGGGAGAGCAGAGAGCTGTTGACAGTCAGCAGCTCTCTGCTCAGGGAGCTGTGAGAGTCACGCAATCGACTGTGTTAGATCGTTCGGTTCTCAATCTTAGAGCCGTTGGGGGACATATGCAGCATCAAGCTAGGCAAGTATGATCCTTGGAAAAAACATAACCCCATACTTCTCTTTTAAGGCTCGGTTCACACTGATGTGATGCAAATTAATGTGTTTTAACAGTGCGATTTTGTGTTTTCACAGGTGCAAATTGAATGTGATTTCTGAGGGGACTGGGCATAGCGGAAGATTAGACCTGCAGCCCCACTAAACTCGCACAAAACCCTTTTTTATATACCAGGTCAGACAGATCGGACCCCTAACTGACATTTTTGACACTTTTGGGGGTACCAGTGACATTACTACAGTAATCCGTGCTAAAAATATGCACTGTTACTGTAATAATGACATTGGCAGGGAAGGGGTTAAAACAGTGGGTGATCAAGGGGTTAAATGTAAGCCTAGGGGAGTGTTTCTAACTGTACGGGGGTTGGGCTTTTGAAAGGATCATAGAGACCTGTGATCCTATAAAGAAGGATCACAGGAGCTCTGTGATCATTCCAGAGAGAACGGTCAGCTGTGTTTACAACAGCTGACCGTCCTTCTCTCTCAGCAGGGAACGATCGCGGGTGCCCGGCAGCCCCCTAGCTGCAGGCACACGACCGATGTAGAGCTACGTTGGTTTGCGCAGGAAGCCAGCCTGCCGCAGGCGGGCGGTCCTTAAGTGGTTAATGAGCAATTTGCAGTTTCACTGTACCGCCTGTGTGTACTTACACGTGCATGGCTTAATCTTTGAAACAAGCATTTGCTACTCTCAGGATCAACCAGGTAGTCATTGACGACTGCATCCGCCCTGTGTCCAAATGCGTCAACCTTGCCATGCTCAACCACTACTCTATCCTTATTTTGGAGCTGTAAGACTAAACCCCCGTGTATACTCCATGCCAAAGCTTGTTGCCTCTCTCATGTGACAGTGTGTGGGCCTAGAGCAGTGTTTCTCAACTCCGGTCCTTAAGGCACACTAACAGGCCAGGTTTGCAAGAAAACTGAAATTCATCACAGGTGATATCATTTGCTGCTCAGTGATTGCAGTACTCTAGTCTGCATCTCCCCAAGATAATACTTAAAATCTGGCCTGTTAGTGTGTCCTGAGGACCGGAGTTGAGAAACACTGGCCTAGAGACTGGCGGCTCAGGAACAAGATGGCCACATACTCTCCCATAAATGGAAGCACTAGGTATTTCTGAGGGGATTTTAACAGAAGGGCTGAGTGGGGAAGGTCATATTCAAGGGAAGAGGGGGAGAGATTTGGGTTACACTTCAAGAGAACCTGTCACTTTGCCCTAAATGTTGAAATTTTAAGACTTTCACAAAGTTAGATTATTCTGGAACTCAGACACATTCTTAGAAAACAGTACATAATAAACTCTTACCTCTGCTAGCTGTGCCCTCAGCCGGTGCACCTCAGAGAGCAGCTGCTCCTGGTCGTACATTTGTCTCTCCAGCTGTGCGGCATGTGCCAGTCTCAGAGCCTCCGCGGCCTGCTGGTATTCCTGTTCCTGTCTCACAAGCTCTTGCCTCATTTCCTCCACCCGCTCCTCATACATCTGCTTATATTTGGTAGCCTCGGCACCCATTGCAGCACTCTGGTTATATTCCTGCAAGAAAAATAGCAATAAAGGGGATGTCTGCTATGCCTCTATATTTATTCAAATCTCCTCCTAAACATTCTTGAAGGATTTAGGCTTCATGTTTAGTGTTGAGCGAACACGGACTGTATTATTCGGGTTCGTACCGAATAATTGGATTTTTGTTACCCGAACACGGACCCGAAAACTTTACTGTATGTTCAGGTTTAAAATCCGTGTTCGGTAATTGTATTTCCTGTTTTGTATGTAATGGCGCGCTTTTAATGGCGGGCTTTCAACAGCCAATCAACAAGCGTTTAACTGGTGTGCGCCATCACAGCCATGCCTACTAATGTATTAGTAGCTGTGATTGGCCATCTGAAGCATGTGACCCATGTCTTTATAAGTTCGAGAGCCACAGCGCGGCGCGTCATTTTGCTGTAGTTTAGGGAGAGAGCACACATCATACGTGCTGGCTGCTGCTGATTAGGGACAGACAGTGAAAAATTGTGCCCGAAAAGAATGCAGGGACAGGTCGGAGTGTAGGCAGGGACAGTTATTTGAGCATTTTAGGGACAGGCTGGAGAGAGTAGGCAGGGACAGTCTACATTGATTTTGCAGTGTGGGGGGTGGTGCAGTGAACGATCTTTTTGCCCTCACTTGAGTCCACTGAGGAGGAGGAGGAGGGAGAAAAAAAATCTATTTTTATCAGTCTGTTGTGTGCAGAGTTCAGCTATATTTTACTACAGATTGCTGTTCTAATCTGCTATTTAAAAATTACAAATTTAAAGGGGATTTTTTTTAAGAGCACTTGCCATGCTCTTAACTATGTTTTGCTGCCATTTGCAGCACTCTAGCCCTTTCCATTGGTGTTTTAGAGCAATTTTAGTGCCTGAAAGTTCGGGTCCCCATTGACTTCAATGGGGTTCGGTGTCCGGGTAAAGTTCAGAAAAAGTCCGGGACACGGACCCGGACTTTTTTTTCAAGTTCGGCCGAACCCGCCGAACACGGACATCCAGGTGTCCGCTCAACTCTATTCATCTTATTACTTATATTAGACCTCTTCTCTATTTTGCAGCATGGTAGTGGGTAGGCAGGTTAAACAGTGCAGCATGGCTTTATTTGCAGTTAGACGTAGAGCTGCACCAATACCAAACATGCTCTATATCTTCATGTGTTTTAAACCCAAGATATGTAAATCCAATCACTAAACTGTAATATACTCAATGTTTTGATATATAATTTCAAAAGTAATTTTTATTTTTTACATCAGCAGCTTTTATTAAAACGGAGCTCCACCCAAAGCTCCGCTTGTGTGCACTTCCACATTTCCACTTTTTGGGGGGAGGGGGGAGCAGGTACCTGGTTTTGACAGGTACCAGCTCCCACTTTTGGGTCAGATTGCCACAGCAATGGATGCCAGGCCCCTCCTCCTCCCCACCGCTGCCCTCTGGGACAAACACAGGTCCCAGAAGACTGTCGGACCAATCACAAAGAGCAGTGTGACTTAATTTTTTTTTTGGGGGGGGGGGGGGGACTGGAGCGCCTCTTTAAAATAATACCTGGTGATACTGTGGTGAAAGTCCTTGTTCTGGCACTTCCTGTTCTAGGGTGACAACGCTTACAATGGCAAAGGGAGCAGTAGGGGAGCAAAGGGTAGGCAAGTATAGAATGCTGCAGGGTGGGAGTGTGAATTGCTGCTTTGTTCTTCACATGAAAAACACAAGTTCACCTTAAAGGTTATGTAAAGCTTAACAACGCACTTCTTTTATTTGTTCCCTTTTGTTCTATTAAAGTGCATTTCTACCTTTGCAGTAAAAAAATTGGGAAAACCCCAATAAATGTTTATTTTGTGCTTCCATTCATACAGCACACCTAAAAATAATTTGTTATAAAAAAAAAAAGTCTTATGTTTCTAGTTGTTTCTTTTAAGCAGGTCTATATGTAGGGAATCTATAGGCAGCATGTATTCTTCAGATTAGCTTCCAATATGCAATAAAGGGGGGACAGTGGGACATTTTTTTAATCACCTCCTTCCCAAGCCTATTCTGACACTCCACTCCTACATGTAAAAATCTACTTTTTTTGTGCTAGAAACCCCCAAACAACATATATATATATATATATGTGTGTGTATGGGTGTGCGTTTCAGTTTTTTATGTCACACAGTATTTGCCAGCGGTTTTTCAAACGCAATTTTTTTGGAAAAAAACACTTTCATGAATTAAAAAAAAAAATAAAACAGTAAGTTAGCCCAATTTTTTTGTATGATGTGAAAGATGATGTTACATCGAGTAAATAGATACCCAACATGTCACGCTTTAAAATTGCATCTGCCTGTGGAATGGCGGCAAACTACGGTGCTTAAAATTCTCCATGGGTGAAGCTTTAAATGCCTTTGCGGGTTACCAGTTTAGAGTTGCACAGGAGGTCTAGTGCTAGAATTATAGCTCTGGCTCTGATGTTCGCGACAATACCTTACATGTGTGGCGCGATCACCGTTTACATATGCGTGTGGGAGTAACGTATGCATTCGCACGGTGAATCGGGGGCTCTTTACAATTTTTTTTTTTTTTTTTATTTTATACAAAACTTTTTGTACTAATCTTATTGCTATCGCAAGGGATGGACAACATCTTTTGTGATAGCATGGGTCTTGACAGGTCCACTTTATGGAGGGATTTGGGGTCTATTAGACCCCAAATCTCTCCTCTGACTCCCCCCCCCCCCCCATGCAGCTAATCAGACACAGATCGGTCCGATCGGCTGTTTTCTTGGCCGCTGGTGGCCAGTTAAACAAAGGGGCGGTACCGGAAGTAACAAATTACTCTTCGCTCCTGGTTTCCAGGGTTACAGAGAGAGTTGGACTGTTATCACTTACATTCTTCCCATCCCCCCTGAGGACCACAGAACCCTTCTCCTTTAAGTTATGGTGCAGAGAAAAGGGGCCCGTCCTGGTGCGACAACACTGCTTCTCTACAGATACAGTACAGCGAGTGAGCATTGTGAACCTAGCACAGAAAGCGCATTATTGGCAGAATCACAATTACATTTATAAATATATATAAAATATAAAATTACTGATGCAGCCACCACATCTAGGATCTAGTAAGATGCAATATATTAGATTTTTTTTGTATACTTGGGCTACTTTCACACTGATCCGTTGCAAAAGAAAAGCATATGCATTTTTGCTGCGATTTTACTGCATATGCGATTCGGTTTTTAAAGGACATGTGAATGAAGAACCAGACCAAAAATGCATCGAGGGTACGTTTTTTTCCCCACGTTTTTCTTTTTGCTTTCAATAAGAAGGTCCGTTTTTTTTTTACCTCCCCAAACATGCTCCAAAAATGCTGGAAGCAGGATTTTGTCCACTGCAACGGTAGCGCCCTGCCCCAGTGGGAACACATTCATTCATTTTAAAAAGGAAACCATTTTTGCTGAGCTTTTCGGGCAAATTTTTTTTTTCTAACACAAAAGCGCTTTAAAAACTGCACTGTGAAAGCAGCCTTAGGCCCCTTTCACACAGGCGGACTGTTCAGATCCGCCTGTCCGTTTTTTTGGCGGCTCTGAACGTATGCCCCATGCATCTCTATGGGGCATCGGATGTCTGTGGAGACATGTCCGCTGACATCCGATTTGATCCGTCAAATCTGGACGGATAGAAACCCTATTTTCCATCCGTCCAGCGGATCGGATGAGATCGTATGAGAACAGACAGACGATCCGTTCTCATCCGATTCCCCCATAGAGAACAGCGGCGACCTGAGAGCTCTGTCTCTGCACACAGCATGGAGACAGAGCTGCCATCCGCATGCTCAGTGGGGGATTGGCAGATCGATCCCCCGCTGAGAAAAACGGAGTCCGCTGACAGACTCAGTGTGTGAAAGGGGCCTTAGTGTCAAGTGATGCTTTTCTTGCAGGCTGGCAAAGTCAATTCTACATTTAAATGCATTTAGAGGAAACTTTAAACACATATAAGTGCATGTAATGATCTTTAAAGGTGCCAGTCACACTGGGCATTGATCTGCATTTAGGTGCATTCAATTTTATCTTTATGTTTAAAAAAACACAAAAACAGAATTCTGCACAGCCATGATCCGATTAGAAACCCGCACCTAAAACACAAGTAGACACATATAAAAGTGCCTAAACGTTTTAAAGCAGCAATGTCTAAACTTAGGAAAAAGCTATCTGGTAAGCATGAAAGCGAGAGAGAGACAGGCAGGGTGGACACCGCGCTAAACAGCCCGTGGCTGCATGCACATCCACTATACCTGGGTGCCAGCCCGGTCCGCAGCTGCATTCAATGTAGATAGGAAGTGGCGGCACTCCAAGGAAGATGAGAATAAAAATTTGTCTTTATTGTAAATTCAGTTAAAAATAGAAGAAAAAACACACACTCTCAGGACAGCCAGTAAACACGTTTCACACATCAGTGCTTATTTATTACTCATTAATTTACAATAAAGATATATTTTTATTCTCATCTACCTTGGAGTGCCGCCACTTCTATTTCCCAAGCATGAAAGCGGTTTATACTTCTAAGATCACTTTTCCTTCTTTCACAAGCTAAACGCAAGAGAGCCAGTGCGAATGAGGCCCAAGGACAACTTCGAGCATGAGAGGGGATATCAGATGAATAGAAGGAATAAAGAATAAAGTGTGGATGAAGGGTAAAGTGTAACGCTATGACAGCAACTAAACTAATTAGGGGATTGGAGGACCTTAATTATGAAAAGCATTTACAAGCGCTTGATTTATTCTCCCTGGAGAGGAGATGCCTGAGAGGGGACATGATAGCGATTTACAAATACCTCATCGGTGATCTCAACATAGAAAAAAAAAACGATTCAGTCGTAAGGAATGCATAAGGAAACGAGACCATGAAATGCGATTAGAGGAGAAGTGTTTTAACCTCAGGCTACGCAAGGGGTTCTTTACAGTAAGGGCTACAAGACTGTGGAATTCTCTACCACAAATGGTGGTAACTGCGGAAAGTATGGCTACTTTTAAAAGACTCTTGGACGTACATCTCAACGATCAAAACATTAAGGGGTATGTGAAATGATTACGGCCACACAGGTTAAACTGGATGGACTATTGTCTTTATTCAACCTCAACTACTATGTAACTATGTAAATACAAAGCAGAATGAGGTAACCTCCTTGTATCATTCTAGATCAGTATTTCTCAACTCCTGTCCTCAGGGCACACCAACAAGCCAGGTTTGCAAGAAAACTGAAATACTTTACAGGTGATATAATTTGCTGTTTAGTGACTGCAGTATTCTAGTCTACATCTCCCCAAGGTAATACTTAAAATCTGACCTGTTAGTGTGCCCTGAGGACCGGAGTTGAGAAACCCTGATCTAGATCAGGGTTTCTCAACCAGGATTCCATGGAACTTTAGGGTTCCTCCTGAGGTTGCTAGGGGTTCCTTGAGCAATGGGCAATTTCTGCCTCTCCGATAAGTCCCCAATGACACCATTGTTCCTATTAGCTATCTGTAAGGGGTAATTCTTCCCAATGATGACAAGAGTAAGGAGCATTCTTCCCACTGACTGTCACACTAATGTATCAGGAGTTGTAGATTTTAAACTTTTAGCAGGGATACCCCGAGACCAGGAATTTATTTCAAGGGTTCCTCTGTGTTGAAAAGGTTGAGAAAGGCTGATCTAGATGTCCATCTATCTGCTGGAAGAAAAACTGTTCAGAGCTGAAAATTCACATCACAAAAAATATAAACTTTAGAAGACCAGCCCCCCCGGCACGGTCAGCCCCCCCATATTACTAACAAAGCATATCACTGCCGTATCATTACTTACATCCAGAGATCAAATCAGACGTGTCTCCCGGCTGATACCCCAACGCTCCTTACAGAGACCTACAGCATCCGGCGACTCTTCACTCTCTGCTCTACACATCCGTACTCACTGCTCCTCACTACCTGCACAAATATTTGCCTTTCTTAAACCAATATTATTTCCTACACAAATCAGTGCTTTTCTCCCAGAATCAGCTGCGGGGCTAATTGTTTTATAATTGGAGGGACAGCAGTCACTGAACATTATATTTCTCTGTGCTAAGAAAGACAAGATGTATATTTTCTAGAATTAAGGGACGAATGTGAAAAACAGAGCAAAAAAACTGGAGGACGGTCGCATTCCGCATTTCATATTTACAGTGAAACTCCATGAAACTTATCACCCGCCTTCCACCTGACACTGCAAACTAGGCAAGTGCAATTTATTTGGTAACAAATCAAAATTTGGCCGAATGTTTGAAAAAAATATATAACGAATTTCAATGAATACAAAAGAAATAACGAAAAAAAAGAATGAATTCGGCATTATGTGTTAATTCATTAAAGCGGTAGTATCCCGCTTTTTTACACTTTTACCTACAGGTAAGCCTATAATAAGGCTTACCTGTAGGTACAATTAATATCTCCTAAACCAGCACGGTTTAGGAGATATTTGCACTGCATGCAGCCGCTCACGCGACCGGCGCATGCGCTCTGAAGGTCCGGCGAACCTTCAGCTTTCCTTGCCGGGAGCTTGCCGGAAAATGACTCCCACGCGCATGCGGGGGAGTGACGTCATCGCGGCTCCGGCCAATCACAGCGCCGAAGCCGCTGAACCCGGAAGAGACGCCGAGGGATCATGTCAGCTCCCACAGCAGTGTCCGGGGGTCCATGTCGGCGCTTCGTTCTAAGGTAAGTATTTCATAATGAGCTAGTATGCTCATTTTTTTTTTTTTTTTTTTTTAGGATTACAACCGCTTTAAAGGTCTGATGAAACAGCAGGTCGACCAGGAGTAAATCTTCCAGTCCAATCAGCTGATTCATTTTGTTCTGGAGGTTGGATTGTTGGCAAAGTGCATTTCTGAGAACCGAGTGAGAAGGGTGTTGCATTGCATTTAGGCAGGGGAGATGAGTTTTAAAAGCAGCAGAAGAGATATTGTCATTGGGTGTATGTGTGTGTGTGTGTTAACCACTTGCCAACCGCCCGCCGCAGATATACTGCGGCAGGCTGGCTCGGCTGCGCAAACCGACATATGGGTACGTCGGTTCGCAGGTGCAGTCCATGGGGCCGGCAGCCACGATTGCCACCGGGCACCCACGATCGCTCCCTGCTGAGAGAGAACGAAGGTCAGCTGTTGTAAACACAGCAGACCGTTTGTTCTCTCTGAAATGATTATAGAACGCCTGTGATCCTCCTATATAGGAACACAGGTCTCTGTGTTCATTTCACAAGTCCATCCCCCATACAGCTAGAAAACACTCCCCTAAGCTCACACTTAACCCTTTGATCACCCCTTGGTTAACCTCTTCCCTGCCAGTGTCATTATTACAGGAACACATTTTTAGCACTGATTACTGTATTAATGTCACTGGTCCCCCCAAAAATGTCACTGGTTCCCCCCCCCCCAAAATGTCAGTTAGGGGTCCGATCTGTCTGCCTCAATGTCGCAGTCCCGCTAAAAATCGCTGCCATTACTAGTAAAAAATAAATAAATAAAAATCTAAATCTTTACCCTAGTTTGTAGAAGCGAGACTTTTGCGCAAACCAATCAAATTACGCCTATTGCGATTTTTTTTTTAACCAAAAATATGTAGCAGAATACAGATTGGCCTAAAAGGATGAAAAAAAAAATCGATTTTCACATATTTTGGGGGGGGGGGGGGGGGGAATGTTATATAGCAGAATGTGAAAAATATATTTATTTATTTTTTTCAGAATTGTCGCTCTTTTTTTGAAGAGGAAAAAAAAAAAAAAAAAAACGCACAGGTGATCAAATACCACCAAAAGAAAGCTCTATTTGTGGTAAAAAAAAAAGGACACTATTTTATTGAGGTACATCATCGCACGACCGCGCAATTGTCCGTTAAAATAACACTTTACGATACACTAACGAATTACGAATCGCTATCACGAATAAATAACGAATTATCCAAAAATGAAACACTCAAACAAATCGAATTCGTTATAACGAATATCTATACTCTACAGAAATAATGAATTATCCAAAAACAAATAACGTAACATAACGAACATAACAGAACGAAATGTATCTTACGAATGAAAACGAAACAAAACAGATTTTTCCATTGTGCACAAGTCTCCTGCAACCCCTTTTCCTCCTCTTCCTCCCATATACATACCTTTTAATGGTAAAGTCTTCTACTGTATATAGACTGGTGATACGTCAGGTGGTTCTTTCTGCAGCAGCGGACATTCTCCTAAGACTGGAGTGGCACTCACATAATGACGCGTGAGCGAAACTCAGTTCTGCGTAATGACAAACTCCCTGGGGGTAGGCACATAAATGACAGGCTGGGCTCATAGGAAATGGGCAGAATGACTGCTGGCACTGGATTGAAAAGGAACTGGGGTAAAGAGAGTAACTGAAGACTGGTATTGGCATTTTTTTTTGTTTTTTACACAGGAGAAATCTAATATTTAAAGAATATGCAAACCCAACATTTCATATTTCTGATACATGCCTGCTGTACCATGTACTTGTATGAAGAAGTATCCTGCTCTCTTTGCATTGCTTCCTTTCTGTAAAATCCCTGTTGTTCCTGGCAGCCCCTCTGCTTTCCTAATAAAAACTGACCACACTAAGCATGAGAACAAATCGTGGTCAGATCTCTAGCTGTGCTTAAAACTCAGCCTGCTCTCCTCCAATGATCAGACTTGTCCTGACACCCATCCCCTGCACAGCCTTTCACTGGGAAGACCAGTGAGGTGCTGGTTCTGCTCTCCTAGCTCTTCTGCATCTGAGAACAGAGGAATTGTGATCACTTAAAAAAAAAGGGACAAAAGAGGTATTTATTATAATTATTATTTTTTTAATCTATACACAAATGTTTTTCTTTTAATTTTGATTTTAAACTGAATTGATTGTTTTACAAGGTGAGGGTTTACATACAGTATCTCACAAAAGTGAGTACACCCCTCACATTGTTGTAAATATTTTATTATATCTTTCCATATGACACTTTGGTACAATGTAAAGTAGTGAGTGTACAGCTTGTATAACAGTGTAAATGTGCTGTCCCCTCAAAATAACTCAACACACAGCCATTAATGTCTAAACCGCTGGCAACAAAAGTGAGTACAAATTGGACCCTATTAGCCATTTTCCCTCCCCGGTGTCATGTGACTCTCTAGTGTTACAGGGTCTCAGGTGTTAATAGGGAGCAGGTGTGTTAAATTTGGTGTTATCGCTCTTACTCTCTCATACTGGTCACTGGAAGTTCAAAATGGCACCTCATGGCAAAGAACTCTCTGAGCATCTGGAAAAACAAAATTGTTGCTCTACATGAAGATGGCTTATACTATAAGAAGATTGCCAAGACTCTGAAACTGAGCTGCAGCACAGTGGCAAAGACCATACAGTGGTTTAACAGGACAGGTTCCACTCAAAACAGGCCATGGTCAACCAAAGAAGTTGAGTGCACGTGCTCAGCGTCATATCCAGAGGTTGTCTTTGGAAAATAGACGTATGAGTGCTGCCAGTGTTGCTGCAGAGGTTGAAGGAGTTTGTGTGTTTGTGTGGGGGGGGGGGGCAACCTGTAAGTGCTCAGACCATAAGCCGCACACTGCATCAAATTGATCTGCATGTCTGTCATCCCAAAAGGAAGCCTCTTCTAAAGATGATGCACAAGAAAGCCCACAAATAGTTTGCTGAAGACAAGCAGATTAAGGATATGGATTACTGGAACCATGTCCTGTGGTCTGATGAGATAAATGTTCAAATTGGGCCCAATTAGCCATTTTGCCTCCCCGGTGTCATGTGACTCGTTAGTGTTACAAGGTCTCAGGTGTGAATGGGGAGCAGGTGTGTTAAATTTGGTGTTATCACTCTCACTCTCTTACTGGTCACTTGAAGTTCAACATGGCACCTCATGGCAAAGAACTCTCTGAAGATCTGAAATAGAGAATTGTTGCTCTACATAAAGATGACCTAGGCTATAAGAAGATGTCAGATACCATAATGGAGGAGTGGAAGAGAACTCCAGTGGCAACCTGTGAAGCTCTGGTGAACTCCATGCCCAAGAGGGTTAAGGCAGTGCTGGAAAATAATGGTGGCCACACAAAATATTAACACTTTGGGCCAAATTTGTCACACCTGCTTCCCATTCACACCTGAGACCTTGTAACACCAACGAGTCACATGACACCGGGGAAGGAATATGGCTGATTGGGCCCAATTTGGACATTTTCACCTAGGGGTGTACTCACTTTTGTTGCCAGCGGTTTAGACATTAATGGCTGTGTGTTGAGTTATTTTGAGGGGACAGCAAATTTACACTGTTATACAAGCTGTACACTCACTACTTAACATTGTAGCAAAGTGTCATTTCTTCAGCGTTGTCACATGAAAAGATATAATAAAATATTTACAAAAATGTGAGGGGTGTACTCACTTTTGTGAGATACTGTATACTTAATAAAAAAAAAAAATCCTGGAGTTGTACTCTAAGGGCCATGTCAGTCAAATGATTCTGTCACTGGGGATACAAAACATTCCCAAAGGCAGAATCACCCAAAAAAGAAATCAAATTAAATTACTTCTTTCGCAGCAGCCCAGCGAGGGAGAAGCAGGAAAGTGACAGCTCACCGGTCCGGCTGGAGAAGGGGTGACTCCAAAAGAAAAGGTCAGTGGTCTGTCAGCAGTCTCTGTGAGTTGTCACCTGAGAAAGAATCCCTCACCTGACATGACCCTAAGATAGGCATGTAAAACAGATCTCCCCTATCAATATCACTAAGGCTTTACCCTGTGTAACCCTTTTTGCAACAGATTCTCAAAAGGCAGGAATCATACTATTTCCATGGCATTCAGTGCTCATTGACTAACTGAAATCAATGGATTTCAGCTTGCTACTGCATTGGGCCTGCACTGGGAAACACAGCCCAAAGTACAAGGTGTGAATGAATCCTTAAAGAGGAAGTAAACCCTCCTCTGACACTTTTACCTATAGGTAAGCCTATGATAAGGCTTACCTATAGGTACTGTAAATATCTCCTAAACATGTACAGTTTAGGAGATATTTACCTTAGATGCAGCCAGTGATGTTGAGAACGCTCCAGTTGACGTCCCTCTGACGAAACGCGTAGGGCGGAGTCTTGCTACGTACTACGTCACTTCCGGTTGTCGGCCGTGGAACGCGGAAGCATCCCGGCGCGCACCGACTGCATTCTGATCCTGATCACCGTAACTTAACAGTGAGTGTACTGCGTTTTTTTGCTATACTGTATGGATTAACTACTCATTATGGGGCCTTCTCTCTGTGTGAGCATTTAGGGCGCAAGTGCCGGCTCGAAGTTGCTCCCTCGTCACGGAGAAGAGACCCCCATCCATATTGCTGCACAGGTTGTATTGGAAAAACGCCACCTAGTGGCCAACTTGCACTTTATCTAGCAGCACTTACTCACCTTTTTTACCACATACTGCTGCATGAGTTCTTATTGGAAACGCCACCTAGTGGACAGTTTGAATTTCACCCAGCAGCAAATATTTACTTTTATATCACATGTGTGGCACATATATCAGGAAATTCTATACCTGATAAATACACTTGTGGTTGTGGGATAACCCCCTTTTTTTCTTTTACGTTCACCATCATTGTATATGTTTATTTTGTACACCTATCACCGCATTGGTTGTTTTTATTTGGAATTTTATTAAACACATTGGTTATTTATTTATTTCGTCTAGGAGTTCACTCACTATATATTGGTGACACTCTGATATTTGTGTGTTTTTACTTTATACATTATAAGGTAGCGCCGATATCAATCATCACATTTTATATTGTGCTCTGAAGGAACGGCCGCTGGTGCCGTTTCTTCAGAGCCCCGTGCCGTGACCATTGGCGCGTGCGCGGGAGTGACGTCACCGCGGCTCCGGCCAATCAGATGGCCGGATGACGCGATCCCGGAAGACGGGCGACAGGACATGTCGCCCGTCATCCAGCTAAGCAGGCGGCACGGCGGGGGCTCGTTCTTAGGCAAGTATTTCATAATGAGCTAGTATGCGATGCATACTAGCTCATTATGGGTTTCTCTTTCAGGTTTCAGAAAAAAAAAAAAAAAAACTTTTGAGGGTTTACAACCTCTTTAAATTAGATGCTGAAGTTTCAGTTTTCAACCACAGCATCACCTTCAGGGCAAATATGGTATTGCTGTATAACCATTTAAAAATAACAGAAACAGATTAGGCTTCCACTGTTGCCTATCAAGGGAGAGTGGTATTGGAAAAACGCAATGTAGGGAAGTGCTGCAAGCATTAGCATTAGAAGGTAGGCTAAGCAGCCCTGTCATTACACTGCTTACTATTAACATTTTAATTTATGAATGAGGAAAGTAACAGATTTTCAGACAGACAAGGAAACGAGGCTAAGCGATTCAACTATGCATGAAAACATAGGAACTGGGGTGCAGAAAAATGACAGTAGGTACTCTGAACTGAGGAGCCACAATTGTAAATATTTGGCTGTAGCAGGAGGCAGTCTGTTCTTGAAGGGTTGGAGAGTGGTACAATAATGAGTGTCTGCAGGCAACAATGAAGCATTGTGGAGGTTCCTTGCAAGTTTTGGGCAGCATTTCTGCAAATGGAGTTGGAGATTTGGTCAGGATTATTGATGTCCTCAATGCTAAGAAATACAGGAGATACTTATCCATCATGCCATACCATCAGGAAGGTGTGTGATTGGCTTCAAATTTATTCTGCAGCAGGACTCTGACCCCAAACATACAGCCAATGTCATTAAAGCGGAGTTCCACCCAAATGTGGAACTTCCGCTCATTTGCTTCCTCCCCCCCTCCGGTGCCACATTTGGCACCTTTAAGGTGGGAGGGGGGAACGGGTACCTGATTTTGACAGGTACCCTTCCCCACTCCTGGGAACGGCGCTGGGGCGAAGTGAAGACCCCTCCTCCGCCGCCGAGCCAATCCGAATGCACAGCGAGCTTCGCTCATGCGCAGTAGGTACCCGCCTGTGAAACCGCAAGGCACATGTCATAACTTTGGCTTTAGATGCCATTAAATAAACAAAGATTCTGCTCTTACCTCCTCTTTGAGAAGCATGGGTGTTTCTTTGGGCTGGCTCTCCGTTTCAGTTTTGGTATCTTGCTGGCCAGGGATTGGGTCTTCATGTTGACAAATATCTAAATCTACATCACTAGTATCAGTCACTGGAAAATCTTTTAACTGGGTGCCCTCCTGTTGTTCCAGCTCCACTGGCTGTGCATCCTGTGTCTGCTTATCAGTGTCCTGTTCACGGGCCTCATTCTGGTCCTGGGAAAGGTTCTGCTGTTCAGTCACCTCCAGGGAGGACAGTCGAGCAAGCTCAGTTTGTTGGGCAAATGCAATCGACATCTCAACAATAACCTTAAAAAGAAAGGAGAAACTGTGCATGAAGTATGGACAGGTGCTTGGCTGATAACTACACAGTAATAATTGAATGACTCGGCAACAAGGAAAAATAAAGCTGGATTGCAATATGAGCAAACTTCAAACGATGATCAGTTTATATGAAATCAAGAATATTCTTCAAAAGCATGGGGATTTCTTTTGGACAATAGACAATCAGTTTTATTTTTGCTCTTACAGTTAGGAAGTACATCATACTTGTTTGACAATTGCATTTTTTTTTTAACATTATATGACCCGATCCTCAATGTCTCAGAGACAGCAGTGGAAGCCATTGGCTCCCGCTGATGTCAATCACAGCCAGTAAGGAGGGAGCAAGGGTGGGGCTAAGTGTGTAAATGAATACACAAAGCCAGCTCAGGAGCAACCTTGCATGAGTGCCCCCATAGCAAGCGGCTTGCTATGGTTGGCACTCAGTGGGGGGAGGGGAGCAAGGTAGGGCAGCAGGAGGATCAGGGCTGCTGTTTCCAAAATCTCTGCAGGTAATTGGAACATGTTTGTCAAAAAAAAACACACACACACACACATTTACAATAACTTTAAAGGTATTTTGTACCCAGCAACCCCCCCCCCCCCCCCAAAAAAAAAAAAAATTTATTTGCATTTTCCACTTGTAGCCAGCAGATGGAGCGAACAGCAAATTTCAGCAGTAGAGTCCTAGATGGAAATGTTGTGCACAGAATGATTTCAAAGATGGACATGCCTTCCACCTTCTCGGTCAGCTGGTGTGGCAACATTCTACACAGGACTCAAACTGTGGAAGCTGTACCCAAAAGAGGCAAGCAGAAGACACAGGACCACTGCAGGTGATCCTTTCCCCATTACGGACTTTCCATGCAAAGAACTCTCTGAAGATCTGAAATAGAGAATTGTTGCTCTACATCAAGATGGCCTAGGCTATAAGAAGATGTCATCATGGAGGAGTGGAAGAGGACTCCAGTGGCAACCTGTGAAGCTCTGGTGAACTCCATGCCCAAGAGGGTTAAGGCAGTACTGGAAAATAATGGTGGTCACACAAAACATTGACACTTTGGGCCCAACTTGGACAGTATAACTTAAGGGTGTACTCACTTTTTTTTGCCAGTGGTTTAGACATTAATGGCTGTGTGTTGAGTTATTTTGAGGGGACAGCAAATTTACACTGTTATACAAGCTGTACACTCACTACTTTACATTGTAGCAAAGTGTCATTTCTTCAGCGTTGTCACGTGAAAAGATATAATAAAATATTTACAAAAATGTGAGGGGTGTACTCACGTTTGAGATACTGTATATACTCACACACATGCATGTGTGCTTGAGCTTTGTGGTGTAAACCCTAATCCAAAAGGCTGCGGACACCTAAGTTTCCCTTCCATTACTTTTTCTGGAACAACCTAAAAAAATTGGATTTTCTTTTACTTTAACTTTCAATGACAGTGGTAATGGTAAAAAGGACAAATAGAAAGGGTGAATCTCCCTAACGGGACACAGACAGCAATAATAAAAAAAAAAAAATAAAAAAAAATAAAAAAAAAGTGTTTTTATCCCTCTCCACTCTGTCCAAAACTTAAAAAAAAAAAAAAAAAAAAAAAAAAAAATGGGATTTTTGACTTACTGTAAAATCCATTTCTCTGATGTTCATTGACGGACACAGCTCTTTATCTTCTTGACCATTGGGTTATACTGCCCCCTACAGGAGTAGGACACTAGGCAGGAAAAAGCTCACTCTCAGCTATAGGCACTCAGTTTTGTTACAAGCAGTGTCAGAAGAAAGCCAACTCCACAGAGGGGTGGGTGCTGTGCCAGTCAATGAACATCAGAGAAATGGATTTTAAGGTAAGTCAAAAAATCCCATTTTCTCTTTCGCTCATTGATGGACACAGCTCCTTATCTTCTTGACCGTTGGGATGTCCGAAAGCAGTGTAAAACATGAGGGGTGGGAACAGCAAGAAAAAATTCCCAATGCTAAACCGTAGCGAACCAGGTAACATGGAGCTCAATCATAAACAACTGGAGCTCACCTGAAAAAAACAATACACCCTCAAAGAGGACCAGGTCCTTTAAACAGCAGACTGCAAAATCTTGCGGCCAAAAGAAGCATCTGCAGGTGCCAACACATTCACCTTTTAAAACGTTGTGAAAGTGTGCACAGGCGACCAGGTGGCCGCCTCGCAAACCTCCAGCCCTGACGCCTGGTGAGGGAAGGCCCAGGAGGCACTAAGCGCCAGAGTAGAGTGTGCCTAAACAGGGAAAGGAGGAACCTGACCCTCGATGGAATAAGCCTGAATAACCATCTGTCTGATCCATCTGGAAATGGTTGCAGCAGAGGCGGTCAACCCTTTTCCGAGGTCCATCTGTGAGTACAAATAGTGAGAATGACTTCCTAAAAGACTCCGTAGCTGCCAGGTACACCCTGATTGCCTGAACCACATTAAGGGAATGCAAGTCAATTTCCTTAGGCTGTTTAGGCCTGGAACATAGGAAAGGCAACACAATGTCTTCATTCAAATGGAAAACAGAGACAACCTTTGGAAGGAACGACGGACAGGGACGAAGAACAACCCGATCTGTAAACCACCAGGTAAGGTTAACGACAAGACGTCAAAAAGGCTACCTTCTGGGACAACGTAAGCAGGGCAACCTCCCGAATATTTTTGAAGGGAGGTTACTGGAGAACTGACAAACAAATGGAGGTCCCACGGTGGCAATGGAGACTGCACTTGAGGAGTCAAATGTCAAACTCCCTGGATAAAGGTACGCACCAAGGAAAGTGTGGCCAATGAACGTTGAAAGAAAACTGCCAAGGCCGAAACCTGGCCCTTAATGGTACACAAGGCCAGGCACTGCTCAACCCCTCGTCGAAGGAAAAGGGGGAACCCCAAGAGACTCACACCACGCAATGTACGTCTTCCAAGTACGATGGTAGATCTTCCTAGAGGTAGATTTTCTAGCTTTTAACAGCATAGGAATCACAGATTCAGACAAACCTCTATCCTTCAGCACCTGGCTTTCAACAGTCAAGCCTTTAAAGCCAGCAACTGAAAAGGCTCCTTTCACATGGGCTGTGCGCCCGACGGAGACCGTTTTGCTCAGCGGGGATCAATCCACCGATCACCATTGAGCAGGCGGATGACAGCTCCATCTCCGCTCTCTGTGTAGAGACGGAGCTGTCAGAGCCCCACTCTCCTCTATGGGAGATCGGATGAGAACGGACCACCTGTTGGAAAAACCCGGCCAGCAGCAACTCCAAAAAGCCCCCCTTAAGAGCCTGTGGCAAAAGCCAGCTCATAATCTCACCCAGGGAGGGAAGGCGGAAGACCTACAGTGACCACCCAAATTTTCAATTTTAGAGGGGCTGGGGGGAACCTGGGGGTCTCCCTGTCCCAGGGGAGGGCCCACGTCCACCCCAAAACCCTCCAGGGGAAGAAGGGGGACAGCTACTTACCATACCAGGAACAGGGTGGGCACAGCTCCTGACAGACCACCACTCCATCAGAATGGGGGGCTGTTGGCCAGGAGGAACGCTGTGACTCAGGTCGAGTCCAAGTCGTATGCGCCACACGAGACGTTTAACTGCTAGGCCAACCCCCGTCCAGTGGGGCTTTGTCGCGGCCGACCTAAAGCGGAGCTTGAAACTATGGGATTCATGGAAGGGTGACCTTCCGGACTTGGACAGGGAGGACTGGGAGGATTGCTTTGAAACTGGAACTAAGTTGATGATTTCTGCCAGGGATCATTTGATTGAAATCAAGTTTTTGCAAAGAACCTACTACACCCCTCAGAGATTACATAGAATCTTCCCCCAGAGATCTCCGAACTGCCCGCGCTGCCTCACTATGGTGGGGACTTTCTTGCATATGTTTTGGGACTGCCCTAAGGTGGCACAATTTTGGTTGCAAGTTTTTGATGTTATTAATCACAGGTTGGGAATGGCTCTCCCGGTCTTGCCCGCCCTGGCCCTTTTGGGTATTGTGGGTGACGATCAGAGACCTAGGCCCACGAAACTGCTCATCAATTATTTGCTGTACTATGCTAAGAGAGAGATTATTCTGAAGTGGATTGCCCCTTCTCCCCCTTCGGTGGTCTCCTGGGAACACTCTATAGATGCTGTTTTGCCATTATATAAACTGACTTACCTGCTGAGAAACTGTCCTAAAAAATTAGACAGGGTATGGCAGCCTTGGCTAGCACCTATGGTCTATGGTCCTATGATCTGGTGTTCCCTGGCGAAAGTACAGAGGGAGGGTTAGAAAATGTAATCCTGTGTGATAGTTTTGATTTATGCAGTAATGCTTGCTTGATACTTGCATCTCCTGTTACGCTGTTCTTGTATTGTTTATCTATTGAATGTGACATTCCAATTTTTTCAATAAAGCAACCGTTTGAATCGTAAAGCGGAGCTCGAGGCGTGCTCTCGCTGGCCAGACTGGGGGGAACCCTCTGGATCTAGATTATCCAATCCATCGCCCAGTCCGGCAGTTAATTGCAGATTCTCACAGGAACAAAATAACAAAGATAGGAAAATTTTAAATTTAAAAAGAAAAAAGGAAAGGACCAGAGATCCCAGCAAGGAACTAGGTCCTTACTCCTGACTAGGCAGAAAAAAAACTGAGTGCCTATAGCTGAGAGTTAGAGTATACCCCCCTGGGACTGCCCCATAGGCGTATTTAAGCTTTTTCCTGCCTAGTGTCCTACTCCTGTAGGGGGCAGTATAACCCAATGGTCAAGATGATAAGGAGCTGTGACGGTCAACGAACTAAAGAAAAAAAAAGTTTTGCCTTTAGTTATACTTTATGTATACACAGACATGAGATGATAGTAGCCCAACACAGCCAGTACAGGTTCACTGTAAAGGCTTTAAAAATGTTATTTATTAGTTGTGAATTATCTGTATGAACCCAGAATCAAACTTACTCGTGCAATTTCTTGCTCAATCTTCTCCTGGTAGCGCTCCTCCAGCAACTGAGTGAGGTCCGCATCGCTCTTCTCCTCTGTGATCGGACACAAGGTAGGCTGGAAACCACCATTTACGGTGTCTTGCTTGGCTTTTGTCAGCTGGATGATTTCCTGCCTCAGAGCTGCCTTCTCCGCGCTGAACTTCTCTGTCAGGTCGACTCTCAGCTGATCCAATTCTGCCTTGTGTTGCTTTTTTAAAGCAATAACTTCCTCCACATATTTGGAAAACAAGGCCTGCCTTAGGCTTTGTAGCTCCTGATAAATGGGCCCAATTGGCATCTTTAATGAGGAGTCTCCCATCTGAGCAGTTTCGTCTACCTGTTCAAGAGAGAAAAAAAATATATATATTCATCTACACAGTACCAATGCGCATTTTTGATATTTTGCACTCTGTTCTATTCGCCGGTTTTATTTACATTTCACAGAAGACTTGCAATAACCAACATTAAAATGTGCATTGGCTGGAAGGCACAGGCAGCATTGTGATCTGTAGAGAGACCTCATAGTGGAAGCCTGTAGGCAAAGAGGAGCAATGCTCATACACTGCCAGGTCTTTGAAAAATATACTGCTCAAAAATATAGTACAGTTACGAGAGTATACATTATATAGATCTTGTTCCAGCAATCCAGTACAGATGTTTTACCTCTACTCAAAATAACTCTAGAAGGAGGCATTATATACCTACAGCATTATGGTACTCTACCCTACAGCAATTACACCTGCTCTGCACATCAGCTGTTAAAAAAAAAAAACGCTCTTTACACTGGTGTTGGCCAGCATATGTAAGCTCAGATCTAGAATATCATATTTTAATTTTTCACTGTGCCAAAAATCCATCAGCCAGTAAAGAAATTCTTTAAGGCCTCTTTCACACGGTCCGCCTCCGTAGGCGGATCCGTGTTGCTCAGCGGGGATCGATCCGCAATCCCCGCTGAGCCGGCGGATGACAGCTCCGTCTCAGCTTGCAGTGCGGAGAGGGAGGTGTCTCAGCCCCCGCTGCCCTCTATGGGGGATCGGATGAGAGTGGATCGCCTGTCCGCTCTCATCCGATCCAATCCGATTACTGAACGGATGGAAAAATAGGGTTTCCATCCGTCCAGATTTCACGGACAGGATCGGATACGGATGGCAGCGGGTGTCAGCGGAGGTGTCTCCGCTGACATCCGCTGCCCCATAGAGATGCATAGAGGATCCGATCAGATCCGCCTAAAAAACTGACAGGCGGATCTGATCGGAACGCCCGTGTGAAAGAGCCCTTAGGGTCCTTTCACATGGTCAGTTCAGTTTTTTTATCCGACACGGATGCACTTTTGTAGGGTCCGTTCCGTATGTCAGTTTTTCATCCATCCGTTTGCGGATGAAAAACAGACATAATGAATGTCTATGGGATTGCGGACATTAGCGGATGATATCCGCTAACATCCGTTTTTGCGTCTGTTCCGTTTTTTAAATGGAAGAAAAACGGAATGGACGCAAAAACGGATGTCAGCGGATGCTCATCCGCTGACATCCGCAATCCCATATGTCAGTTTTTATTCCGCAAACAGATGGATGAAAAACTGACACACGGAACGCCCGTGTGAAAGGACCCTTATCCTGTTCTTTTAAACACTACAAAAAAAAAAAAAAGGGTCGGAGTTGACCCATTCTACCTTAAAGGGGACTTGTTGCTTAATAAATCTAATACTAAAACCCAAAAAAATCTAACTTGGGCATGTTTGTTGGCCTTCAAATGTTTAAAGCTAAAATACAGGCAAGCAGCAATATACACATATACACTATATTGTCAAAAGTATTATGACGCCTGCCTTTACACGCACATGAACTTTAACCCCCCCTCTCTGTCACTCTGTCACCCCCCTTTACCCCCCCTTTCACCTCACCCTCTCTGTCACCCCCCCCCCTCTCTGTCACCCCCCTCTCTTTTACCCCCCCCCCCCCTCTGTTACCCCACCCTCTCTCCATCACCCCACCCTCTCTGTCACTCCACCCTCTCTGTAATGGCATCCCAATCTTGGTCCGTAGGGTTCAATATTGAGTTAGCCCCTTTGCAGCTATAACAGCTTCAACTCTTCTGGGAAGGCTGTCCACAAGGTTTAGGAGTGTGTCTATGGGAATGTTTCACCATTCTTCCAGAAGCACATTTGTGAGGTCAGGGACTAATGTTAGATGAGAAGGCCTGGCTCGCAGTCTCCGCTCTAATTCATCTCAAAGGTGTTCTATTGGGTTGAGGTAAGGACTTTGTGCAGGCCATCAAATGCCTCCACCCCATGTCTTTATGGACCTTGCTTTGTGTACTGGTCCAACTCATTTGGTGGAGGGAAGATTATGGTGTGGGGTTGTTTTTCTGTTTCAATTGTTTTTATTGAACATTTGAAAAGTAAAGAATAAACAGTACAAAGCAGAGCAGCGAACAATCCTCACTAAGCTCTGTATCTTTAAAACCACACACACATAATATAAATGCCGGTTCACACTTGTGCGATGCGGGAACGCTGCGAATATGCAGCCTGTTCCCGCATCGCATCCGCACATCTGGCAGTTCATACTGCCATATGCGATACGCAGAGGGTGTCAATTAAAAGTTAACGACACCCCCAGTTGCGATCGCATATCGCAGTGTGATCTGCAAGTACGCACAGAATCCGATCACACAAGTGTGAACCACTGTGCGATCTGATTCTACTGCGGCTCAAAAAAAGCCTCATGTGCATGTTTGGTGCGGATACAGTGTGCGAATTCAGCCATACAAAGTGTATGGCTGAACTCGCATCCGCACATAAGATCGCATGTAATTAGGAGCAGTGCTAATGTAGATGTAGAAGAGTCAGTGCAAAGAGGAGAAACTGACTATGGCCTCCCCTATAATTCCTCACTAAGAGGGAGATCACATATATGAAAATAGCTACTTAACTTATCCCCATAACGTCCTAAGGAATGAATAGAGGCCATCAAAGAGACGGCTTGTCTGGTACACCTGTGATCATAAGTAATATGCTCTGATTGCCGCCTGACACCCGCGATCGTTCCCTACTGAGAGAGAAGAACGGTCAGCTGTTGTAAACATAGCTGACCATTCTTCTCTCTGGAATGATCACAGAGCTCCTGTGATCCTTCTATATAGGATCCCATGTCTCTATGATCATACCACAAGTCACGCCCCCCCCCCCCCCCCACAGTTAGAATCACTCCCCTAGGTCCACATTTAACCCCTTGATCACCCACAGTGTTCACCGCCTTCCCTGCCAGTGTCATTATTACAGTAACAGTGCATATTTTTAGCACTGATTACTGTAGTAATGTCACTGGTTCCCCCCAAAAGTGTCAAAAATGTCAGTTAGGGGTCTGATCTGTCCGCCGCAATGTCGCAGTCCCACTAAAAATCGCAGATCGCCGCCATTACTAGTAAAAAAAAAAAAATTACATAAATAGTTAGTAGACGCGATAACTTTTGCACAAACCAATCAAAATACGCTTATTGCGCTTTTCTTTTTTCTTTACCAAAAATATGTAGCAGAAAACGAATTGGCCTAAAATATTAAAAAATTTTGATTTTTCATTTTTTTTTTTTGAGAATGTTATATAGCGGAAAGTGAAAAATATTTTGTTTTTTTTTTCAGAATTGTGGCACTTTTTTGTTTATAGCGCAAAAAATAAAAAATCTCACAGGTGATCAAATACCTCCAAAAGAAAGCTCTATTTGTGGGGAAAAAAAGGACATCGATTTTATTTGTGTACAGCTACGCACGACCGCGCAATGGTCCGTTAAATTATCGCAGTGCCGAATCGCAAAATATGGCCTGGTCATTAAGGTGGAAAATCTTCCGGTCCAGAAGTGGTTAAATTGCATGTGCGTATAAAGGCAGGCGTTCCAATACTTTTGACAATATAGTGTACCATTATTATTGCTATAATAGTTTAAAAGTCAATGCTTGCAACCTGGTGAATTCCCAGCAAACCACCAAAAGTAATACAAAGGAAGAAAGCTCTTTATTTCATTATGCTGTCATTTTTTTATGAGCAATAAAGAGCTCTCTATGCTGGAACCCTCTCTTTATTTATAAATATGCGTTTGAGATAAATGCCTGAGTGCATAAATCCGCAAAGAAATATCCATAAAAATCCAAAACAGGTATAGAGATACACTTGCAGGTCAGCGATAACACCAACTTTACCCTGCAGAAGATTTTTTGACCATTTTTTTCAAAACAACACTGCCTTAGTTTAATGGACAATTGCATGGTCATGCAACACTGTAAATAAATTTAATTTATGTCATTTTTTCCCCCATAAATAGAGCTTTCGTTTGGTGGTATTTGATCACCATTGGGTTTATTTTTTGCGCTACAAATAAAAAAAAGAAAGATTTTGCACAAAAAAAATAAAAAAATAAAACACATCCAATAAAAAAAAGAAAAAAAAATCTAATTTCTTTATAAATTTGGGCCTATATGTATTCTGCTACATATTGTTGATAAAAAAAATCCCAATAAGCATATAATGATTGGCTTGCACAAAACTTAGAGCATCTACAAACTCTAGTATATACAGTTTAATGTAATTTATTTCTTATTTTTTTTACTAGTAATAGTGGCGATGAGCGACATAGTGGGACTGCGATATTGCAGCAGACAATCGGACACTAACACTTTGTGGTAATCAATGACACTAATACAGTGATCAGTGCTAAAAAATATGCACTGTCACTGTACTAAAAACACTGGCTGGGAAAGGGGTTAAACATCTAGGGCGATCAATAGGTTAAATGTGTGCCTAAACAGTGTTTATGTGTAGGTGGCTGGATTTTATTCATGCTGACTGGAAGCATGAATGCAGTTGTTTATATATGCAGAGCTCCGTCCTATGTCTCTCCTTGCCGATCAGTGGGTGTCGGCAGACATCCATTGGCCGGCACCCGCTAATCATCTTCTGCTGTAATTAATCACAGCAGAAGCAGCACACAAGTGATTCTGATACGTGATTCTGCACAGAACGGCTGCCCTGTAGCAGTAAATCTGCTATAGGGCAGTCGTGAACTGGATACGCTATTGCTTTGATTCATTCCTGGTGCAAGACCCGTTAGTGCCCCTTAACCGGTTTTGGGTATATATATATATATATATATAATGTGTGTACAAATGTTTTTATTTTGTCCATTCAGTCAGATTCATACAGCTATGCCACACCGTTACAAAGCACAATCCAGGAGACCTGATTTTTCTCTGCTGCAGTTCAGTAACCCTTACAGGTCCTGCCCCACCCCCCTGTCCAGTCTGTGATCGTTTCAAACTCTTTTCATAATCGAATGCATGTTTGCGAGTTTCTGAAATTTTTCATCTTCGTTTCCTTTCCTCAATAAAAGTCATGGCACCTGTACACCCAGGGGGTCTGTTGCGGTGCATTCATGATGGTTGTGTTAAGGGTTGTGTTAAGAAAGTGCATTTAATTTGAAGGGCTGCCATTGAACTAAAAACCATACAAGCACCATTTTTCTGCCGCAGCGATATACAGCACAGTGTATTGTATGACAGGGCGTGGTGTGCTGCAAAGCATGTATGTTGGAGGTGCATTGCCTAAGTGGGTTGGGGTGCTGTTGAATTGAATACAACAATTTTCTAATGTGTGTATATAGTGGGTTTGGTAACATGTGCATTACTGTAGCTGATAGGTGTGAATGGGTTCGTCAAAGTTTTCTTTGTGCAGGTGTAGTAAAAACCCAGGAAAACCCATTTTTACAGAGCCAGAAAATGGGAGAAAATCCAAAATGTTAAAAGAGTTGTCCCTAGAGCAGGATTAGCCAACCAATAAGGACAAATGCTCCAAATACAACTGTCTAAGATGGGAATTCTGCTCACTTTGGTGAGCTTTCTTCTATTTTTTCAGTTGAGTCTACAAGAGGGAAAGTGAAGGGAGATCTCTCTAGCGGAATACAGAAGGCAAAATATAAACTAACAAGGAGTTAATTATTCCCTACTCTATACAAAACTAAAACCATTTTGCTATACATAAGCTTATTTCTTTGATGTTTTTTGACGGACACGGCTCCTCGGGGTTCTTGACCATTGGGTTATACTGCCCCCTACAGGAGTACGGCACTAGAAAAAGAACTTGACTACACCTATGGGCAGCCCCAGGAGGTATACCCTTACTCCCTGCTATACGTACTCAGTTTTGTTACAAGCAGTGTCAGAAGTATTACAACCCCATAAAGGGGTGGGTGCTGTGTCCACCAATGAACAACAGAGACATTAATTTTACAGTAAGTCAAAAACACCATTTTCTCTTTCGTTCATTGACGGACACAGCTCCTCAGGATTCTTGACCATTGGGATGTCCCAAAGCAGTTTCAAACATGAGGGGTTGGAACAGCAAAAAATTCCCAAGGCTAAACATTAGCCAACCAGGTAACAGGAGCTCAACAAAAAACAACTGGAGCCCACCTCAATATTACTCCCCCAAAGAGGAAACAGACCCTCTAAACAGCAGCCTGCAAACCTTCCGGCCAAAGGACGCATCCGCAGATGCCATCACATCCACTTTCTTGAATTCTGTGAAAGTGTGCACCGCCGCCTTGCAAACCTGCGTCACTGACGCTTGATGGCGGAAGGCCCAGGAAGCACTAAGCGCCCAAGTAGAGTGCGCCGTGACAGGGAAATGAGGACCTGACCCTTGATCCAATAGGCCTGAGTTACCTTCTGTCTGATCCATCTTGAAATGTTCGCAGAAGATGTGGACAGTCCTGTTTTAGGCCCATCCGTGAGCACAAATAGTAAGTCTGACTTCCGAAAAGACTCCCTAGCTGCCAGGTACACCCGAATCGCCCGAACCACATCCAGGGCATGCAACGCAATTTCCTTAGTATGTTTAGGCCTGGGACACAGGGAAAGCAACACAATGTCTTCATTCAAACAGAAATCGGAGACTACTTTAGGAAGGAATGACAGACAGGGCAAAGAACCACCTGATCTTTGTGGACCACCAAGTAAGGGATGTGACAAGAGAATACCGCCAATTCAAGCAGCCTGTGAACAGAGGTGATAGTCCCTAAAAAGGCCACCTTCTAGCACAGCGTAAGCAGGGGAATCTCCCAAATATTTGCAAAGAGAGGCTTCTGGAGGACTGAAAGCACCAAGTTCAGATCCCAAGAAGGTAAAGGAGACCGCACTGGTGGAGTCAAATGTCGAACCCCTTGAAGAAAGGTATGCACCAGGGAGTGCGTGGCCAGGGGCCGTAGAAAGAATACCGCCAAGGCTGACACCTAGCCCTTGATGGTACTCAAGGCCAATTTCTGCTCAACCCCCCCATTGAAGGAAGATCAAGCACTGAGCCACCAAGAAAACGAGGATGAACAATAAATGACTCACACCACGAAATGTTTGCTCCCACATACGATGGCAGATCTTCCTAGAGGTAGACTACCTAGCCTTCAGCAGGGTCGGAAACACCTACCCAGGCAAACCTCTATCCCTCAGCACCTGGCTTTCAACAGCCAGGCTGTGCAAAGCAGGATGAAGAATTGACCCTTGGGACAGCAGATCCTCTCCGAAAGGCAGCATCCAAGGACAGTTGGCAACCCATCGCATCAGGTTGGCGAACCAAGACCGACGAGGCCAGTCCGGGGCCACTAGAATGACCGAAATCCTTTCAGTCTAGATCCTGTGTAAAAGCCGTGCTAGAAGCTTGAGAGGAGGAAAAGCATCCCTGCTCCCCAGGCCCAATAGCCTAACAGAGGAGCCCAAGGGCCCCCCAAGCGCAAACAACCTCGAGGGTGGAGGGCGCCCACTAGATGCACAGGCAATGGGGACCAGGGCATGTGGTAAAACCAGCCCACAACCCCACTGTGGTAGGGGTGGAGGAGGGGTTGAAAGGTGAACCCGGAGGGACCGACCACCCCAGGGAGTACCCGCACCCCACCTAACGTCAAGGAAGAAGGGAAGGGGCCATCTACTTACTGGTCCAGCGTGCGAACGAGTAAAACACTCACAGGACCAGGGATCCCAGCAGGAAACTAGGTCCTTACTCCTGACTAGGCAGAAAGAAAGTATGTACCTATAGCAGAGAGAGGGGGGGAGTATACCTCCTGGGACTGCCCATAGGCATAGTCAAGTTCTTTTTTTCTGCCTAGTGTCCTACTCCTGTAGGGGGCAGTATAACCCAACGGTCAATAATTCTGAGGAGCTGTGTCCATCAATGAATGAAAGAGAAATCTCATTTGCACCTGCAGTTTAAATCAACTACATACATTATCCCCTGTTATCCATTTTTTGTTCCCCCCCCCCCCCCCACCGGCCCCTCTGAGGAGCTGTGCCCATTAATGAACGAAAGAGAAATCTAATTTGCACCTGCAGTTTAAATAAACTACATACATTATTGGTGCATCAAAACAAAAGGTGTTTAAAGTCTTAGAGTTCCTTTTCTTTCTAAAGCAGCCACAGCCCGAGCAGAAGAGCCTGTCCATTGCCAGAACCTTGCTTTGAGCATGAAATTATTGATGTCTCTGCAGAGGGTCCGACATGGCAACTGGGTGAGATCAATAGCACTAGAATCAGTAAAGCTCATGTTCTCCTTTGATTAGGAAGCTCTGATTCAGCTGTGTGCGTGTCGGACCTCTTGAAAGAGATCACTGCTTCCCCACAGGGAGCAAGGGTCCCACTTTTTAGCATGCTGGCAGGAGACAGGCTTTTCTACTCATTCTGAAAAAACACTGACTTTGCTCACCTTATGTTTTGATGCACCTGGAATGTGATTAGCTTATTTCAAGTTTCAAATAAAATTGTAATGGAAGTTTGAAAAAAGAAAGTTGCTGGAGTTACACGAGGATAACTACATCCACAGGGAGGAAAAGTTTTATCACCCTGTGCTTCTTCTATGTAGCTTTACAAAATAGAAAAAAGTGTGAGCAGTTCTCTATGGTCAGGATGGAATCCTATGTATGGCACAACAAAGCATATGTTTCCAAGGTGAGATTAGATAAAACAATACATATAATATGAAAAATGGCCAAACAAAATCGTTACATAATAAATGTTAATCACCTACCACCAGTGTATGTGCCCTGTGCTTTACCACAGATCAGGTGAACAGCATGACTGCTCCAGATAAAACTTCAGGCTTCAAAATTCAGGAATAAAATAAGAGCCTTATAGACAGAGGAGGTTTAGAGTCACAGCAGTGCGAGCGTCTGCTTTCTGCATCCACTGCTAGGTGTGTTACCAACCAACATAGTACTGGGGTGTGTGCATAGATGGCGCTATACAAACAAAGATTAATGCCCTGCACTCCATGTCTTATTATATGCATTGTTTACCTTCAGTATTTCAGCAAATGAAGCATAAACACTCTGGAATACAGCCTCTTCTTGTAACTCAAGCTCAGCTTCAGGCTCATTTGCACACAGATCCCTAAAAGAAACAAAGTACAATGTCATTTTATTTATTACAAGCTTTCATTTAGCTATGACAATCTACGCAGTGCTGTACATAGTAAACATTTACATCTGTCCCTGCCCTCAAGCATCTTACAATCTAAAATCCCAACTTCACATACTAAGGTCAATTTATACCTACAAGCAGGAATGAATCAATGCACACCTGCGTTCATTTCCATATAAATAATCTACCCAAATAAATATGCCCAGCAACTGCTTATCTGTGTGTTTCCAATACCAACAAACTGTACAAAAAGGAAAAGCATTTAGCAGGGCTCAAATGCCCATGAAATAGTGTGATCTGTACAATAAAAACTGCGCAAACAAGAAATATGCTGGAAAAAAGTGTAAATAAGCATATGCAAATTTACACTGATAAAGAACAAATGGTGCAAACTTTTGTTGTTTTCCATGTTTAATACCCCAATTATTAAACTCAAATCCAAAGAAAGTCCAAACTTCTGTGCAAAACAGCGCATAAAGGTGCAAAATTAACTTTTATCCTGTGTTCCAAACCCACATCGTGCCCACTAAGCCCAGGTTCACACTGAGGCTGGTTTAAAATCACACAAGTTCAGCTGAAATCGCACCGATTTCAAATCGGCATTTTCAGTCTGACTTTGGGGACGATTTCAGTCCGACTTTGGGGGCGATTTCCTGCACAGATGTCTAATGAAATCCCCACCTGAAGTCGCTAAAATTAGTGCAGAAAGTACTTTTGGGAATCGGTGAGGCGTCCCACCGATTTGGACAGTGCCATTGCCGGTAACTGGCTCTGATTTGACATGCAATTTGATATGTCAAATCGCATGTCAAAATGGACTAATGTGAACGTGAGCTAAAGGTTCATCACATAAAACCGCTTTATTTACCCACTTCAGCTCCAGAAGGTTTACCCCCCCCCCCGCACCTTCATCAACAGGTAATTTTTTTGTAATATGGCACTGCGTTAACAATTGCGCAGTCGTGCAACACTGTATCCTAAAAATAGATGTCCTTTTTTCCCCACAAATAGAGCTTTCTTTTATTTGAGGTATTTGATCACCTCTGTGTTTATTTTTAGAATTTTTTTTTTTTTCGGTATTAACAAGAAAAAAAATAAATATATATATATATATTTTTTTTACTTTCTGCTATAAAACACACCCAATAAAAAAAAAAAAAAAAAATGTAATTTCTTCATCAATTTAGGCCAATATGTATGTGGTTGGTAAAAAAAAAAAAAATCCCAATAAGCGTATAAGAATTTGTTTGCGCAAAAGTTACAGTCAGTATCTACTAACTATGGGATATTTTTATGTTGTTATTTATTTATTTTATACTAGTAATGGTGGTCATCAGCCACTAGGTGGACAAATCGGACACTAAGGCTGGCCATACATGTTCAATTTACCACAAACCACATAATATGAGATCAAAGGTAAACAACACTTTCACTTGAAACCAATTAGGGCAGGCCTTTGTACTACATAGTTGAAGGCAAATTTTGAAAAAATTGTACAGAACATTTTAAGAAAATTGTATAATGTATGTCCACCAGCCTTAGTGACTCTTTTTGGGAACCAGTGACACCAATACAGTGATCAGTGCTAAAAAAATATGCACTGTCACTGTACTAATGACACTGGCAGGGAAGGGGTTAACAAATTGGGGGTGATGAGATGGTTAAATGTGTCCCTATTTGCAGAGCAGGGGGGAGATACTTTATTACTGTTTTTTAAACAGTATAGCCACTCTTTTTTACAAAGCTTTACCTGCCAAAGGGGCCAGCCTGGAGTGATCTGGCAGAACTTAATTTTCTGACTAAAGATTCACTTTGAAGTGATTGTAAAGGTACATTAAAAAAAAAAAAAAAAATAGTAACATACATGTCTATACTTACCTGCTCTGTGCAATGGAATTGCACAAAGTAGCCACAAACCTCCACGGGTCCCCCCCGCCGAAGCTTCTGGCCCCTCCTCTCTGTTCAGTGCCCCCATGGAAAGCCGCTTCCCATGGGGGCATTCGTGCGTGCTCGCTCCCGAGCCACGCTGCTGCGTCTACTGACACAAACAGCAGGACTCGGCCTCGCCCCTCTGCTCCCTTGCCACTGGCTTTGATTGACAGCACTGGGAGCCAATGGCTCCGGGTGCCCCAGCAAAACATGGAAGTGAGGGGAGAGAAGTGCTATAGGCATGCACGGTGCTGGATCGAATGAGGGCTCAGGCAAGTATGGGGGGGGGGGGCAAGGAGGAATGTTGACACCTAAACATTTTGACACCTAAACATTTTTTACCTTCAGGCAAGGAATGCATTAAGGTAAAAATGTTTAGGCTTTACAGCCACTTTAAAGTGTCCTAAAAGTGTCCTTAAAGTGTGGAGCAGGTCTAGGTGAAGAAAGGATTATATGCCCTATTAACAGAAAGGTCCACTTGCTCTGGTGAGTGATTTACTCTAAAGGGCATGAGCACTAATGTGGGATTGGAGCACGGGATAAAAGTTCATTTTGCTCTTTAGGCCCCTTTTCACACTTATGCGACACGATTTTGCCGCAATTCTGCGACGCGACTTTGCTGCGATTTTGAGCAATGGCTCAGGGCTATATACCTCAAAACGCATTAAAATCGTGCCAAAGTAGTGCAGGAACTACTTTGAAGTTGGTGCGACTTCAAAACACACTGATATGAATGGGGCTCATTGAAAATAATGGAAAACGACTTGTCATGCAATTTTGCGGTCCAAAATCACGGGACAAGTCGCACTAGTGTGAAAGGGGCCTTATGCACTATTTTGCATAGAGTTTTGGACTTGCTATTAATTTGTTTACTAATTTAGGAATTGGGACAGATGTAATTCGGTACATTATTGGGGGTTGAAAGTGGAAAGTACCAGAAGTTTGCACCATTTTCACTTTCTGAGTGTAAATTTGCAGATGTTTATTTGCACTGTTTTCCAGCAAATTTATTTGTTTACACTGTTTGTATTGTATTTCTAGGGCATTTGTGTGCTGCTAAATATTTCTCCTTTTTTTTTTTTTTTTTAAGGCAAAGTTCACACTATTGCAGGTGCAGGAATTGCAGCGAATTCCTGCACACGAAATCACCTGCAGTCAAAACGTGCTGCTCTTTAAAATCGCCCGGGGCTGCCATTCATTCTTAAAGGCACCCCCAGCAATCTAAAAATGTGTTTGCAGTTGCGAGAACTGCAGAGAAATCGAATGCAGCAAAAGCACCAAACGATTTTCTGGCCGTTAAGTCTTTAAAATGCTGCAGGAACCTTTTTTCCTGAGTGAAACATGGCACAGCATCCTAATCAAATGAATACGCTGCCGTACTCGCACAAATACAAGTCCCAAACCCAAAAGGGTGTAAACCTAGCCTTAAAGGAGTTGTAAACGCAGAAGGGTTTCTATCCCAATACATTCTATGCATTAAGATAAAAAGCCTTCTGTGTGCAACAGCCCCTCTCAGCCCCCTAATACTTACCTAAGGTCCCTCTCTGTCCAGCGATATCCACGAGTGGCTCAGCCGTCCGAGATTCTCTCCTCTGATTGGCTGAGACACAGCAGTGGTGCCATTGGCTGTCGCTGCTGTCAAAATCAGCTAGCCAATCAGGGAAGAGAGGGGTGGGGCTGTGTCAGGGCTCCCTGTCTGAATGGAAACAGTGAGCTGTGACTCAGTTTGGGTGCCCCCATAGTAAGCCGCTTGCTGTGGGGGCATTGAACAGGAGGGAGGGGCCAGGATGACAGAAGAGGGACCCAAGAAGAGTAGGATCGGTGCTACTCTGTGCAAAACCAACTGCACAGAGGAGGTAAGTATAACAGGTCTGTTATTTTTATTAGGAAAAAAACGAGACTTTACAACCACTTTAACCTAAAAGCATGTCTTTGAAGTGTGGGAGGAAACCCACTCAAGCATAAGTAGAACATGCAAACTCCAATCAGATAGTGTCTTAGCCAGGATTCGAACTGAACCAGTGCTGCAAGGTAGGACTAACCACCAAGCCACTGTGCTGTCACAATATATCAACAAGAATGTGTTCCTGTACTATAAAATATACAGTTGGAGATATCGCTTACAATGAAGGTATATACTTGTGCTGTTACTAGTCTGAACGGTGTGGCAGATTTTGTCCCTCCGCTGTATGGTCGTTCTGCAAATCCACTTTAAGGATTTGCAGTCTCTTATTCATTACCCAGAAGCTGCAGAGCTTCTCTGAAACCCAAAGATAATGCAGAGATTCTTATAGCTTGGGAACGGGTATAGAAGGCGTAATTATCAAGCCCACAGTCTCTCTGTTGATACTCTAACACCCTCCTCATTTTACTGCCTAGGCCGCTAAAATCAGCAATGCCACCTGAATGCAGTCAGCACAGCACCGCTTAATAGTGACCTAGGCAGTAAAATGAGGAGAGTGTTATAGCCTCACTAGAGAGACTCTAGGCTTGATGAGTAAGCACAAAGGGATGGGATGTGGTAAAGGACACCAGCAATCCTGATTAGACAGCATAAAGCTGTAAAAAAAAAAAAAAAGTAAATGGTATGACACTTGCCACCCAGAGAGGTACAACATGATGAACATAATATGGTTTTGGCACATGTAGAGTTAAAGTATCTAAATCCATAACAAAATGTAATTTATTGCAGCTTACCAGAGCTTAGGGCTGATGAACACAGGTGCTCTGGCCACTACAGCCTAAAATCCCAACAGTTTCAGGCATCCAGGAGACAAAGGTGCAGCGTACAGCTGTCTGCCAGCAACATGTCAAAATGTATGACAGGCTGATACGCATGCTGGCTGAACACAGAATGTACGCTGTCAGCAGTGCCGGATTAAGACTTTGGGGGGCCCAGGGCACTTCAAGTTCGGGGTCCCCTCAACATAGAAATTAAATCATTTGGCAAACAAAAAAGCGAACTGAAATGAATGGTAAACCGCATTTGCTCTAGAAAAATATAAGTTAGGCTTGTCAATTTTATTTTAATACACATTACACAGGTAACTGGGAAGTCATACATTACAGTAAGGCTTAACTGTGAATTTTCGCCGCCCCCCCCAGACGCAAGCCTAAACAAGGCCCCCCCCCCTAAGCTGCAATAGGCAGCAGAGGGGGGTGTCTAAATGCCGTGGCTGTGATGTTTTGCGACTGCGGCTATGTAGACCCAACAACATTTTTGAGTAAAGTTTTTGTTCCCTGCAGGTCATCGAACCTGGGTGAAATCAGAATGCCAAGTTCAACCCCCAAGGCATTCCACAATGCAATGCAAGTTCCTTGCCTGCCAGCAGAAAGGTGGCTTCATTGCATTGTGGGATACTGAGGCTATGCCCTTAGCTCTCATTGGAAGCCTAAAATGAAGTTAGATTAGTCAGTGAGCTTGGGTTATGGGTTACTGAAAAACTAAGAGACATTGTAGTGACATCATAGAGCTCATTCATACTGGTGGAACAAAAAGCTGTAAACACTGCGTTTAGACACCTACTTTCTGCATGAGCGAAAGGTTTTTGCTGAGAGCTAGTTCACACAGGCAGAAAAAACTGTTTAGCTGCGTTTATATGCATATTTTTTGCATGAAAGAAAGATCCTGCATAAAATATGCACCTAAAGTACTCCCATTTATAAGTGTTTATGTGCATTTATGCCTATCTGTGCATAAAATCTGCAGATTTACATGTAAAAATCTGCAGCTGCGTCTTACTTTTTGTTGTTTGTGACTAAACCCCAGTTCACCTTTTCTTATGTAGACGCAACTCTTTGATTATAATAGTGCTGCATTTAGATACATACAAAACTATCTGCTGTACGCATCTGTGTGAGTGGGTCATTTTACTTGCTCTTAGAGATACATTGCTTTCAACCTTTTTTAAAAAAAACTCATAGGCGTTCTTTAACTTACTAAAAGTAAAAAAAAAAAAAATAAATAAAAAACAGACAAACGTTTTTTTAACAAATCATTTGCATCATCAGTCTACCTGGGTGGAAGAGGGCTGACACTGACGTCCTGGAGCCTCTCTTGCAGATGAATTATCTCTTTGGAGAAACAATCTTCATTTTCCTTCAGCTGCTGATGGAAATAAGAACGCAGGTGCTCGATTTCTCCAGAGTGCTTCTCTTCCAGCTGTGCTCTCTGCAGGCTGAACTCTGCTTTAAGCTTCTCGGCCAACTCTGATGGTGGGAGGTTCAGCTCTTCCTGGACGTCTGAACAAAACATACAAAAATGACAGGTTTACTGTGTAAGCCAGCCTTTCCCAACCTTTTCAATACAGAGGAACCCTTGAAATAATTCTCAGGTCTCAGGGAACCCCTAAAAATGACTATATTTAAAACTCATGATACATTAGTGTGATGGTCAGTGGGATTGCTCCTTACACTTGTGGACATTGGGAAGAATTACCTTCCTCCAGATAGCTGAAAAGATCAATGGTGTCAGGGGGAATGTAGCGGAGAAGTAGTTTAATCTACAGGGTCTCCGCTGATAGACAGGAAAACGGGTAATAATCCAAATAGGCAGGTACAGCATGCAACAATCCAGGTAGCATTATACCATCCTGCCCTCCCAAGAACTAGACGACACATAGGCTGGGAGTCAAAACTAGAATGCCTTGTTTATTGAAAACACAAGAGACCTACACTCTGCCAAAACCCCTCCCTCTTCGAGCCATTCCACACAAACACACATCCCATAATATGCTTACAAGGCAGACAGGAACAATAGGACAATGGAATGCAGGTATTCACAATAACAAACTCCACCCACTGGCATGGGTCTATGAAACACTTCTACCATTTTCTAGCCATCTGCAATACATCCCCACACGTCTCCTGAGGGACACTGCTCAGAAATACGATAGTCCCAAGTGAAAGAGTGCTCACTCTCTCAACACAAACCACACTATAAACACTTGGTTCTTAACGGCATACACATGCAATAACCATAATGCATACACGAAGGACAATATACAGTGGCTGTGTTTGCCACAGGGAATTTATCTGAGAGGCAGAAATTGCTCATTGCTCAAGGAACCCCTACCAACCTCTGGAGGATCCCTAGGGTTCCACGGAACCCTGGTTGAGAACCACTGGTGTAAGCATATCCTTCAAGGACTCCTGACCGCTGTGTAAAGAGTAAAGGCAACTATAGACTTTACAGAACCCTTAGACAGCAACAACGTCATGTGGCCATTTTGGTTTAGGATTTGGACAAAGTCCATTAGAACGATTGGATCAACAAATATCTCTTGATATGTTAAAGCAGAACTCCAGGTAAAATATCACAATAGCCCAAAAATGGGCAATACTCACCTTCAATACAGAGCTGCCATGCTCAGCTCAATGCTTTAGTGGTTAGTGCTCATATCTATAAACACTGAGAGCATGAGTTCAAATCCCAAGTGTGCAATACAGAGCTGTCCTCCTTTCCCTTAAAGAATTTCCTTCTGCTACCAGATGTCCCCAGTCCTCCAGGTGAATAACAGCCAATGCTATTCAACCTATTTTCTCACTGTACTACTGCACTAAATGGTGGTGGCACATCATTAGGTGTGCACTGTTCTGTGCAACAGTTAGAGGAAGGACCTATGATGTCATCAGACCAGCCAGAAGACCCATTGAGAAATCTATTAGTTGTATCTTTTTGATATGGAGGATGCACTTTCAAAGAAATTATAGAGGTCCTTTCACTGACTCATTTATTTCTAATTAATGCTTTTCTCTCAGGAGCTATCTGTAATGATCCCAAAGTGTTTAAGTCTAAACACTGTTGACTTTCCCATCTGCTGGAAAATGGTCAATCTGTACAAAAAAAATAAAATCATTCTGGGCTCAACTATGATGAATAATTGTTTGCAATATCAAGGCACCAAACACTGTTGACTTTCCCATGTGCTGGTAAATCTGTACAAAAAAAAAAAATAAAATCACTCTGGGCTCAACTATGATGAATAATTGTTTGCAATATCCAAGCACCAAGCTTACAAAAAAAAATCTCCTGCCCAAACTTTTGGTTTTTAATTTTGGCAAGAATAAGTGACTGGAGTTAAAATCTGTCAGATTTTATCTGTTGTCTGTGTCACTGCTGGAAAGATTTAAGCCTGGTACATACATACAATTCAGCAGGAATCAGCCAACCGCAACCATGGACTTTAGTAGGTCCAGATTTCCTTTACCATATGCGATTCTTTTTTTCTTTTTATTTGCACGTTTATGGGAATGTATGGCTTGGCATCACCGCAATGTTATCCAGTATTGTGATTTATACCTTTCTCTTGTAAAATACTTTTCAATAAAAATTATTGGCATCTAAATTACTTTGCTTTTAACATTTGATTTTGAAATCAATGGACTTTCCAGAACGAAAACCACATACACAGAAATTTGATCGGGAAAAATTATCCCATCACCACAGTTGATTTGCTCCCCACTAATGATGAGAAATTGATTGAGCTTTCTCAAAATGGAAAACGCTGAACAAAAATCTACTAGCGTATGGTCAGCTTTAGAAAGGATTTCTGCTCACTTCCTGTTGTCCTAAAGATATAAAGTGAGGAGAGGAAAAGTCCCTCCACTGGAGCATAGACAGCATTTGATTAAAAAAATATGAATGTACCTAGGAAATGCTGCCTCCACGGACGGTTACCCTCATAAGAGGTTTAGCATTTGGGGATATCACTACCATGCTACTCCTTGGTAATTGGCCACTTAATCATATGTAATACAGGCATACCCCGTTTTAAGTACACTCACTTTACGTACACTCGCGAGTACGGACACAGCCTGGTTAGCTTGGCATGGCACTACTCCCGGTTTTTAACATTGGCGTCTATGGAAAATCTTGCTCAGCTTGACATGGCACTGCTCCCAAACCATAAATGACAGAGATACCAAACTTAGGGAGCACCGAGAGGGGACCCAGAACTACAACATATCATATCCAACATATCTGCCAGCTTGCCTAGGTAATCTACCATGTCATAGTCCTGGATCCCCTTAACATGCTCCCCAAGCTTGGTGTCCTTGTCACTTATGGTTTGGGAGCAGTGCCATGTCAAGCTGACCAAGATTTCCTATGGAGCTAGTGTATTTACATGCATTGATTGTAAGCTCCTTGAGGGCAGGGACTGATGTGAATGTGCAATGTATATGTAAAGCGCTGCATAAATTGACAGCGCTATATAAGAACCTGAAATAATAATAATAATTGAGAAATGAAAAAAAGGTATTGCTTCACTTTAAGTACATTTTCGTTTTACATACATGCTCTGGTCCCATTGTGTACTTAAAAGTGGGGTATGCCTGTATATAGTATTTAGCCTGGGACCCACACCATATATTTTTTCCAATTTTGACCATGTTATCTCATAATGTCCTAGAAGGACCTAAAAGCTGCAATGCCACGATGCAAATGCCTAAGCCACCATATTGTCCATTTTAACACCTGCTGCTTGGAAAACATTGCAATGCATATCAATTCTAAGAGTTATGTATTTACCTGATTGACTTGGAGCTGAATCCTGGGAAATAATCACAATCTGCTTCACCTGAGGGATGTCAGACTGCTCTTTATTCACTGGGAGATCTGCTGTCTGAAATAAGCCGGAGATAAAACATACACAGATAAAAGACTGTACATCAACATTACAGGTTTTATTTCACACGCTTCATTATCTTTTCCAACAGGAAGTCTAGCTTATAAAAGAAAACTCGTCAAGGACTGTGTCAATAGAATTTGAATTTCTCCTTCCTTTTACTACAGTAAATAATTAATAAGAGCAAGGGACAACAGGCAACTTTGCATATGAACCTTCATTATCCTCATATTTTAAAATGATCCTGTAATTGCAGTACAGAGGATGTGTATAGTCAAATATTTACTGAGAACACAGCCTATCGGTTTTAAGGTCATCACTTTCAGTGAGTTTAAAGTGATATTAAAGTCTCATTTTTTTTTTCTTTAAAAATAACAAACATGTAATACTTACCTGCTCTGTGCAGTGGTTTTACACAGAGCAGCCTGCATCCTCCTCTTCTCGGGTCTCTTGCTAGCACTCTTGGCTTCTCCCTCCTGCCGAGTTCCCCCAAAGCAAGCAGCTTGCTATGGGGGCACCCGAGCTGAGTCACTGCTGTATGTGTCCATATAGACACGGAGTCACAGTTAGGCCCCGCCCCTCTTTCTTCTCATTGGCTCACAGACTTTGATTGACAGCAGTGGGAGCTAATGGCGCTCGCTGCTGTGTCTAGGACAATCAGGAGGGAAAGTCCCGGGCATCTGAGGTTATCATGCAACATCACTGGATCTAGATGGGGCTCAGATAAGTATTAGGGGGACTGAGGAGGGTTGATGCACACAAGGTTTTTCATCTTAATGCATAGAATTCTGCCTTTTCAATCACTTTAAGGCTAAACTCAAAGCAAGCAGCTAAATACACAAATAAAATAAATGTACGGGAGTTTTTTTTGTCTATTCAGTTCCAAGATATCCACAGCTTTGCCACAGAGCACAGTCCTGTAGGGCAGATCAAGAGACCTGATTTTTGTCTCCTGCAGTTAAGTAACACTACAAGTCTTGTTCCCATCACTAAGCGTGCCCAAACAAAGCATAAAAAATATTTTACCCCATGTAAAACCACATGCAAAAATTAAGGTGCAAAGTACATCATTTTGTACTAGCATGTAAACCTGTTACTTTGTCTAGTCCAGGTAAAGCAAAGTTAAGATATACCTTTATCCACAAAACCTAAAACTTTTGTATATAAACCCATCTCTAAACTTAACCTAGACCTGCAACATGAACTTACACCATATGGCTAAAAGTTTGTAGACACCCAACCATCACATCTACTATACGGTTAAATGTATGTAAACACATTAAAAAGCTCAAGTGTTTCCAGTGAAGGGTAATTCTGATGTTACAGCATACAAAGACATTAGGGGAGATTTACTAAGGGCTCTTTCACACATGGAGTCCGCCAGACGGACTCCGTTTTTCTCAGTGGGGGATTGATCCGCTGAACCCCCGCTGAGCAGGAGGATGACAGCTGTGTCTCCGTGCTGTGTGCAGAGACAGAGCTGTCAGGTCCCCATGCATCTCTATGGGGGAATCGGATGGGAACGGACCGTCGGTCCGTACTCACCCGATCCCATCCGATCCGCTGGATGGATGGATAGATGGATGGATGGAAAGTAGGGTTTCCATCCATCCAGATTTGACGGATCAGATGTCAGCGGATATGTCTCCGCTGACACCCGAGGCCCCATAGAGATGCATGGGGTGACCGTTCAGATCCGTTAAAAAAACTGACAGATGGATCTGAACGGTCCGCCTGTGTGAAAGGGGCCTTAAAGTGCTATACACACAATCTGGTACAGCTGTGCATAGTAACAAACCAGCTTCTAACTTTGGCTTGTTCAACTAAGCTTTGATAATAAAACTTAGGTGACTGGTTACTATGCACAGCTGCACCAGATTCTGTGTGCACCGGTTTTAATAAATCTCCTCCATTGATGTACCTGACCTCATGAATGTTACTTTGGCTGAAGAATGGAGGCTAAAAGATGGGCCATATTAAAAGTGCAGTTCCACCCATTTTAATAAGTTTAGATGTATGTAATCCCCTTAAATAATACTTTTACCAATGGAAACTTTTTTTTTTTTTGCAAGGAAATACATTTTTTTCTTCTTTATTGATCCTCACTTCCGGGTCCGGCCGCCTATAGGCGATTACGTCATTCAGCGATTCGCAAGGGCTGCTGGGATGTATCCCAGCAGCCCTTGCGAATCGCCTAGTGACGAAACCTCCCATTATTACACCGGCACCAGCTGTACTCGGATGTATTGCATCCGTGCTCCGCCCCCCCTCCTCTCAGTGAGCTCTAGGGGATGTATTCCTTTGAGTCCGCACTCCGCCCCGCCTCTTCTCAGTGAGCACGGACTGAAAACATTTCATCCCGTAGAGCTCACTGAGAGGAGGCGGGGAGGAGCATGGACTCAATCCAATACAACAGAGTACAGCTGGTGCCGGTGTAATGATGCAAGGTTTCCACACTAGGCGCTTCGCAAGGGCTGCTGGGATATATCCCAGCAGCCCTTGCGAATCGCCGAATGACGTAATCGCCTATAGGCGGTCGGACCCGGAAGTGAGGATCAATAAAGAAGAAAAAAAGGTATTTCCTTGCAGGAAAAAAAAAAAGTTTCCATTGGTAAAAGTATTTTTTAAGGGGATTACATTTTACTCCACAGAAGAGAGCTGGGAAAAATATTTGAGACATCATTTTAGTGCACAGGAAGTTACAAGGACACTGGGCTTCTGGCAAGATTAACAGGTATGTTTCTGTACTTGTAGAAAATCTACTTGGCTTGAAATGAAGAAAATGAATGCAGCCACTACATCTAAAGACTTGTAAGCTGCAATACATTACATTTTTATTCACATCTTTACAGGTCCTTACCCTTATGCTAGCCATACACTAGCCAAAAAATCATTCGACAATCTGTCATTTGGTCCGTTCGTTTTTCGTCCAGTTAATGGGCACAAATAGAAAATCGGTTTTAACTTTTCAGAGCCGAAAAATCGAAGAAACAGTTTGGAAAATTCTGCCGAACTAACGATAAATTGAAAGGTTAATGTGTTTCTTGCCCAAACTGTTTGCACTAGGCATGTGAAAAAATGAACGAAAAACTGATTCATTTATGTCCAATGAACGATTTATCGTTCGAAATTTGGCGATTACACGATGGCATGATCGACTGCTCTCATGGCCGATTTTTCGTTTTTCGAGAATGAGTTTGAAAATTTTTTGGCTAGTGTATGGTCAGCTTTAGCCTAACCATTAAAGGATAAGTTCACCTTTTGTAACATGTTACACCCATATTCAGGGTGTAAAATTGTTGTGGAATGTTCTTAATATTTGTGTGGACATTTTTCAGGATGTGTTTTTAGTTAAATTGGCATTATGTCTCCCAGTGTTGGTTTACCTTTATTTGCTATGCACAGCGAATATGGCTTTAACTGGCATTGAGGAAAGACCTGTAGTTGTAGAAACCTTCCATTAAATGGGGACTGCACGGCACTTGCCTGATCCTCCTTACCAGCGGACGATCTGAGAGGCTATCGCGAACGAGCGAACGCTAGTCCGGATCTATGGCAGTGCGATGCAAACTCTGCCGCACAAATGTATATCAGCCAGCTGGGGGCCCCAGTATTCACTGGCGAAGATATGTTTGAGATGTGGAGTTATTATCATTTTGATAAGTATCTGCCCTTTTGCTGGAATAATGGCTGGTAGCTTTCTCTCATGCTCGATCCGCATGACTAAAACACTGCTGCTCTTTCCTTTGCAGATATAGTCTCATTTACTGGAACAGTAGCATATTCACTATCAAATATGGCTTTTATGAACTATATTATATAGGATTCACTCTAACAGGTTATGACGGGAGTACATGTGTATGTACTGGCATGGCCGCGTTCATGAGAATCCACACTATTTCCATTGTTTAGTGTTTGGTAATAGTGCATGGTTCCTTTTGCACAGAACAGTTGGTCCATTAACATACACTCCCATTTCCATTGTACTTTTGAAAATATACATGTCTGTGATTGGTTGTAAAGTCGCCACCTCCCATTGTTCATTGACTATAAATAAACAAGCGTCCTGTGTTGGAACGGGACGCTTTCTGTTGACATCGATTGTGACACAGATTGCGCCTGTTTCTCCCTTTGACGCCGACCGCTCTATTAATATCGGCAAGTGTGCTTTTCAGCGCAGCAAAGTTCTCCATGCACCAAGCAAATTTCTATGTGCCAGACCCCATTAATTTCCACCACAAAATGTTACAAATGCACTAACCCTCGCACCCAATGCTTTAGAGAGTCCTAAAATAAATAAATAAATGCATATTTTTTTTAACCTGCAAGAAAATGTGCATTTATTTATTTATTTTTGTAAATTCCTATACTTATTTGGCTGATGAACAGGATTATTGCAACACAAGCTTGGCTTTTACACCAATAATAATACAAGAGTTACACAATTTGTTAAAATAAGAATAAAAATTAGGGGAAGGTGCCTGGCCCTTTAAAAGAATATAATAGAACCTGCTGCCCCTTTAATTGTTAAAAACAATATATAAGTATGAATCGTGGGTAAAAAGGCGCTGGTAATCTTTTATGTTGCTGGATACAATTTTAAAGGTATCACGTATTTATAGGATTATTAAATTATGACATGAATGTGAAAAAATACGTGCTATGCATAAATTAGTGCAAGATATATTAAATAATAAATATCAAAGTGCTTAATAGTGCATCAACCTAAAATTACAGGTGTGGATTTTCACTAATATAAATGTCACATAAATATCACATAAATAAATTATTTAGTGCAACAAGCAGAAAGGTGCTTATTAGTGCATGCATAAATTACGTACCATAAAATGAATTATAATAAATAATCGTGCTTTCTAATAAAAGTGCTCAAAAAAATAAAAATAAATAAATATATATATATATATATATATATATATATATATATAATGTGTAAATTGTCTCTAAAATTCCAAACAATTCATGCAATCTGATTGTGCATTTATATTCTTGATTCTAAGGTGCTCCAGGTGATGGGGTGTGTCACACGTGGCCTCTTACCAGCTTTCAACAGGTCGTAATGACCCCCAACGCCTGTGATCCCTTTTTCTGGGTGGATCAGACCTCTCCTCGATATCTTTTGGCTTGAATATCCTGCTCCTACCTTAGGCGTGTATGGACCATATAGTCCGCATATAAAGATAAAAGATAGCCTCCAATAGTGAAATATTGTATGGTTTATTAAAAATACACTTGATATTCATATTCTTGATTCTAAGGTGCTCCAGGTGATGGGGTGTGTCACATGTGGCGTGTTTTGCGGCGGTCGGCGTGCGTCCCTGCCACTGCTACGAATGCCTCAGGGACGCAGGGCAGGGACGCACGCCGACCGCCGCAAAACAAACAGGGAAAGGAGAGATAGGAGGAAGCTGCAGATCCTCGGACAATATCTTCCCAATACCCGAACGATTTGGTACTGCCGAATTGCCCAGTGCCAGGAGGGCACATTAAATAGTAAGAGACCAATTGTGATCCTATAGTGTATTTTTAATAAACCATACAATATTTCACTATTGGAGGCTATCTTTTATCTTTATATGCGGACTATATGGTCCATACACGCCTAAGGTAGGAGCAGGATATTCAAGCCAAAAGATATCGAGGAGAGGTCTGATCCACCCAGAAAAAGGGATCACAGGCGTTGGGGGTCATTACGACCTGTTGAAAGCTGGTAAGAGGCCACGTGTGACACACCCCATCACCTGGAGCACCTTAGAATCAAGAATATAAACGCACAATCAGATTGCATGAATTGTTTGGAATTTTAGAGACAATTTACACATTATATATATATATATATTTATTTATTTATTTTTTTTTGAGCACTTTTATTAGAAAGCACGATTATTTATTATAATTCATTTTATGGTACGTAATTTATGCATGCACTAATAAGCACCTTTCTGCTTGTTGCACTAAATCATTTATTTATGTGATATTTATGTGACATTTATATTAGTGAAAATCCACACCTGTAATTTTAGGTTGATGCACTATTAAGCACTTTGATATTTATTATTTAATATATCTTGCACTAATTTATGCATAGCACGTATTTTTTCACATTCATGTCATAATTTAATAATCCTATAAATACGTGATACCTTTAAAATTGTATCCAGCAACATAAAAGATTACCAGCGCCTTTTTACCCACGATTCATAGTTAAAATAAGAATGTAATGCCACAAACCCTATGTGCCTAAAATCCAATGCCAAAATGACCATGTCAAAAATAACTGAACCACACATATAAATCGCAGTGCTTACCTTTCCTATATATGTGGATAGATCTGCCATCTGTTTGTATTCTTCTACAAACTTCTCCAGCAGTGTTCTCAGATTGCTCTGCAGAGCTGCGGCAAAGCAAAACACCAAGTGAGAGAAGACACGGAAGTTTACCACATGTTAAAGAAGAAAACAAGGAAATATTTATGGAAAGGACAATGGGAAGAAAGTGTAATATGTTAATTCCATGCTGTCCCTTCCCCAGATACAGTTCTATGAAGACTCCACGAGGAGTGCAGCACTACCATTATCTCAGTGCTTCTGGTCTATTTGCTTTCTACTTATAGGCCCTGCAATTTTCTGAACATTAATATTCCCTGCAATGGAAGTCTTAAAGTATAACAAAAGGCAAAACATTTTTTTTAGTCTTGGAGAGTGCCCAGGTTGTTCAGAAGCCCTTGGAAAGGCATCTTAAAGCATAACTAAAGGAAAAACTTTTTATTTTAGTTGGGGATAGAGGGGAAAGGAAATAGAACCCATGTCAGTGTTTATAGCAGTTTGTGTCGCTGTTACGGAGATTCACCCCCTCTATTTGTCATGTTTACCATTATAACTGAAAGTGAAAGAAAATCGCAAATTTTTGGCTGTCCCCAGAACAGTAGAGGGGAAATCTTCCAATGGAAGCACTAGTTCTGGTGACAACTAAGAACTCCCTTACTTTGGAAGGATTTCACTTACTGCTTTGGCTATGGGACAGGGAGTGAAAAAAAATCTCTTCAATTAGACAGATTTGGACAAAAAAAACTGACCGGGGTTAAATCCCTCCCATTCTATTTCAAATGAAAAAAAAAACGGGGATTCCTTTAGTTCTACTTTAAAGCGGAGTTCCACCCAAAAGTGGAACTTCCGCTTTAAGGACTCCTGACCCCCTGACATGCCACATTTGGCATGTTATTATTTTTTTTTGGGGGGGGGAGCGGGTACCTAATTTTGACTGGTACCCGATCCCACTTCTGCTCGGGCCGACATATCACAGGTCCCAGAAGATTGGTCCACCATTCAGAACGCTCAGCTTGACTCGCGCATGTGCAGTGGGCACCCAGCTGTGAAGCCGAAAGCGGTCACAGCCGGGTGCCCAAACTAGTAATGACAGCGCCAGGGAGAGGCAAGGGAGAAAACCGGGGCTTCGGGCTGCCGCATCGCTGGATCGTGGGACAGGTGAGTGTGTGTTTATTAAAAGTTAGCAACTACACTTTCTTTACCTGCTGACGTTTCATAAACACAAAAACGGCTGGAACTCCGCTTTAATGGGCTGCCAGGTGTTGACTGCAGCAACGGACAGCACTGGAGGTGTCCAATCACAAACATTTAAAGTAGCAAATAGAAAGTAAGAAACAGCCAGCCAGCTGATTAGCCGCTGGATTGCTTTTACAGAAGGGGACGCTTCCCCCTCCCACCGCTCACTGGCAATTCTCCAGACCCTCCCATGTGATTGGAGAGCCCAGTTTTCGGTCTGGCAATGCTGCCGGGTGATCACAGAGCTGGCTGGAGACCTACTGGTACCTGGCCATCTCTATGATCTAGGAGGCAGGAAGCAACATCATGCGTCACTTTCAGTTGGGCAGATGTGAAGCATGAGAACAATTTTTTTTTTTATCATCTCATGCTTTACAGGGTAGAGGAGAGATCTAGGGTTTTATAGATCCCAGATGTCTCTAAAAAGAGGACCTGTCATCCCTTATTTTATCACAAAAAAATAAATAAAAAAAAGAAAGGGACAGTATAAATATAAATAAAAAAATTGGATTTTTCCCTTACTGTAAAATCCTTTTCTCTGATGTTCATTGACGGACACAGCTCCTGAATCTTCTTACCCATTGGGTTATGCTGCCCCCCTACAGGAGTAGGACACTAAGCAGGAAAAAGCTTTACAACGCCTATGGGGCGAACCCAGGGGATATACTCCCACACTCTGCTATAGGCATTCAGTTTTGTTGCAAGTAGTGTCAAAAGAAAAATAACCCAACTCAATAGAGGGGTGGGTGCTGTGTCCGTCAATGAACATCAGAGAAATGGATTTTACAGTAAGACAAAAATTAAATTATCTCTTTTGTTCATTAACGGACACAGCTCTAGAATCTTCTTAACCATTGGGATGTCCCAAAGCAGTGTTAAAACATGAGGGGTGGAAAAAACACAGCAGAAAAAAATCCCAAAAGGCTAAACCTAGCCAACCAGGTAACAACTGGAGCTCACCTGAAAACAATGCACCCTGAAAAAGGACCAGATCCTCTCAAACAGGGGCCTGCAAAACCTTGCGACCAAAAGCAGCATCTGCAGATGCCAGTACATCTACTTTATAAAATTTAATGAAAGTGTGCACAGACGACCAGGTGGCTGCCTTGCAAACCTGTATCACTGACGCCTGATGGCTGAAAGCCCAAGAGGCACTAAGCACCCGGGTAGAAAGCGCCTTAACAGGGAATTTAAGAACCTGACCCTTGATGGAATAGGCCTGCACCACTGTCTGTCTTGTCCATCTGGAAATGGTCGCAGCAGACGTGACAAATCCTTTGCAAGGTCCATCCATAAGGACAAACAGTAAGGCTGATTTCCTAAACGACTCGGTTGCCGCAAGGTACACCCTGATCGCCCGACCCACATCCAGAGAGTGCAAGGCAATCTCCCTAGGATGTTTAGGCTCAGGACACAGGGAAGGCAACACAATGTCTTCATTCAGATGGAAACCAGAAACAACCTTAGGAAGGAACGACTGACAAGGGCGAAGCACCACTTTATCTCTGTGAGCCACCAGGTAAGGTGAACGACAAGACAACACCGCCAGCTCTGACTCCCTGCATACAGAAGTAATAGCCACCAGAAGGCTACTGTCTGGGACAATGTAAACAGAGGAAGCTCACGAATATTTTCGAAAGGCGGTTACTGGAGAACCAACAGCATCAAATTGAGATCCCACTGAGGCAACGGAGACCGTACTGGGGGAGCCAAGTGGTGAACCCCCTCAATAAAGGTGCAAACCAAAGAATTTGTAGCCAAAGGATGGTAAAAGAAGACCGCCAAAACCTGGCCCTTGACGGTACCCAAGGCCAGGCACTGCTCAACACCTCGTTGAAGGAATGCCAAAATCCGACCCACCGAAAGGGAACTGGGATGAACCCCAAGAGACTCACACCACGCAATGTATGTCTTCCGATGGTAAATCTTCCTAGAGGTATATTTTCTAGCCGTTAACAGCGTGGGAATCACCGATTCAGATAACCCCCTATCCTTAAGCACCTGGCTTTTAATAGCCAAGCCGTTAACGCCAGCGACTGTAAAGTCAGGCCAATAGATCTTCTCTGAGAAGGAGTCTCCAAGGGACATCGGGGACCAGCTGTTCCAGATCGGCGAAGCCAGTCTGGAGCCACTAGGATGACCGGATCCCTTTTGCCTCGATCCTTCGCAGGAGATGCAGCAGAAGTTTGAGTTGAAAGGCATATATCAGATGATACTGGCCCCAAGAAGCCACCAGTGTGTCTGTAGCGTCGGCCTGAGGATCCCAAGACCTTGCCACCTTCCTGTTGAGAAGAGAGGCCAACAGGTCCACCTCGTGAGTTTCCCACCAGAGTCACAGCTGAACATTAGAATGCCGGCTACCTCCCGAGCCGCCAGGATACTTCTTGTGCCTCCTTGGTGATCGACATACGCAATGGCTGTGGCATTGTTGAATCCTTACCAGGCACCCCGGAAGGCGATTTGTCCAATAAGTCAGATAAATCTTATTGCCCGAAGTTCCAGTATATTGATCGGTAGTCTTGACTCCTCCAGACCCCTTAAGCACATCCGTGCCCAAAACGCCTCCCAACTCGGACAGGCTGCAAACCATGGGGACTACCATTCAGTATGGGGGGAGGAAGGATTTGCCCTGTCGAATGCCGGAGAGTGAAGTCACCATATCAGGGACCCTCTCTTATCCCGGCTCAACAGGATCAGATTGTCTAAAGACAGTGGATCCTTGTCCCACTTGGCAAGAATCTCTCTTTGCAGAGGTCTCGAGTGGAACTGTGCAAATGGAACCGCCTCAAAAAAGGTAGACACCATCAGGCACAGCACCCACATGCAAGTCCTGAAAGATGCTTGACTGCTGAACAGGAGCCAAATTGCATCCTGCTGCTTTTTGAGTTTCTTCCCCTGGAAGAAACACTCTGGCTGAAGCGGAGTCCAGAGTCAGACCTAGATAGTCCAACTTTGTGGATAGAACCAGAGCAGATTTTTGGAAGTTCAATTTCTAACTGAACTCCTGCAGAGTCCACACAGTAATTTCCAGGTTGTCGTTTAGAGCAGTCGGAGACTCTGCTGGCAGAAGATCGTCTAGGTACCCAGTACCGCAATCCCCGCTGCCGCTACAACGCCAACACTTTTGTGACTACCCGAGGAGCTGAGGCGAGACCAAAGGGTAATGCCATAATTTGATAATGCTCTTCGCCCACGGCAAAGTGGAGGAAACGCTGAATATGAAGGTAAGTGTCACTTGATGTGGGGATGCCACTACCACACGAATGGACTCCATTTGGACCTTCTGTACTCGCACAAAGCGGTTCAAAGCCTTGAGGTTCAGGATTGGATGTACCTTGCCTTCCTTCCTGGGAACTGTAAACAGGTTTGACTAGAAACCTTGAAAACTTTCCGATTTTGGAACCGGAACAATCACCCCTAGTAGTAGAAAGTCTTTCACCGCCCTGAAGAGACCCCACAGGCGGTCTGGGGACAAACGCAGGTTGGAAGGAAAGAACCTCACTGGAGGATAAGCCTGAAACTTGATCATGTAGCCGGACCAAATGAGCTCGTGGACGCCCCTCTGTCTTGAATCAGGGAGGTCTACGGGTCCGGAAAGAAGTGAAGACATCCGACCACCTCAGACACGGGTGAGGGAGCCCCTTCAGGCAGAAGAGGGCTTGTCTGCAGGTCTGGAAGAACCCGCTCTCAGCTTACCAGACCAGGTCCTCTTGGAACCTCCGGAGGAGGTCTTGACAGACTTAGATTCTTTGTCTTGAGAGATCCTGAGAGATGAAAAGGCCGCATATAAGCTGTCAAAAAAGGTCCCACGTCCACGTCTGCAACGAGACTCCTTGCCCCTGGCAGCCTGTGGAAGAAGAGTACTCTTCCCCCTTGTAAGCTCCCTAATGATATCATCCAGGAAAGATCCAAACAGGCGATCCCCAACAAAGGGGAGAACAGATAAGGCCTTCTTGGAAGACTGGTCCACAGACCAGCATTTCAGCCATATCATGCGCCGAAGGACCACTGCTGTCATGGACAGCCTAGAAACTAAGGGAGCAACATCCAGGGAGGCATCACAGACAAACTGTAACCCCTGGACCAACTGTTCACCCAGCTCCGCAAGGGCAGGGGGAAGCTGTTCCCCCTCCAGATCCTGGCGCAAAAGCTTTGTCCACTCTGTTAAAGTCTGGGACACCAATGCTATGGTGGACACCGACCTAAGGACTGAACCGGCCACAGTAAACATGTGGCGGACCAAAGTCTCGGCTCTCCTGCCAAAGGGGTTTTTCCAAAGCCGGAGACTCCTCCACCGGAATTAGAGTTGATTTATTTAGCATGGAAACCTGAGAATCCACCACAGGTGGCACTGTCCACTTTTTTAACAGGGAATCTTCAAAGGGATACCGTCTAGCGAAACGCTCAGGCACTGACATATTGCGTTTAGGTCACTGACTCAGGACAATTTTGTCAAAGTAGAAGGGAAAAGGGAATACCTTTGTTGCTTTTGGGGAGCTGCGGGTGCCAAAAGTGACCAGAGCCTCCGACGCAGCAGCAGCTGCATCCTTCAATTTTAAAGTTACCCACACTGATACCATCAGTGCATTCACCAGCGCCGTTTCATACGCGGCTACAGTAGAAGAGGAATCATCCTCACTATTAGAGCACTCGAAGTGCGTGGACACAGAAACAGTAGGGTCGCTACATACTAAGCTCACCCCGAAATTTAACAATCAGGGGAGATCGCTGACTGTGATCCTGCAAGGGGATGCCGGCCAAGGGTCCACAAATGGACCACCTATGAGACCCCACAAAAGACAAGTGGGTTGCCTTAAGAGCTCACCATAGAGGACATAATAGAACATAGCCCCCCCTTAAAGGCGGGCCGTCCGCCATGACGCAGACGCGCAGGCAGGGTACCCCCACCCACACAATAATGGCAGCAAGACTGTCACTAAAAATAAAGTGCCCCCCACAGCGCCACCCTGTTCGAGGGAGGTGCCAAGATGCCCATATGGCCCAGCAGGCCACAAGCCGCAGCCTAAATTTTTGTGGGGGCCCAGCCACAAATAGCACGGATCCTCAGTCCGGCAGATGCCCAAGGGGGGAGTTGGGGGCTTCAGCTAGACCCACTGAGGCCGCCCCCTAACAGCAGCGCCCAACTCAGCCACATGGCCAAGTAGGCTGAAAACCGCTGCCTAAATTTTGAGGACGTGAGCCCCATCGGATCCAACCACCCAGGGCAGTGGAGGGGAAGGCAGATGCCCACACGGGAGGAAGTGGCTTTCAAGGGGGCAGAAAGACCCACAGTGACCCGTTTAGAGGGGCTGGAGGGGCGAAGGAAGGAGAACCCGGGGGTCCGACCTTCCCAAGGAGGTGCCCATGTCCACCCCAAATGTCCATCAGGGGGGTGCTGCAGGCCAAGACTCACGCTGGTACCAGGTCGTATGCGCCCTCGCGAGATGTTTAACTCGCTGGCCAGCCCCCGTCCAGTGGGGCTATGTCGCGACCGACCTAGCGCGGAGCTGAGGCCTGCGTGCGCTTGCTGTCCAGACTGGGGAGACCTTAAGGATCTAGAATATCTAATCCGTCACCCAGTCCAGCAGTTGATTGTAGTTCTCAGGAACAGAAGATAATAAAAGAGGAAAAATTTCAATTTAAAAAGAAAAAAAATGCTGGGACCAGAGATCACAGCAAGGAACTAGGTCCTTACTCCTGACTAGACAGAAAAAAACAATGCCTATAGCAGAGTGTGGGAGAATATCCCCTGGGACTGCCCCATAGGCGTGGTAAAGCTTTTTCCAGCCTAGTGTCTGACTCCTGTAGGGGGCAGCATAACCCAATGGTTAAGAAGATTCTAGAGCTGTGTTCGTCAATGAACGAAAGAGAAAATTATATAATTTTTTTTTTTTAAAGCGCTACTATTCCTTCATGCTCGTGCGCAGAAGCGAATGCATATGTAAGTTGTGTACGCATATGTAAAAAAAAAAAAATATATATATATATATATATATATATATATATATATATATATATATATATATATATATATATATATATATATATATATATACATACACAGTACAGACCAAAGGTTTGGACACACCTTCTCATTCAAAGAGTTTTCTTTATTTTCATGACTATGAAAATTGTAGATTCACACTGAGGGCATCAAAACTATGAATTAACACATGTGGAATTATATACATAACAAAAAAGTGTGAAACAACTGAAAATATGTCATATTCTAGGTTCTTCAAAGTAGCCACCTTTTGCTTTGATTACTGCTTTGCACACTCTTGGCATTCGCTTGATGAGCTTCAAGAGGTAGTCACCTAAAATGGTCTTCCAACAGTCTTGAAGGAGTTCCCAGAGATGCTTAGCACTTGACCCTTTTGCCTTCACTCTGCGGTCCAGCTCACCCCAAACCATCTCGATTGGGTTGAGGTCCGGTGAGTGTGGAGGCCAGGTCATCTGGCGCAGCACCCCATCACTCTCCTTCTTGGTCAAATAGCCCTTACACAGCCTGGAGGTGTGTTTGGGGTCATTGTCCTGTTGAAAAATAAATGATGGGCCAACTAAGCGCAAACCGGATGGAATAGCATGCCGCTGCAAGATGCTGTGGTAGCCATGCTGGTTCAGTATGCCTTCAATTTTGAATAAATCCCCAACAGTGTCACCAGCAAAGCACCCCCACACCATCACACCTCCTCCTCCATGCTTCACGGTGGGAACCAGGCATGTAGAGTCCATCCGTTCACCTTTTCTGCGTCGCACAAAGACACGGTGGTTGGAACCAAAGATCTCAAATTTGGACTCATCAGACCAAAGCACAGATTTCCACTGGTCTAATGTCCATTCCTTGTGTTCTTTAGCCCAAACATAGGGAAAAAAATTTCTTGGGCCCCCTTGAATCCAATTATCAACTATTTGGGGGCCCAAGGGGTAGCTGCTTTGGGCCCCACAACAATGACTAGACCTGGGGCAGCTGCCCCTTTTGTCTGGTGTTAAAGACAGCCCTGATTCTAACAGTCTATTCAGTAGGACTATCAGCTGTGTATCCACCTGACTTCTGCACAACACAACTGATGGTCCCAACCCCATTTATAAGGCAAGAAATCACACTTATTAAACCTGACAGGGCACACCTGTGAAGTGAAAACCATTTCAGGCGACTACCTCTTGAAGTGTGACTCTACAATTTTCATAGTCATGAAAATAAAGAAAACTCTTTGAATGAGAAGGTGTGTCCAAACTTTTGGTCTGGTGTGTGTGTGTGTGTGTGTGTGTGTGTGTGTGTGTGCACGGTATTACAGTATTTGCGCAGCAGATTTTTTTTTTTTTTTTAAATGCAATTTTTTTGAAAAAAAATACACTTTCATGAATTTTAATGCAAAAAAAGCACAATATATAACCCAATTTTTGGTAAAATATAAAAGATGGTGTCACGCCAAATGAATAGATACCCAACATGTCACGTTTTAAAATTGCGTGCGCTTGTAGAATGGCAGCAAACTACGATACTTAAAAATCTATATAATAATTTATATATATATATATATATATATATATATATATATATATATATATATATATAGTATAAAAACATGAAGGGAGCCATAATTGCTTATTACACATAAAGGCGTTGTTTCCTGTTTGGTGGCACTACATAAAGGATGTGCCTTGCAAATCATCCAATCTCGCAAGCCTGCAAAAACTGCAGTCTCCGATGACATGAAAAACCCACAAAGCTCCCTGTAGCCAGAGACCATGCATTTTTTGCCTGGTCAATGCCACTCTATGCATATTTTTCTCAGAATGAACAAGTTCAATACAAGCTCAAAAATGTTTTCAACATTTTACACTGTAAGGAAGAGAAAGAGGTCTTTACTTTGCACTGTGGTCCTGTGCAGTGATAAGGATGTGCTGTAAGTCATCTCATCTTCTCCTCTCTCTTGCTGTAGGTTGTTTTCCTTCTCTGTCTCTTTACAAAGCAAAACCTGATGAAAATAAATATATAGGAATAACAGTTAAAGCTTTATGTTTCAGTAATGTAATGTAATATAAGGCTTAATATATGTGGCAAATTAACTGTAGGGGTGTGTTATGCACCTGCAGTAACAGAGAATTGTGGTGTTAATGGACACCTTTCATGGAGAAAATTAAGGCTGCAAGAATTCCAGACCGCTTAGGTCTCTTGTCAGGGTGGGAGAGTATGAACTAGATCATTCAAAAAAGTGCCCATGGGACTTTTAAGGACATACACCAGAAAGAAAAACAATTCAATGTACAAACCATAAAATTTTTATTGAACAAACCATAACATTTTTATTGAAAACAAGCATATATTAAAAACATTTGTATAGGTATCAAAACCATAACAATACCAAAAATTCATGAGATGCTAACACATATCACAGATAGTCACATTAGAGGGATTCAAAAGCTTTTTAGATGTCAAGTGAAAGGAGAAATCCTAGAATTTTACAGTTATTCAGCAAAGAAATCAGGTGAATGACTTTCCAGACATTGTCCCCCACCTGGCGGCCAGGCACGAAGCCAACCTGATCCCTATGGATCAGGTAGCACAAATATTTATTAATGCGAGAAAACAGGATTTTCCCCAAAAGTTTCATGTCTTCATTCAGCAAAGAGATGGGGCGTAAAGCCTGGGGGTCATGCGTTGGTTTTAGGAATTATAGAGATGTATGCCCGCATGGAATCAGGGGCTAGGCAGCGCTCCCTGCTTCATGTTACTGAAGTAGGCCACCAGGTGGGGGAGCAAGAGAGAGGAGAACTTGCAGTAGTACAGGCCAGAGAAGCCACCCGTTCCCAGAGCCTTCAAGGTTCAAATGCACTTGATGGCCTGGGCCATTGCGAGCTCAGAGACATCAGCATTAAGGGCCTCATGGGGCCGCCAAGGAGAGAAAAGGAAGGTGAAGATCGCAAAAGTGTTTTGAGCATTTCTTCCATTTTTCTATTCCTCCCTGTATGATGGGGTTTGAGTTGCACCTACTGGTAGTGATTTCCACACCGGTTAGCAAAACACTTAATTTTTCTTTTTCTTTCACATACATCTATTTTTTTTCTGATCAAATATCTACAGAGAGACCATGTTGTTAGAAATAATAAGAGCATGCTGTTTAAATCTGCACTAGATAAAGAATATATATATATTTGAAAAGATGTGTACACTAAGGCCAATCTCCATAATGGATCTGGAAGAATACTTACACATCCATTAAAATAAAAAAACACGACATGAATAATGCTGGCTTGGCAGAGCGCACAGCAGGATAAACCCCGTCAGAAGAGCCTTGGCCAGGAGCTGTGGAAGGGGCAGAGAGCCACCCACCTGCGGCCACAAAGAAACCACACGGCGAGATTTGGCTGAGTAAAGTGAATAACTGTAACTATATCTACTGAAGGAGTGAACGTTGCTTCACAAACCACATTGAGATGTATGCTGCTGTTTGATCATCTCTGCTTTGTCTATGATGTTGCTAAATATTATTTTTTGTATTTGAATTGCTGATTCATGTATTTTTGGCATATTTATGGTTTTGGATACCTATTTAAAAGTTTTTATATTTACTTGTTTTGAATAAAAATTGTAATGTTTGTACATTGAATTATTTTTCTTTATGGTGTACTTCCTTAAAAGTCCCTTGGGCATTCTATTCGTATAAGCTAGGTCATACGTTTTGGGACTAATCTACGCCTTACCCATGCACTCAAACAACATGGGCGATTCCTCAGACTGTGCTGGAGCCACCACGAGGAAACGGACCCGTCAGAGAGCTGTCAAACCATGGATCACTGTGTCCAATCAGGAACGCGTTTCGGAGGCAGGACCACGCCTCCTTCAGCCTGATGACCATGCTAACCTCCGTGAGTTATATACGAGTGGCAGTTAACCCCACAATGTGCATAAAAAAGTAAAGGTTGCTAAGGAGAACTGCAAGTGTTTTCCAAGATAATCGCAAAGTCATGCGATCAACAGTGCATATTCCAAAGCAATGTGTATCCATATACAAATTAAACTTTAAAGTGCTCCGTGCAGTAATGAAAATGACGTGAATAAATAAATATCACAAAAAATTATTATAATAACTAATGCAATGCTAATCTCAGCAATCTATTCACAATATATTCACTCTATTCACTTAAGGAGAACTGCAGCCTGGAAATTATAATTCCTGGAGGTACGCATGGTCATCAGGCTAATAAATCAGGCGTAGGCCTGCCTCCGAAATGCTTTTCTGATTGGCCACAGCGATTCATGGTTTAACAGCTCTTTGACAGGTCCATTTCTTTGTGGTGTTTCCCTGGCGGCTGTTCCATCTCCACAGCGGCTACAGCACCAGTCTGAAGAATCACCCATGCCACCTTCACACTGGGCTTAACATACCTTTTACCATGTACCTTTGTGAGTGTGCATTTGTCATTTATTTTTTATCCATTTGAATAAAGCTGTGTTACACTATTGGCAACTTGATACCCCTTTTTCCTTATCCCATCACCTAAGCACACTAGCAAACAACTAGAGCCTAAACAGAGTGGGTAGGGTTAAACTGGGGAGCAGGGGAGGGGGGTTCCAGTGAAGCTTTTACCAGTGTCCAATCACTTGAAGCTAGCAGCACATACCCCATGGTCTATGAATCGATTCCTGTGTCTGTGTGTTCTATAAAGATGTAACATTTAATATACTCCATCCCACCTCCAACAATGAATGGAGAGGACACGTTTCGCAGATTGACAATGACTATTTAGCATAATAGCAAACCTGAATGATATCAGCGCATTCATCGCAGACTCTCTTCATCAGCCTTTGTGTTAGATCCTGACAAGAAGCTTCCTCACATCCTGCAAAAACAGGAATGATAAATGCAGATTATACACGGAACAATCAAGACACAGGGGAAGTGAGCTATGAAGATTGGAAGAAAAACACTCTGTCATTTTATCAGATATGAAATTAGGATTTGTCAGACTGCATTGTTTGGGCCTTCTGCATCTCTTTTCATAAAAAGCTATTTAGAACAATGTTATTTGCCAGTTCACAAACAATTATTTTGAAGAAGCAGCAACCATCTTTATCATTAAAATGCTGCTAAGAAGTAACTGAATAATGGAAATAGATACGCAAAACTATAATAAGAAAATCCTAGTAGTAGACAAGCCTGTGTAGAGGGACTTTAAGGTTGTGATGATGGTATCAGTTTGAGATGTTTGTGAGATCATTCAAAGTCAATGACAGGTGCACTTATCCTGCACTTGACCTCTTTCTGATCTGCTTCAAGTGGGTTGTAAATTCCCATAGATTTGTATAGGAATGTAAAACCCATCTCATGCAAAACAAAAGCCCATCAACCCTTAGCCAAATTCAACTGGACTTACTCTGTAAAATTTTAGACATTTCATCACTAACCTGAATAGCTTCCTCAACTCTAATGGGCATTTGACACATACCCTAGCCAAATGTCCATTTAAAACTCTAAAGGCTTGTTTATACTTGCTTTAAAATGTGGCATTGGACACGCTTTTTAAAGCGCTTAGAATGCCAACCAAAGCACCAATCACTAAATAAAATGGTAAGTTTACAGTCCTGTTCACATGTTTCGTTTGTTTTGCTTCAAAAATGATACCCCATGTCACTTTCATTGTGCTTCAAAGCATCTCCAAAGCCTCCATAGAAGTCCAGACTAGAGTGGAGCAACTTGCAGAAGGCACATGTGGTGTGCAACATGGGGACGCTATCCTGGAAGGTGAACAGGTATCGGAGAGAAACGACTAAGCGTCAGAAGATCAGCAGAGCCGGGGGACCGGAGCAGTAGAAAGTAGAACATGTCACATATGGTGCACAGCGTGGGAGCAATGAAGCAAGAGCTGAGCAGGGACCAGAGAAGAGGAGGATCAGCAAACCAGAGGATCAACAGAGCTTGGGGTTACTACTTGAGCAGGGGATCAGCATAGCCAGGGGTTACTACTGAGCGGGGTATCAGCAGAGCGGGGGGTTACTACTGAGTGGGGTATCAGCAAGGCAAGGGGGGTGCTACTAAGTAGGGGGTCAGCAAAGCTAGGGGTGACTACTGAGCAGGGGGACCATCTAATGACTGTGGAAAGTGAAAAGAAATCAGGTGCTCTATATTCACCGAGGTATATGAAGCCAGCAGAATTTTAAATCCGTTTTGGCTGTACTGACCCTTTTATTAAAATCAATAGTACACCGGTACTCTCATGCAGGGGGTACCTGTGAGTTGTGGCTGTAGTCTCTCTAGCTCCCTCTGGTGTTGGTCCTGCAGTCTCCTTATGTTCTCTTCCTCATCGCTGAGAAGGGTCTCTCTGAGGTTGCACAGCTCGCTCTTCTTTTCACTCTGGAAGTTTTCACTGATGAGCTCCAGCTGAGCTTTCTGGATCTGAGTAAGGCTAATACGCTGTGCTTCCAGCTGCAGCACTGTATCAGCCTTCACACAAGACACATTTAAATAAAATCTCAGTTTAATAATACATGATCAAATAGAAACCACAATTTACTTTTTTTTTTTCTTTACACTGCTTTTTATTACAGTACTGATGATGAAAATCTTTTGAAAAATGATCAATTTTAGAATAATAGGTTGCATACGTAGTGATCCTACGGCAGATCTCGGCTGTCCCCTGTGCAACTCTCCATTGAATGTGATGTTGTACTGCAGCCTTATTATCCCCTCTCTCCCGCAAATGTATTACATTGCTTTACAACTGACGGCAAGGCCAAAAAGAAGTGAACTTGGACACGAGAAATACAATATCAATCATCTAGAGAAATTCAATACATATCAGAAATACTTCTGACAAAGTTCCCTGACTTCCTACTGACAAAGTTCCCAGACTTCCTAACTGTGTGATGAATGTGGGGGTACGCATTAAGAGCCCTTTTACACCTAAGCTGTTCATTTCATGTCTATGGGTCCTCAACAGGTCTAAAAACGTACCTGACCTTAGAGGATGCATATGGGGAGTGCCCATTAGAAATTACAGGAGCACCCCCAAACCCATGCACAAGGTGACGTGCAATACAATGCGCATGTGTAGGTTTGGATCTGCCTTGGGGACTCCCACTTATGTGTTGTGGGGCTATTCATCTTGAATGGAACATCTGTGCACTAAAGCAAAAGATGAAGTAAGGTTTTCAAGTGGGAATGCTTGCTCTGTGCTTATGAAAGACCTACAGACGAGAGAGAGAACTCATGTTGGATGTCTCCAGTAAAATAATGTTCACTAGGGGCCTAAAGAACAGGCAGGGATGTAGTGCACAGGACTGCAGTCTCTAACAAGTAATGCACACTCCTCCCTATGCAATGGTACTATATAGTGCAACAGGTTGGGTGACATATACATGCACATTAATTTAGTTTTGGTAAGTAAAAGGTCAAATACAATTCAACTAAACATCCAAGCATTTAGCTTAAAGTAGAACTATAGGAAAAACATTTTTTTTTCATTTAGGAAAGGGAGGGTTATAAACCCGGTAAGATTTTTTTTGGCCATCTGTGTCCTATTGGGGAGATTTACCTTTACTTCCTGTCCCATAGACAAAACAGGAAGTGAGAGGAAATACCTGCAAATTAAGGGAATCTTTTTGGGCCCCCAGGTCACCATAGCTAGTGTGCCCATTGGAAGTTTTTCCCCTCTATTACATTTTTGGGGATAACACAAAATTTGTGATTTTCTATTACTTTCACTTTCAATAATAGTGGTAAACAGGAGAAATAGAAAGGTGAATCTTCCTAACAGGGACACACAAAGCAGTAAAAACGGTGTTCTAATCCATTTCCTCTACATTTCCATTTCCTCTCCATTTCCTTTCCATATACAAAACTAAAAAAAAAAACATTTTGCCTTTATCAATGCTTAATGTTTTAAGATGCCATTCAAAGGGATTCAGATTCAACTGGACAGAAATTAGCACCAGTACAGAGCATAATGCATTATACTGTACACATGACATACCTCCATTACTTACCTTCTCCTGAAGAACTGTATCCAGTTTCTGCTGTAATTCTTCATTTTCCAAATGTGTTCTTTCTAAAATGAAAGATCCTTCTTCAAGTTTTCTAGTTAATTCATCAATTCTTTGAAGCAAAGATTCTCTTTCTATTAAAATATTAACAGATTCCTGATTAGAACTGTAGATTTGAGGTGATAAATGCACTTTAGTTGGATGGATAGTTTCCTCCGTTAAACATTCTAGAGAATGAGAAGCATCATCTGATACAATCAGACTGCGCTCTGTAGAGTCTTCTATATGAACTTGGATGTTGCCATCCCTATGGATTGGTTCACTGTCTAATTCTAGCACTACTTCCTCTATTTTAGTAGTGTTTCTTTCTAAGCTTAGCAATTTTACTTGTTCTTTTAACTGATGTATTTCAGTCTGTTTTAACTGTAACTCCTCAGAGACACTGGAAAGTTTCAAAGAAAGTTCTTGCTTGTCCCGTTGGGCAATCTCTAGCTTTTCCATCAGTTCTGTAGTGTCTTTCTCTACAACCTCTCCAAGCTCCGATCTGTTAGCTTTGACCAAATCGGAAGCTCCAGAAACAATCAAGTGGGCCTCCTTTTGGGTACCCCATTTTAACTTTACAATCTCATTATTAAGAACATCTAACTTTGTTTTATACTCCTCTTCAAGCTTAGCTTTGCTGTCTTCCACCTGTTCCTTCAATTTTACCAGACAGGAATATTCCTCTTTAAGCTCATTGTAGTTGACCTCAAAATTTTTCTCGGCAAAGGAGAATGTGTTCTTTTGACGTTCAATTTCTTCTCTCAGCTGATGTTCCAGGTTCCTGAGTTGTGCATTTTCTGAAGTTAGCAGTTCAATCATATTTTTTAGGTCAGAACTTTCAGAGTCTGTCCGATTTTCACAGTTTCCAGTGCTGTGCTTTTTTAAGGCGTCATATTGGTCTTTTAGAAATCTATTGTCTGTCTCCAAAGACACCACTTTTTGCTTTAGAGTGTCTTTTTCCATGACCTCTTTCTCAAGGGTCTCAATTTTTAGCTGCAGCGCCTGAACTTCTTGCTCCATTGTTCCTTTCTCCTTTTCCTCTCTCCTCAAACACTCCAGTTCTTTCTGCAGCTCGTTAATTTGCGTCATCATTTGTTCTGAATTCGGATCATTGACAGACTGCAACAAGTCTTTCAATTTGGAGATTTCCAGCATCAAGTAATTCTGTTTGGTTATCAAGCTGTCTTTTTCCGACTGCATGGCAGTGATAGTCTGACTCATTTCTTGCTTCATCTGATCTATCTGCTGTTTATATTGCACTTCTAAGTTATCTTTGAGATTCTCAATGTTGGTTCTGTGCTCCAGGGTTAAGTCCTCCTTGAGCTTCGTGAGCTCCTCTTCCTGGCTGAACAAGAAATGTGTTCTAAGTTTCTCGAATTCAGCTTCCTGAGATTCTGCCATCCTGTCCAACACCTCGTCCTTTTCCCTTTCCAGCATATCCAGTTTGATCTTATAATTGGTCACCTCAGCCTCATGTTTTGATTCTAATTCTTTGGTAAATTCATTGGCTGCGGCCAGTTCAGCTTTTAGATTGTCAATGGTGACGAACAAACTGCTGGCCTCGTTCAATTTGTTTTCCTTTTCGGTGAGGCTCTCCCTGGCTTTGTGCACCTGCTCCCTGGCATAGCTCAGATCCTGCAGCAGATCCTCGATTTGCATCTGTAGCTGCGATTTCTCTTTTGAAGCGGCCTGTAGTCTGTGAGAGAAATCCTCCTTCATTTTATCCTTCTGCTCATCGGATTGCTGCAATCTAGCGTTTAATTCACTAATGACCACGTTTAGCTCATTGATCTGTTGCGTGGAGGTGCTGATGGCTGCCTGGCTCATTACACTGCTCACTTCTTGCCTGTGCTGGGCAAGCAGCCTCTCAATCTCCAGCGTGTGTTGCTTGACCAATTCCTGCTTCATCTGTACAATCTGCTGCCCATGCACCTCGTCTAGCTCAGCCTGAAGCTGCTCCAGTTTCCTTTGTGTCTCCAATTCTATTCGCTGCAGAAGGCCTGCCTCTGACTGACTGTCTCTGTAATGCTTTTTCTGAAGGTCCTCCACAGTTCCCATTAACTGCTTGATTTCGTCGGAGGATCTCCTCTCCTTTTGTCTGGAGCTGTTCAGTTCTTCGGAAAGGTTGCGGATTTCCTGGCTCTTCTGGGTTAATTGTGCTTGCAGTTCATCGAAGGATTTTTCGGATTCGGCAATCCTTTCTTTCAGTCCCAGACTCTTGATTTCTTCATTGTGTAAGGTTGATTTCAGACTATCAAGCAGCAAGTCCTTCTCGTTCAGCTTTTGTTCATAAGATAATTCAAGTTCTTTTTTCTGCACCTTAAAGGAAAAGCAACAGTCTTAGGACAGGAGGCAACTAGATATTTAGATTGTTTTATTATCTAGCTGGGATATACTGGGCCGAATTTACATGGAAAAAAGTATGTAATACCCAATAACACCAAACAGTTTTAAAATGTGATTTTTAAACAGATTTCTATGAAAAGCTGCATTTTATTGATTCATCGGGTACTTATTTTTTCAGATTTAAAACACCTAGTGGTTTCTCCAACCTTTCAGGGATTATGATAGGGAGATCTCTGCATGCAGGTTTTCAGGTCTGCACACCTGTCAAAGCCATGACATTGAAACTTTCCTATTGTTGTTCATATCCTATTTTCTAGAAGTCAATCTTTGCTATGTGACTACTTTGTACTGTTTATATTTGAAACATTTCCAATAAAATTTAATGTAAAAAAAAAAAAAACAAAGAAAAAAAAAAAAAACCCCATGACATGAGGTTTGAACTCCAATTGTCCCGATTCTAAAATGATTTTAAAATATGGAAAATACAACAATTGAAGCAAGTACAACCCAAAGTGGTTGGAAAGAACCACAGAGGGGGTAAACAGAGCTGGGGACAATCCCTTAGGATATAAACAGCCAGCAGGAACCTCAGTAAATCAGACTACATTTGTTAATTTATTAAATTTTTTTCCACAGATACTGAAATATTTATTTTGGCTGTATTCACCATGTAAGTCCGATAAAAAAAAAAAATGTTCCTTCCTCTAAACTTAATTATGCCTCTAAATAGGAACAGGACCCACATTGCACATTGGACCAAGCACGATAGGACCAGATCTGGACCACCACAGCAGTGGAAGCAAACTACAAGGTGCCACTGAGGTGATACATGTTCCCACCAGGTTGACGCATGTCTCTATAGATTTTTGTCCGCACAGTTTCCTTGGCTTCCCCGAAACTGGCTCCTTTTTGCATATCTGGTGGACATGTCAAGTTACACAATGCATTTGGGGATGGGTATAACAACTCTTACATACCCTTTCTCCAAAAACATTCACAATGAACACTTTAGAAGCCTTACTAAAGTGAAACTCTAAAATTGCAATTTTGCCTGTAATTACTATGTTAAATATATTTACTTTGATATTATGCATTTTCAGGCTAGTTGACTGTCTAGCTTAGAAAGTCTAACTTGAGCTAGACAATCATCTGACTTCTGTTCTTTACCGACAACAGTTTCTCTCTTGAGCTTAATTTGCTAGCTGTCATGCACTTCCTGAAACCATTGTTTGTCTTTCCAAGAGAAAGCCAACCTAGCTTTCATTAAACCCACACCTGTACTGCCCAGTCCCGTCCAGCACTGCCCCCATCCCTCCCAGCCTTGTCTCCCTTGGCGTCCCATTTCCATTGGGATGATATTGCCAGCCGACTTGCAGGCATCACTTCCTGTAATATGTATTTCCCCCTTGCGCTGTCAATTCTGGCAATGATGGTGCTAGCTTTCTTGGTAAATGCCTGCCAGCTAGCTACATCACTATCAGGAATTTTGTAGCTAGCCTGGAAAGGACACGCCCAGGAACCTCACAGAACAGAATAACCAGACCTTAAAAAGGGCACGTGACAGGCAGGTTTTAAGAAAAAAAAAAAAAAGGTACAAGGATGTATATTTTGAACTTTTTGATAGGACAGATGTTATAACATGATGGATTATTGTTGATTAGTGCTTTTTGAGGGTGATACCTTTCCTTCCACATTTTTTGTAAACCTGTCGAGCTCTCAAAAACCCAATTTGCTCTAACGGCTCACAGCCACTAAATTAGTCATACCAAAAGCCTGGCTCACGCGATCTATCCCCCTTTTCAGAGGTTATGCCCCAAATTCATTGGATTAATGAAAAGCTAATCTAATAAGAAAAATAAAAGATCACCAACAAGTTACCTCCTATAAATAGATTTGGGGTAAAAATAAGTTTATAGATACCCCAAGACTGTGTATAGAATCACACCCAAGAAATCTCTGGGGTGTGGTCCTCAAAGACTAGAAGCAGCCTATAAATAGGATTACAGATCCACAAGAAAATCTTATGCGAGGACTCAACAGGTATTGGTAAACAATGCTGGAAGTAAAGATCAAAAAGGAGTCCAGGTGGGACAGTGCCACACTATGTGTGGGTGAGCTGGGTTGTGATGAGCTACACCAGTAAGGTAAGTAATTTCAGTGCTGCTCACCAATTCTTCACAGCGTTGAGAAGGAACATAATGCGGGCTGCAAAAAATCAGTGTTTCCGGTTATGCTGGACTCCTAGGTCTACTGTACAATATCCAGATCATGTCCTCCAGCTACTTTCTACCCTAGGTGCACATGCTAATGGTCCGCTGGCCAGCTTGATGTCAATCTGAGGCGTTTCGCTCGCCAATAGGATCAAGAGTTGAAGAAGCTCAATCCTATTGGCGAGTGAAATTGTCAGTGTATGCCTTCTCAGTGCTGTGAAGGATTGGGAAGCAGTACTGAAATTACTTCCCTTACTGGTGTAGCTCATCACAACCCAGCTCACCCACACACAGTGTAGCACTGTCCCACCTGGACTCCTTTTTGTCCTTTACTTCCTCCACATATCCCCACTTTGCTTGGTGTAAGGTGTTTACAGATCGAGTGTAAATTGTATGCCTACATGAGAGCAATCCAGCCAATACATAATCTGAGTTCCCCCTACCCACACCCACCAACATTGATCAGTCCGGGACTTAAATACCGCACACCACTTGGCAATCAAGTTATTGATTTGGAGAATGAATTGTGGAATATGTCTGATTTATATCCTTTCCAAGGATCTTCGTGGAAACCCCTTGAATTTAATTCTATCCAACACTATATCATCCCATACAGACTGGTTATTCAGTGACCCCCCCCCGCCCCCCCCCCCCCCCCACCAATGTGTGCATGGTTTTGCGAATGAAAGGGAGTTGCAAGCAGCTGCTAGGCCAGTAATGACAAAGTTTTCAGTTTTTTTATTTAAATTTTGGTAGTGGTGGAGGTGTTTAATTGCTCCAACTTAGATTTTTTGATTGTTTATTAAAGCTGTGCATTTATTATCAATACCCGTTAAGTCCTCCTATAAAATTATCTTTTGGATCTTTAATCCTTTTATTTATAGGATTAAAGAAAAGCGGAGATTAGGTCTTTATAATACTATGCCTAAATTCCATAAAATATGGGTCTTCTGGTTTCAAGGCTTTCCTCTCTACCAACTTTGACCACCGTCTATTGAACCTTTAATGGTCCCTCTCAGGGCATTCAGACACACATGCCGCCTAAAACTCCCCTGGCCGGTCCCTTTCCTTGTCTCCTTACTAACCTCCTTGTCCCCCCTAAACAATAACCTTCTTCCCTACCCCAACCAACCCCCCCACCACATTCCAACCCCCTTCTTTTTTTGCTTGTTTTCCAAATTTCAAATACATAAATCTTTTGCACTTTCATAGACCACTCGATACAGAACCCATTACATCTGTTCTGTTTCTTTATCATCATAAGAATGGTTGGCCACTGTGCGAGTTTCTAGTTTGGCTGTTAATTGCTTTAAAAGTCTTAAAAATGTATATCTTCAGCAGAATCTATTATTGCTAAACCAAAAACTGTTTTGTAGACTTTGTTTTTCCTCTTTTTGAGACTCAATAAAAATTACTGAGCAAGAAAAAAAAATGTTCCTCCCTGAGCTGATAGGTCGAGTTAACCCAAAACTGATATATCGGTTTATGGAAGATGCTGGAGAGGTAAGACAACTGGCAATGTCTTGGACCACTACTACCAGGCAGGCACATTTCTTCGAATCGGCCAAAGATGGTTCTGCGTGGCTCGACCGCGACAATGTCTTATACCTCTCAGAGATTACTGAGGAGATCTCCCAAGTTCCCAAGGCAGCACACCTACTGTGCCTATTATACCAAAATCCTACGCTCCCAGCTGCATTTTGTATTTGCTTTATATTATAGAGAATGTCACAGAAGGAGCTGGGAAAAAAAACTCATGACAGCAACACAGTCAGTAATTATGGCAAGGAGGTATCGCTGTTGGAAAATGTTAGACCTGTAAGAAGTCAGGGGCTTCAACTAAATAAAATATTACTTTTTTTGGGGGTCAATTTACTAATACTTAGGGCCTGTATACACTGCTCTGGACAGCTGCAGCACATTCTGGCTGCAGTGAGTGATGTGCGTTTCAGTGCATCAGCACAGTTCATTTTATTTTATTTTTTGTACCAACTTTAAATATTGAATGCAATATTTAAAATGTGAGTTCACTACAGCGATTTACAACATATGCAGTAAATATTGCAAATGCAGTAAATATCACAAAAGAAAAAAAAAAAAACACAGCCCTATTACCTTAAAGTATACTCACAAAAAAAAAATACACTAGATAATTTTCTTGCTGGCACCTTAATAACCAGCGACTCATCCCAGCCTGGCTCATTCAGCTGTCAGCTGGAGATTTCCTTCAGTTTTCACTATAGATACAATTTAATAAATTGTTTCTTTGTCGTTTTTGAATAGAAAATGTTCATGTGACACAAATACTGTATGCGTTAGGGAACTGACCCCACAGTGCTTTAGCAAAATAAATGTCTTTCAGCTAGGGTTTTAAATTACATTTAACAAATGAACATTCAAATTATTGCTAAAATCCATTTGAGATTGGTTCCTATCAAAATAAAACTGGCACACAGCATGAAGGTTAAAAAAATGAACATTCTAACGCAGGTGTACGTCAAGTTCTGCCAAAGCTTCCAAGCAGTGAACTGCTTCTGGTTGCATGGTACACACCTGCTGAACCTCATGAACCTGATCTTGCAGTGATGTGACCTGGGCACGAAAGTCCTCAATCTCCTTCTGGCACAGCCTCAGTCGGTGGTCACGTTCCTCCAGCTGCTGCTGGTAAGTAATGATCTGCTGTTTAGAGTGAAGGAGATCGACGGCTGTACTTGAGTGACTTGTGTTTCTCAGCGTCTCGCCTGCCTGCAGCTGCAAACAGAACACATAAATAGACTGAAATATAAGTTTAATTTTTGGTATGGCTTTAATTCAAAAGTGAAAATGTAATTTGCTCTTCCGGGGCAAAGTTCTAGGTTTCATCAATAGCGCGCCCCCTCCACTGCTGGTATGTACCATTTCTGTGCCGCCATGCTGTATGGTTTGCCCTCTGGAACCATGTGAATTTACCAGAACTTTCCAATACCGGAACTATGTGACTCTGTTTCTACACCAAATAAAATGTGTCATTTTTTATTTCTATATTGTTTAAGAGTGATATTCGCAGTAATATGTTGCACTATATTATTCAATATATTGCACTACAGCATTTGATTTTACGAGTTCATAAAGTAACTCATTGCCGTATCACAAAAAATGGCCTGGTCATTAAGGGGGAAAACCTTCCGGTCCAGAAGTGGTTAAGAATACGTGCTTTAATAGATTTTTTTTTTGTTTTCCTTCTTAAACCAGAGAGAGTTTAGTGTCACTTTAATGCTTAGCACCATCTGACAGAAGAAGAGGTTAGTAGAGCTGCATTTATGCTGGAAAGGTGACAAGGGGTGCAGAATTTCATACAATAAAACATGACTCAGACCTGCAAGCAATTGCATGCAGAGAAGGGGTGGTCTTACATGAATTCTGCATTTTTACATAAAACTGTACCTGCCGGTATCTGTTATAGCAGAGTCCAAAAATAATAAGTAGTATTTCAAAAAGAAAAAAGGGCTTTGCTCAGTGTTAATTTTGACGTCAAATTTAGATTTTGCTTTTGTCATAGTCTTATGACTAAAATGCCATTTTAGCTTTAGTCTGAATTGTTTTAGTTGCATTTTAGTCATCTGAGCTATTTTAGTTTTAGTCGTATTTTAACTGAAATATCTAGTATCATATAAAAAAAAAAAAAAAAGGGGATTTTTGTACTCACCGTAAAATCCATTTCTCTGAGTTCATTGACGGACACAGAGCTCCATATTCAAAACCATTGGGTTATATTGTCCCCTACAGGAGTAGGACGCTAGGCAAAAAAAAAAAAGACTTGGCTATACCTATGGGCAGCCCTAGCTGGTATACATCCCCTTCTTTGCTATAGGCATTCAATTTAGTAACAAGCAGTGTCAGAAGTATTAAAACTCCATAGAGGGGTGGGGCGGTGGGGTGTCCATCAATGAACTCAGAGAAATGGATTTTACGGTAAGTGCAAAAAGCCTATTTTCTCTTTCACTCATTGACGGATGGACACAGCGTTCCATATTCAGAACCATAGGGACGTCTCCAAGCAGTGCCAACCATGAGGGGCAGGACAACAAAAAATCACAAATCTAAACAAAAGAGCCAACCAGGTAACAGAAGCTCAACAAAAAAACAAACAACAACAGGAGCCCAACCAGAACAACACATCCCCAAAGTGGGAACAGACCCTCTAAACAGCAGCCTGCAAAACCTTGTGGCCAAATTAAGCATCCACAGATGCCAACACATCCACTCTGTAGAATTTTGTGAAACGTGCACCGACGACCAAGTGGCCTCCTGCAAACCTGCGCCACTGACGCCTGATGACGGAAGGCCCAAAAAGTACTAAGCGCTCAAGTACAGTGCGCCGTTACAGGGAAAGGAGGAACCTGACCCTTGATAGAATAGGCCTGAGTCTGTCTGATCCATCTGGAAATTGTAGCCGAAGAAGCGGACAGCCCTTTCCTTGGCCCGTCTGTGATCACAAACAGTGAGTCTGACCTCCGAAAAGACTCTGTTGCTGCCATCTACACCCAGGGTATGTAACGCAAATTACTTGGGATGAACGGGCCTGGGACACAAAGAACGGGCCTGGGACACAAAGAAGGCAACACAATGTCTTCATTTAAATGGAGTCAGAGACCACGAGGGAGGAACGACAGGCGTGGACGAAGAACCACCTTATATTTGTGGACCCCCATATAGGGGGTACGACGAGATAACGCCGCCAGTTCCGACACCCTGCGAGCAGAGGTGATGGCCACCAAAAAAAAAACTACGTTTTGAGACAGCGCAAGCAGGGGAATCTCCCGAATATTTTCAAAGGAAGCTTTGAAGAACTGAGAGCACCAAGTTCAAATCCCACGTTGGTGGAGGAGAACCCCCAGAGGAGTCAGGTGTTGAACCCTGAATAAGAGTACGCATCAAAAAGGTGCGTGGCTAAGGATCGCTTGAAAGAAGACCGCCAAGGCAGACACCTGGCCCATGATGGTACTCAAGGCCAACTTCGGCTCAACACCTCGTTGAAGAAAGGTCAAAATCTGAGCCACCGAAAAGGAACGAGAGTGATCACCAAATAAATTTACACTTTCTATGTACGATGGAAAATCTTTCTAGAGGTAGACTTCCTAACCTTCAGCTAGGTCACAGACCCAGGCAAATCTTTATCCTTCAGCGCCTGGCTTTCAACAGCCAGGCCATCAAAGCCAGCGACTGTAACGCAGGATGGAAGATAGGTCCTTGGGACAGCAGGTCCTCCCTGAGAGGCAGTCTCTAGGGGACGTTGGCGACCAATCGCACCAGTTTGGTGTACCAAGACCTGTCTTGACCCAGTCCCGGGGCACCAGAATGATCGAAATCCCTTCAGCCTTAATCCTGCGCAGAAGCCGAGGAAGAAGCTTGAGAGGAAAGAAAGGCCTAGATCAGATGACACTGGCCCCACGGGGCCACCAGAGCGTCTGTGGCATCACCAGAGGATCCTGTGACCTTGCCACAAACTTCGGCACCTTTCTGTTGAGCCAAGACGCCAATAGATCCAGCCCCAACCGCAGACATATCAGATGAAACCCGTCCGGATGAAGGGACCACTCCCCAAGACAATCACTCCCTGAAGCAACAGGTCCTGCACCGCGGACCCATTTGTCGTTTACCAAGGAAGTCCACAGGTCCGGAAACCAGTGAAGACGTCCCCCCACCCATGCATGGGTGAGTGCACACCTTCATGATGGGACCTTGTCGGCTGGTCTCGGCTTACCAGACCAGGACCGCTTGGAACCTCCCGAGGAGGGCTTGAAAGGTTTTTTTAACCCTTGTCAGTGGACCCTGGAGGGACGTAAAAAAACTTTGTGTGCCGAGAAAGTAGGGTCGCGTCTGCGATGAGGTTCTTACCCCTTTTGAGACTGTGGAAGAAAGGGACTCTTCCCCCGGGATACTCTTATTGATGTCAGCCAGGGTAGCCCAAAACAGATGATCGCCTTGAAAGGGTAAATCAGTCAGAGCTTTTTTTTTTTTTTTTTTTTTTTTTTTAGAAGTCTGGTCCACAGACCAACACTCAAGTCGCAATACACGCCTAAGCACCTCTGCCAAAACAGATAGCTTAGACATCAAAGGAGTTGTGTCCAATGAGGCATCACAGACAAACTGCAGCCGCTGGACCAATTGATTTGCCAACTTAGCAAAGGCAGGAGGAATCTGCTCACCCGCCAGATCAAATCGTAAGGGGCTTTGGGACATCGGAAAGGCAGGTTTGACAAAGCGTCCACAGAGTGCAACACTGCGGCTTCCACAACCACAGCAGGGTTGGATCATTCGGGGGTGAGCCACCAAGACACAGTGACCAGTTGGGTTGCCACAAAATATTTATGGCAGTCTGGGAATGCCAAGCCTCCCTGTGATGTTGGACGCATAATTGTGGTTAGCTTGTACTGTGGGGGGTGCGGGCCTCAGAGGAAGGAGGAGAAAAGTTTATTTAGCTGGGAAAAAAGGATTTTGGAATCCACTGTGGGCAGTTGCGGAACAAATAGGTGAATTTAGTCAGAATTTTCATTTTGATTAGATTAATAAGACCCAAAAGGGACAAGGGGAGGTTCTCCTGTGCCTTCAGCCTAGCCTTGACAACATTGACAACCGGGCAAAGGTTTAATGAGATAAAGTCTGATGGAGCTACCCTTTTTGCCTCTGGAACAATAGTGAGTAATTGTGATTTGGACAAGTTGACTTTAAGCCCCACAAAGGGGCGCTTTGGATCCTCCCAATCTTTATGGACAAACCTGTCAAAACAGGAGGGATAAGGGAACACCTTTTCCGCACGAGACAGCTTGTTGGTGCCAAAAGGGGCGGCCACCTCCGCAGCAGCTTCAGCTGTATGCACCATCTTCAAAGTTTCCCGCCCAGCGCAGCTACAGGAGTGGAGGAATCATCCTCACTGTCTGATAGATCAGGGAGCGTGGCTACAGGCCCCACAGGGTGGTCCACATTTGCGACGAGAGAGCCAGATTCAGAATCTGATGAAACAGATGAGGCAGGGGGCACTATTTACTAGTCTTATGCCCAAGCCTCACCTCCACCCGGAAAACACACAGGCAGGATACCCCTACGTAGCACCGCTGGGAAAGGAGGGTGCCCTACAGAATAATGGTGGCTACAGCTGTCGAAGAATCCGATTGCCCCCACAGCGCCGCCCCTCCCAAATAGGGCAACTCTCCCAACTTACTAACATGGGAATGAGGGAAACCTATTAGCAAAAGTATGTAGGCATAGAACACACCCTCCTGCCACATCCCCCTTAAAGGAAAAGTGTACAAAAAAAAAAAGATTGGTTAAACCCACAAGTGCTTTTTTACCATTGCTATTCCAGAAATTGGATGAAAGGTTTAGCACTGTGAACACTTTTTGACAGATAAATAGTGCATTTTTTATACAACTATATAGATCAGACCCAAATGAGGGACAAATGAGGAGGAAAGAGGGACAGAGGGCTTTTGATCCGAATGAGGAACAGTGTCAAGATCTTACTTTGCCCTCCTATTGGCAGCCATCTTGGACATGTGCAGACTGCTGCCTCTTATAGACTCTGATTGCATCATCACTTGCCTGCTGCCTGGGTGTTGCACAGTGATGATGCTGCACACCTGACTATATCTATCACCTGATGGGTTGCAGTCCTTGCCCTTGCGTTTGTGCTCCAAGGTGCATCTCTGCTAGCAGTCTTCTGTTCTCCGTGTTCCTCCGTGTATGACCTGGCTTGGCTGACGACTCTCCTGGCTCCTGACCCCGCATCGGCAGGACGACCCGGCATCGGCAGACGACCCACTTCGGGACTCGACCCCGGCTTGGATGACTAACAGCTTCTGGACTTGACCCCGGTTTGTTCCTGCTCTCACTTCCTCACTCTTGCTGTGGGTTTATTGTTATTTGCTCCAATAAACTGCTTTATTTTACCTACATCTCCGTGTGGTCTGGTTTCCTGGCACCCTGACAGACAGTCCCTCTAAATCAGGGACAGTTGGAAGCTATGCAGGAGGCGCTGGGCTCGACCACATGGCCTAGTAGGCCGCAAGCTGCAGCCTCAAATTGTTGATGCCCAGGCCTCATGTGCGCGGGTCCGGGGACTGGGACCAACAGAGGAAGCAGAAGGGAGGGCGGAAACAAAAAGAGGCGGCTTCAGCCACCCTCAGTGAGGCTGCCCCGCACAGCGCGTCCCAGAAGGCCGCAAAGCCGTGGCCTAAATTACTGAATAATCTGACCACATGGATTGCAGAACCGCGGATGCCAGGTAATCCGCTCCCCAGGCCCTACAAGCTGCAGCAGGGAGCCCAAGGGACACACCCACCCTAGTAAAAATCTCAGGGCTGGAGAGGAGGCAGTGCACCTGCTAGGTACCTAGGATACAAGTAATTAATAGAGATATACATTAAGCACTTTATGGTTAGACACCACTGGGTACTCTCAATAAAATACCTAGGATAGGGAGACACAGAGACAGCAGCCCCCCCAGCAATCCCCCCCAAGAGCAAGTGCAGAAAAGCCAGCTTACAGCTCCACTGGTGGAGGGTGGAGGAGAACCCTGGAGGGACAGACCACCCCAGAAGTACCCGCGCCCAACACCACGTCCAGGCAAGGAGAGGAGGAGGACCTTTACTTCCTGATCCAGCGAAAGCGTGTGGGTAACACTCCTAAGACATAACCTCCTCCCCACTGAAGAGGGGGGCTGTTGGCCAAGGCGACCCTGTGACGGGGACTATTGGCACCCAGTCATATGTGTCCTCGCGAGACGTTTAACTCGCTGGATGCCCTGGTTCAGAATAGGGACTATTGCGGCCGACCCAGCGGTTAGCTAAAGGTCTGCACGCGCTCACTGGCCAGACTGGGGGGGACCACTGGATCTTGATTATCCAGCCCGTCACCCAGCCCAATTGATTGTAGATCTCACAGGAAAAAAAAAATGCCATTTCAAAAGGAGAAAATTGCCAAGACCAAACATCCTGGCAGAGAACTAGGTCATTACTCCTGACTAGGCAGAAAAATCTGAAGGCCTATAACAGAGAGGGGTATGTGTACCAGCTAAGACTGCCCATAAGCGTAGCCAAGTCTTTTTTCTGCCTAGTGTCCTACTCCTGTAGGGGGCAATATAACCCTATGGTTCTGAATAAGGAGCGTTGTGTACATCAATGAACGAAAGAAATAGCTTTTTTACAAACAAAAGTGCAACTTTAAAATAGAAAAAAATAAAAAACTGTAAACTATTGGCTGTGATGCCATTGCACTTATTACCTGAATATAAAAACTTTACAGTTCTCGGTTAATAATAAAAACAAGTATCAAAAAGCATTTTCATTAATAAAAACCAAGTTTCGTAAACAAACAAGAATATTGCTTTTTGACCATAATCAATTTTTTTTTGTCATAGTCTTTTGAATAAAATGCCATTTTAGCTTTAGTCACATTTTAGTCATCTGAATTGAAACTGAATTTTATTTTTCTTTCATTTTCGTCACTGAATACATACAACTGACGAATACGATGACAATATTTTTGTCATGAAAATTTACACTGGTTTTGCTGTTCTGCAACTGTAGTGAGATTTTTTTTTTTGTTTTAAAATGGGGGTGTTTGACACAAAGAATGCTTACAGAAGCAATTTAACCCCTTGTCTACCAATTTACACCATCTACCAATTTAGAAATGTCCTGGTGTTCAAAAGATAAAACAATGGTTTACGGGTATAGAGGAGAAGCCCTAGGATATCAATGCCCTACTTGAATAATTAGGACTTTTTTTGGATTATGGCCCATTGAGTGTATATAATTTCTTATTTACGACGTTGGTATGTTGTGTTGTATTGTTATTCTGAAAAATTATAATAAAGAAAGATTGAAATATAAAAAGATAAAACAAGTTTATGGCTGCCGCAGTCATGGCCTTGGGATTGTTTTTTTCAGCAAGCTACCAGCTTTTTTGTAACAGTGATCCAGGCAGCTATAGGGCCATCTGGATCACTTTTACCATGAACGTGATGTTCTGCCATTGTGTCAGCCTGGCCCCAGTAATGTAGCACAGCAGTACTTTTGCTCACATATCAGTACATGAGCAACTTTATTTGCTGCGGTAAAGACTGCTCAATGACACCTCAAGAACAATAGATAAATAACTAGTAATGTCAGCATACCAGCCAGAGTATGTATGTAAGGTGTATATACATTTTCTTTTTCACCTTTTTATTTTTTCTGAAAATTGTGAACACCATACACCTTCCCTTTCCCCTCGGTCCCTGTTGTACTTATCTCCATGTGGGTAATGATCTGTCAGCGCCCATGCAGCCAGTGTAGCAATCTGGGGATCTGAAATACCCGTTCTTTTTCCTATTTTTTCTGCATGGCTTCTGCAACAGATCAGAGCAACTCTAATTGGTCAGTTCTGGCAAAGAGTACTGCTCTGATCCATTTCAGAAGCACTGCAAACAGAAGAGAGAGAAAAGAAGGGGATTTCAAATCCCCAGACTGCTACATTGGCTGAGTGGGCATTGACAGCTCATCACCCATAGAGGTAAGTAAAGTGGGGTCGGGATGGGGTATGGGCGGAGGGTTGTAGGGTGTTCACCTTCTTTTCATTTTTTCTGAAAAGGCGAACTTACACTTTAAATAGGTGTGAAAGTGTGTTGTCTCAATAAGGTTGGACATGGGCTTCAATGGAGAGCTATGTTAGAAGAGGTCCCCACATGCCACCAAATCAAAAAAGTAAATATGGAATTTCCATTACAATAAAATCCTCTTTAATAATAAGTACTGCCGTTATACAAGTTAAAAGTATGTGATCTATAATGGACATCTTACATGCTGGAACTGAATCTTCAGCTTCTGGCTTTGCTCGGTCAGTTCCAGAAACTCCCTCATGATGTCATCTTTCTCCTTCCTGGCTTGCTGGAGGTTGGCAGTAAGCTGTGTGATGATGCCGTCTCTCTGTTTTATGGCCGTCTCAAACTCCTGAAGCTGCAGAATAGATCACACAAGAGATGCCAGGTTACAATTTTTAAGTAAACAAGTGAGGTCTTCCGGAGAGGGGAAAAAAAAAATAAAAAATGAAAGGCGCGCTGTGTAAAGTCTTTGGCATACAGGTAATTTGTTCCTTTCCATTTCTGCTTGAGAAAGCAAAGAGCTGAAACCTCACACAGAGGTCATTGAACATTTTCAACTTTTGGTTGGCAGCCGAGACGTCATCTTCCTCTATAATTGCTATACCTGGCTACCAACAATTACAGAGAGCAGTGACACAGGACTATAAACGGGAAGGGCAGAGATTAATTTACCTGGCAGCCTGGCTTCACCTTTTCTGACCTGTGCAAGAGGCAAGATGGCAGCTCCCCCTGGTAGAATAGCCAGGTCTCAGAAAACAGACTTAGACAAGAAATTATATTGCACCAGGGACTTGTTAATAAGCTGAATAGTTAAAATTTAGCCATGGATGCTGTTAAGAATGGCAAAGGAAAAGGTTACTTTAAAGCATATCCCTTTCTAGTGTGTACTTGTCTCATTTAAAAGCAGTAAGTGTCACTTTTGTCTGCTGCTTTGTTCCTCTGCTATCAGAATTACTCAATTCTGACCAACTTTCCTGACACCAAGAGAAAAAAGGGTGACAGGGAAGGGATCTCCAGCAGATTGACAGCCTCAGCTCTGTTCCTGTGTGTTGTGTGGAGGGGGGTGTGTCCCTTCCCTCCAATCAGCTGTCAGAGCTCTCCACACTGAGCTTTGCAGTGTGTGATTTTAGCTCTCTGCCCCCTGCTTTCTAAACTCTCAAACAAGATTTACATTTTAGACGGATGTAGAGATGAGAAGACTGCAGATAGATAGGTACAACTTATGTAGAAAGATTTGTTTCATCTCCGTTTATCACCTGAGGTATATGTGAAGGTTTACAACCACTTTAAAGCGGAAATAAACTCATTGATTTAACAGTATAAAAAAAAAAAAAAACAGTTAGATTCCAGCCACATGCGGGCAATGTACAGTAGCTCCCCCATTTGCTTGTACTCTCAACCAAACTGTCAAACCATCAAACGGGGTCATAACTGATCCCATGTTGAGCATCATGTCAGTTGAAGATCAAACAAGGGCTAAGATGGCAACTTCCTGGGCTAAAGATTACAAAAAAGGTTTAGTTCCATTTTAAAGTGGACATGTGATCTCTATAGGACTACCATGCACAAATAGGATTCACTTAGGACGGTCCCTTTTCTTTTTGGAGAAGGTTAACTACATGCCTTTGTGAAAAGATTGTCTGGAGCTTCCCTACTTGGACTTTTTACTGTAAAAAAAAAACTGGTAAAAAATATTTTTTAACAGTTGTGGAGAAGACCGGACACAGTTGTATTCCCCCATTCCATACAATCTTAGGACCCCAGCCAATAAATTCTGCAAGCAGTTGATACCCCAACTCTCTTCTCTCCCTTACTTTTGTAAAAACCTCTCCTTGGCACCCTGACTCCTATGATCTAGACCCAAGCCCAACTTTCACCTATGGTCCCCAATGTGCCACTGGTGCCCCTTTTTTAAATTATAATTTCAAGACAATCCTTGCAATTGTTCCATTTTTGTCTATTGATATACTATATTACCAAAAGTATTGGGACACTTGCCCCTTACACACACATGAATTTCAATGGTATCCCAGTCTTAGTCTGTAGGGTTCAATATTGAGTTGCCCCCTTTGCAGCAATAACAGCTTCAACTCTTCTGGGAAGGCTGTCCACAAGGTTTAGGAATGTGTCTATGGGAATGTTTGATCATTCTTCCAGAAGCGCATTTCTGAGGTCAGGCACTGATGTGAACAAGAAGGCCTGGCTCGCAGTCTCTGCTTTAATTCATCCCAAAAGTGTTCTAATCGGGTTGGGGTCAGGACTCTGTGCAGGCCAGAATCTTTACATCCAGGTCTTTATAGACCTTGCTTTGTGCACTGGTGTGAAGTAATGTGGGAACGAGAAGGGGCCATCCCCAAACTGCTCCCACAAATTTGGGAGCATGAAATTGTCCAAAATGTCTTGATATGCTGACGCCTTAGGTGTTCCCTTCACTGGAACTAAGGGGCCAAGCCCAACCCCTGAAAAAACAACCCCACACCATAATCCCTCCTCCACCAAATGATTTGGACCAGTGCACAAAGCAAGGTCCTTGACTGACCTGCACAGAGTCCTGTCCTCCACCCAATAGAACACCTTTGGGATAATTTAGAGCGGATGATGTTCTCGTCCAAAACATCAGTGCCTGACCTCACAAATGCGCTTCCGGAAGAATGGTCAAACATTCCCATAGACACACTCCTAAACCTTGTAGACAGACTTCCCAGAAGAGTTGAAGCTGTTATAGCTGCAAAGGGTGGGCCAACTCAGTATGCCATATGCGATACGCAGGGGGTGTCAATTAAATGTTAACGACACCCCCAGTTTGATCACATATCGATGTGCGATCTGACAGTTCGCACAGGATCGGATCACACAAGTGTGAACCACTGTGCGATCCTATCCTGATGCGCTGAAAAAAAGGGTCCTGTGCGTCTTTTGTGCGGGTGCAGTGCGAATTTCAGCCATACAAAGTGTATGGCTGAATTCGCATCCGCACAGGAGAGCGCATGTAATGAAGGAGCAGTGCGCTCCGAATTACATGCGATCAGCGCACCCGCAGTAGTGTGAACCGGCACGAAGACTGGGATGCCAATAAAGCTCATGTGTGTGTGTAATATAGCGTAGGTTCCATGAAATCCCAGAAATTAGAAACCCCATAGGGTCAGTGCATAACACAAAAAATTCTAGGTAAACAAAAGGACAATGGCAAAAACAGAACTACTGGCACTGAACTGGACTATCTACACACAGAGGATAGGTGTAGCTGGGGAACTGCATTATCTCACCATGAAGATGGCTGCCATTTGAGAAGTGAGGCGGCACACTGTTTTTCTGATGTGCATCTTGAGGTGGGAGGGGGAAATTAATAATAAAAAAATAAATACATTAGATTGTTTGCTTCTACAGAACAGTGTTCACTTTACAGTTTGTACAATATTTGATTAAAGAGGGAACTGCTGTGAGATGTGATGTCATACAGCATAAAGCACAGTGGTATTGGGGGTGGGGGTGGTGGCTGGGCACAATGGATCTTAGATGCTTTCACCGTCATGGGGAAATAATTCAGTGCAGATTGAGAAAAGTATTTTTCTTACAGTCGATCTAAACCCCAACTGAATAACAATTAGTTTGCTGAAGCATTTGTGCAATATGAACAATTTGCATTTTTTTTTCTTCATAAAATACAGTGTTTTTTTTTTTTTTTTCTTTTTTACATCACAATGCTGCTAATGTCTTCCAGCCTATTTTACCATGAACCAGCTCCAGGGTCAACTGCATCTCATTGCTCTGGACTGGCTTCCTGCTAATGGCAACCTGCCTGCATAATAGATGTCTGCACAGCCACTATTATTCCCCACAGCATGTGACAGGGTGACAACGCAGGAGCACAACTAGGAGACCGTTGGCACTCTCTAGAGGAGGAACTTCCTGAACAATGACTATCATCGTAGAATAACCAGTTATTCTTTAACCACTTGCCGACCTCCCGCCGCATTAATACTGCAGCAGGCTGGCTCGACTGCGCGAAACGCCGTACCTGTACAGCAATCCACGGGAGCGCGTGCGGGGATGCAGATGCACCAATTGCCGCCGGCCATCTGCGATCACTCCCCGCTGAGAAAGAAGGATGGTCAGCTGTTATAAACACAGCTGACCGTTCTTCTCTCTGAAATGATCACAGAGCACCTGTGATCCTTCTATATAGGATCACAGGTCTCTATGGTCATTTCACAAGTCCCTCCCTCCACAGTTAGAAAACCCTAGACTCACATTTAACCCTTTGATGACCCCTAGGTTGACCCCTTCCCTGCCAGTGGCATAATTACAGTAACAGTGCATATTTTTAGCACTGATTACTGTAGTAATGTCACTGGTCCCCCCAAAAGTGTCAAAAATGTCATTTAGATGTCCGATCTGTCCGCCGCAATGTCGCAGTCCCAATAAAAATTGCAGATCGGCGCCATTATTAGTGAAAAAAAATAGATGAATACAAATGACATAAATCTTTCCCCTAGTTTGTAGACACGATAACTTTTGCGCAAACCAATCAAAATACGCTTATTGGAATTTTTTTTTTACCAAAAATATGTAGCAGAATACAAATTGGCCCAAAATGATAAAAAAATGTGATTTTTACATTTGGGGGGGGGGGGGGGGGGGAATGTTATATAGCAGAAAGTAAAAAATATATATATTTTTTTTCAGAATTGTCGCGCTTTCTTTTTTTTATTTAGAGCACAAAAAATAAAAAAAATCGCACAGGTGATCAAACACCACTAAAATAAAGCTCTATTTGTGAGAAACAAAGGACAACAATTTTATTTAGGTACAGCGTCGCACGACCGCGCAATTGTCCGTTAAAGTAACGCAGTGCCGAATTGCAAAAAATGGCCTGGTCATTAAAGGGGTAAATCCTTCCGGTCCAGAACTGGTTAATTAAGCTCCTTCCTAAGAAGCACCAGGCCACGGTTGCATACCTGCTTCTATCATCTACAGCAGGGAAAGGCAACCTTTCAGAAGTTGAAACCTGGCAAACAAAGGAAATCCATTAAAAAAGATTAGAAAATTACAGTATAGTCCTCTGCCTCCCTTCACATCACCCCTTCCCCCATTGTAGTGTTATCTGCCCTTTCGTATCAGAACCCCCCCCCCCCCCCCCCCGTCACACTGTAGTGTCCTCTCTGTCCCCCTTCAAACCCATCCCCCCCCCCCCCCCCCCACTGTAGTGCCCTAGGTAGCACTCTGCTACATTACAACCACGTACAGCACAGGGAGGCAGCATGGTACTGGATGCCGGGGAGGAGTTAACTTTTCATATAAACAAGCTGGTGATCAATTTCTAAGACTTTCTATGTGTGTACCCAGAGCTGTCTAACCATAAATTGCTTAATATGTATCTCTATTCATTATTTGTGCAGAGACATAATATTAAATCACAATACATAATACTTTTAGAAAATTAAAATGCAATCAGTGCAAAAAATGTGCATGAACAAGAAGTCCTTTAAAGTGCTGGTTATCTTATTCTTCCAGTGCCAGTATGTTCCAACAAGTGCCGCCGTGCTCCCCTCCTTATGTGCCCTTACTCACCGACTACCGTAGTAATGGGTTAAACTACTGCGTTTCAAAAATAATCCTCCAGTGGTAAAAAATGTTTTTTTCTTTATTTTGTGACTCCGGCTGGTAGGTCAAAGAACCTCAAATGAGTGTTGGGAGATAGAATCTGGAGATATCCAGTGTGATTCCATTTTTTATTGTTAAAAAAAAACAAACATAAAAGCCAATTGCGCACTTTTAAAACTCTCCTCTTGCATGTGAGCATGTAATGACGCCGTTCTGGAATTCAAAAGTCGCAGTTTGCATTCCAAAGAGCGGACGTGACATAACCAGAAGTACTGCAACTATACAAAACACACAAAGGGCGCACCCACCTAGTGCATTATCCTGAGACAAATCATCTATTATATCAAAACACGGTAAGTAATATACACAAAAAGCAATAGTAAAAAGCGCATCACAGATCTCAGCATGTTCCATTCAAGTTAGGGATCGACCAATTATCAGAAACACCGATATATCGGGGGCCGATCTGCACTTTCCCCGATATATTGGAATCGGCCCCTGAGGTTACCGATATTGCCGATATTTAGGGAAAGTGCATGTACCGGAGGGATGCCTGCAGCTAGAGCCATCACCCCGGTACCGGCGTCCATAGCCGACAGTTGGCTGACTTGTAATGACAACCAATGCGGCTGATAAGCCGCTCGGCTGTCATTACAAGGAGCAGGAGGGGACGTTCCCCCGCACTGCCTTCCGCGGCTTGCCCGGGTCTCCCGTCCCACCGGGAGACACGGCATCCTACCTCAACCGCCGCCGAAGAGAAGACCCGATCAAAGCCGCATTCGGCTCTGATCGGTTCTCCATGTAAAAAACCCGAAGTGATGTCATGACATCACTTCCGGGTACTCTGCGTCAAATTAAAACTTAGAGTTTTGAGTGCCGAGGAAGGGTTTGGGGTCTTTTAGACCCCCAGATCCCTCCACAAGGAGTACCTTTGGAAAAAAAAAATAATTTAAATGTCCGAAAAAATTCAAATGCATCAACATGTATAGATACAACAGACACTGAAGACCCCCGTGCGCTGACGCGTTTCAAAAAGTTCCTCTTCTTCAGAGACACACGAAAAAGACTGCCTACACCCTTCTTTTATACAGAGCAAAGTGACAGGAAACAGTTTTGCTCTGTAAAAAAAAAAAAAAAAAAAAAGGGAATGGTCTTTTTCATGTGGCTCTGAAGAGGAACTCCTCGAAAATGCGTCAGCCAACGGGAGTCTTCAGTGTCTGTTGTATCTATACATGTTGAAGCATTTGGATGGAACATGCTGAGATCTGTGATGTGCTTTTTACTATTGCTTTTGTGAGTATATCACTTACCGTGTTTTTATACAATAAATTATTTGTCTCAGGATAATGCACTAGGTGGGTGCGCCCTCTGTGTGTTTTGTATAGTTGCAGTGTTGTAGACTTCCCCAATACTTTGAGGGCAGCAAGACCGTGGTTATCCACTTTCAAACGTCATGAAGATCTAAGCATATCCATCTGGAGGGGCCATTTTCCTAAGCGCAGGAGGCATTGTGTGTGTGACTGTTTCAGCAATCAGAAGTACCCACCTGCTAAATGCATTTCTCTCCACCCAGCAAACCTCAGAACTCCAGGATGCTTCCTGGGTGGAGCGAAACGCATTAAGCAGGTGGATACTTCTAGTTAGGTCACATCCACTCTTTGGAATGCAAACAGTGACTTTTGAATTCCAGAAAGACGTCATTACATGCTCACAGGAGAGTTTTGTAAGTGCGTAATTGGCTTTTATATTTTTTTAACAATTAAAATGGATTACGCTATGGATTTCTCCAGATTCTGTCTCTCTACACTCATATGAGGTTCTTTGACCTACGTGCCGGAGTCACAAAAGAAAGAAAAACCGGCAAAGCAGGAATGTGTTCATGATCTTCCCATCAGCTGGTCAACAGGTAGGTCGCAAACGACAGCTTGCTGACCTTCTATCTACAGTGTAGGGGTTAACAGTCCTGCATTGCACTTGGTGACACAGAGGAACCACTCACATCCCAGGATGGAGGAGAGAAGAGGAGTGTGGTAGAGCCAGCTGGAGAAGGGTATAAGGTAGGTACAGCACCTTCAAAAAGTATTCATACCCCTTGAAATTTTCCACATTTTGTCACGTTACAGCCAAAAATGTCAATGTATTTTATTGGGATTTTATGTTATAAACCATCACAAAGTGGCACATAACTGTGAAGTGGAAGGAAAATGATAAATGGTTTTCAAATTTTTTTTTTTACATTTAAAAGATCTGAAAAGTGTGACGTGCATTTGTATTCAGCCCCCTTTACTCTGATACCCCTAACTAAAATCGAGTGGAACCAATTGCCTTCAGAAGTCACCTAATTAGTAAATAGAGTCCACTTGTGTGTAATTTAATCTTAGTATAAATACCGCTGTTCTGTGAAGCCCTCAGAGGTTTGTTAGAGAACCTTAGTGAACAAACAGCATAATGAAGGCCAAGGAACACTCCAGACAGGTCAGGTATAAAGTTGTGGAAAAGTTTAAAGCAGGGATAGGTTATAAAAAATATCCCAAGCTTTGAACATCTCACGGAGCACTGTTCAATCCATCATCCGAAAATGGAAAGAGTATGGCACAACTGCAAACCTACCAAGACATGGCCGTCCACCTAAACTGACAGGCCGGGCAAAGAGAGCATTCATGAAAGAAGCAGCCAAGAGGCCCATGGTAACTCTGGAGGAGCTGCAGAGATCCACAGCTCAGGTGGGAGAATCTGTCTACAGGACAACTATTAGTCATGCACTCCACAAATCTGTCCTTTATGGAAGAGTAACAAGAAGAAAGCCATTGTTGAAAGAAAGCCATAGGAAAGTCCCATTTGCAGTTTGGGAGAAGCCATGTGGGAGACACAGCAAACATGTGGAAGAAGGTGCTCTGGTCAGATAAGACCAAAATGGAACTTTTTGGCCTAAAAGCAAAATGCTATTTGTGGTGGAAAACTAACCCTGCACATCACCCTGAACATTCCATCCCCACCGTTAAACATGGTGGTGGCAGCATCATGTTGCGGAGATGCTTTTCTTCAGCAAGGACAGGGAAGCTGGTCAGAGTTGATGGGAAGATGGATGGAGCCAAATGCAGGGCAATCTTAGAAGAAAACCTGCTAGTGTCTGCAAAAGACTTGAGACTGGGGAGGAGGTTCACCTTCCAGCAGAACAACGACCCTAAACATACAGCCAGAGCTACAATGGAATGGTTTACATCAAAGCATATTCATCTGTTAGAACAGCCCAGTCAAAGTCCAGACCTAAATTCAATTGAGAAGCTGTGGCAAAACTTGAAAATTGCTGCTCACAGACGCTCTCCATCCAATCTGAAAGAGCTTGAGTCATTCTACAAAGCAGAGAGGGGCAAAAATGTCACTCTCTGGATGTGCAAAGCTGGCAGAGACATCCCCAAAAAAGACTTCCAGCTGTGATTGCAGTAAAAGGTGGTTCTACAAAGTATTAACTCAGGAAGGGGGGGGGGGTGAATAGAAATGCACACCACACTTTTCAAATAGCTATTTGGAAAAAAAAATGTTAAAAACAATTGATCATTTTCCTTTTAATTCACAATTATGCGCCACTTAGTGTTGGCCTAACACATAGAATCCCAATAAAATACATTTACGTTTTTGGTTTTAACATAAAAAAAAAAAAGTAGAAATTTCAAGGAGTATGAAAATACCTTTTCAGCCTCTTCAACCCCCCCCCCCGGAACATTTAGCCCCTAAGGTAGGGCCCCTCTGCCAGGGTTTTTTCCCCCCATTCTGGAGCTGGGTTTTAGGTAAATTAGGAAGGTTTTTCACTGCAGAGAAGACCTACGTATGTTTCTTCTGCAATAAAGGATTCATTCTGTCCTCCTCACAAACTGGCTACTTTGTACACTGAGATAAGTTCCTAGAAACGATGTGGCTTCCAAACCTCAAGAGAAGACACACCTGCACTATGATGTAGCCTTTTCTATGAAGATTTGGAATGCTCAGCGTTCCCAGAATATAGCCGGAAGCATCGTGATGTTACCTCTAGAATGGAAGCCTTTTTTTTTTTATGCTTGTGCCACAATTATACATGAAGGAGGTAAACTTGGTGTAATAAGGAAAACTTTTTAGTACAAGGTCTGCTTTAAATGATATCTAACTCCAAGAAAAAAAATGTATTACATTGCAATTTCTTTAGATTTGGTGGATGCATTAAAAGGTAACTTCACTTTTATGGGGGGGGGGGGGGGGAACAGTAAGTAAAACTAAAACATCTATGAATGTTAATAAAAATTACCTTTCCTTTTCAATCTGCAGCACTGTCATTTTGTAATTTTCTGTAAAATGCAGTGCAATATGGCTACCTGAAGGAGTTCTGTAAACGGATGGCGTACAGCAGCGTTACCAAACCTCCCTGGCACCAGCCCCAGCTAAGAAAAACCCTTAATGGACCAGTGGGGATGGGGGCCTTCTGTACAGCCTTTTACCTCCATGGAGAAGGGGTGGTGTGTTCAGCCTGTCACCTCCAGGGGGAAGGGGTGGTGTGTGCAGCCTGTCACCTTCAGGGGGAAGGGGTGTGTGCAGCCTGCCACCTCCCGGGGGAAGGGGTGGTGTGTGCAGCCTGTCACCTCCAGGGGGAAGGGGTGGTGTGTGCAGCCTGTCACCTTCAGGGGGAAGGGGTGTGTGCAGCCTGCCACCTCCCGGGGGAAGGGGTGGTGTGTGCAGCCTGTCACGTCCAGGGGGAAGGGGTGTGCGCAGCCTGTCACCTCCAGGGGGAAGGGGTGTGTGCAGCCTGTCACCTCCAGGGCGAAGGGGTGTGTGCAGCCTGTCACCTCCAGGGCGAAGGGGTGGTGTGTGCAGCCTGTCACCTCCAGGGGGAAGGGGTGTGTGCAGCTTGTCACCTCCAGGGGGAAGGGGTGGTGTGTGCAGCCTGTCACCTCCAGGAGGAAGGTGTGGTGTGTGCAGCCTGTCACCTCCAGGGGGAAGGGGTGTGTGCAGCCTGTCACCTCCAGGGGGAAGGGGTGTGTGCAGCCTGTCACCTCCAGGGGGAAGGGGTGGTGTGTGCAGCCTGTCACCTCCCGGGGGAAGGGGTGGTGTGTGCAGCCTGTCACCTCCCGGGGGAAGGGGTGGTGTGTGCAGCCTGTCACCTCCCGGGGGAAGGGGTGGTGTGTGCAGCCTGTCACCTCCAGGGGGAAGGGGTGGTGTGTGCAGCCTGTCACCTCCAGGGGGAAGGGGTGGTGTGTGCAGCCTGTCACCTCCAGGGGGAAGGGGTGGTGTGTGCAGCCTGTCACCTCCAGGGGGAAGGGGTGGTGTGTGCAGCCTGTCACCTCCAGGGGGAAGGGGTGTGTGCAGCCTGTCACCTCCAGGGGGAAGGGGTGGTGTGTGCAGCCTGTCACCTCCAGGGGGAAGGGGTGTGCGCAGCCTGTCACCTCCAGGGGGAAGGGGTGTGTGCAGCCTGTCACCTCCAGGGGGAAGGGGTGGTGTGTGCAGCCTGTCACCTCCAGGAGGAAGGTGTGGTGTGTGCAGCCTGTCACCTCCAGGGGGAAGGGGTGTGTGCAGCCTGTCACCTCCAGGGGGAAGGGGTGGTGTGTGCAGCCTGTCACCTCCAGGGGGAAGGGATGGTGTGTGTAGCCTGTCACCTCCAGGGGGAAGGGGTGTGCGCAGCCTGTCACCTCCAGGGGGAAGGGGTGGGTGCAGCCTGTCACCTCCAGGGGGAAGGTGTGTAGGCAGCCTGTCACCTCCAGGGGGAAGGTGTGGTGTGTGCAGCCTGTCACCTCCAGGGGGAAGGGGTGGTGTGTGCAGCCTGTCACCTCCAGGGGGAAGGGGTGGTGTGTGCAGCCTGTCACCTCCAGGGGGAAGGAGTGGTGTGTGCAGCCTGTCACCTCCAGGGGGAAGGGGTGGTGTGTGCAGCCTGTCACCTCCAGGGGGAAGGGGTGGTGTGTATGCAGCCTGTCACCTCCAGGGGGAAGGGGTGGTGTGTGCAGCCTGTCACCTCCAGGGGGAAGGGGTGGTGTGTGCAGCCTGTCACCTCCAGGGGGAAGGGGTGTGCGCAGCCTGTCACCTCCAGGGGGAAGGGGTGGTGTGTGCAGCCTGTCACCTCCAGGGGGAAGGGGTGGTGTGTGCAGCCTGTCACCTCCAGGGGGAAGGGGTGGTGTGTGCAGCCTGTCACCTCCAGGGGGAAGGGGTGGTGTGTGCAGCCTGTCACCTCCAGGGGGAAGGGGTGGTGTGTGCAGCCTGTCACCTCCAGGGGGAAGGGGTGGTGTGTGCAGCCTGTCACCTCCAGGGGGAAGGGGTGAAGTGTGCAGCCTGTCACTTCCAGGGGGAAGGGGTGATGTGTGCAGCCTGTCACTTCCAGGGGGAAGGGGTGTGTGCAGCCTGTCACCTCCAGGGGGAAGGGGTGTGTGCAGCCTGTCATCTCCAGGGGGAAGGGGTGGTGTGCGCAGTCTGCCACCTCCGTGGGGAAGGGGTGGTGTGCGCAGTCTGTCACTTCCAGGGGGAAGGGGTGATGTGTGCAGCCTATCACTTCCAGGGGGAAGGTGTGTGTGCAGCCTGTCACTTCCAGGGGGAAGGGGTGTGTGCAGCCCGTCACCGTGTTGGTGCAACCAATCAGAAAGTGTGGACGTGTGCAGGCTGTCACCTCTGAGTGGCTCTCCTCCCTCCTCTTCTTCCTCTCCCCTTTCCTCTACATAGGTCAGGTGACCACAGAGAGAGAAGGGAGTAGTGGTGCTAGGAGAAGGGGAGCGGGTGCCCTCTAGTGGTGGGAGGGTGGCAGTGCATGTTATGATAGCTATCTTGCCTGCCACCCACCCCCAGCTGTGTAGCCCAGCCCAACCAGTCCATGGCCCGGGGGTTAAAGACCCCTGTTGTACAGAATACCCCCCCTAAAAATGTAATTTCCTGCTTATGTGATTGGCTTGCCGATTTTGCCAGAAATCTGCACCAAGATAAAAGTCAGGTTTTGGGCATCCCCTGCAACAAAAATATCATGTTAGGGGAAACTTTTTTCAAAATAGAAATTACATCTAAAAGGGATGCAAGCCCTGTCATTTTCCTGATTAGAACCCTGTAAGTGCAGCAGCTGATTGACAATTATAAAATCATTCATATTAGATTCACTTTGAACATGAACACAGACATAGGGATAATTCTTCAGAATAACCTAACGTAGGAATCTACTGCAAGCTGCAAGATTTGTTAAAATCCTTGCAATGTACAAAGATCACCAAAAGGAGAATGTTTTTTTTTTTCTCCAAAAAAGTGGAGTTAATCTAAGCAAGGCATCCGTGGATCAAAATTTGGCCGGTCCAGCAGGGACTGATTGGCATCTTGTGCTGCCTCTTCCTCTCACACATCAGCCCTGCTGTACCGAGCCTGTAAAAGGCAGATGCAAACTCATATTCAGGTATTTACACTGCATGCATTTATAAAAATACAGAGTTCAGCTTTAATCCTGCATACCTGTTGCAATCCCTCCGTTCCATAAGCTGCCCTCATCTCTTCTAATTCTCTGTTCAACTCCTCGATTTCTTGCTGCTTCCCGACCAGTTCATCCTCCATCACCTCAAGCCGCGAAAGGGCGCTCTGGGTGCCTCGGTCGCCGAACGTTTCCCGCACCTCGAACTCTTCCTCCTGAATCGATCCAATTTGGTTAGTGAAAGTGGCACTTGCAAGTCTGCAAAACTCACAGCAGCTGCTGCTATGCCAGCGCTGCAAGCAAAGTTACCCACATTAAAATAGCCAGCAGCACTGAGCGAGCTTACTGCCATGGCAACCACCTTTGTTGTGGAGATAATTTGCGCCTCAAGAGCACTGACACATTTCCACCAAATGCTCTACGTGTGAAAAAAAACTGACAAAGCAAAACGGCATCATTTTCTCTCGTTATGCAACAGATACCGACCATAGAGTTATAGGAAAGCGAGAGAGCGTGCATGTAGCGTGTGTTAAACGTAAAAGTAAGCAGCCAAACAGAGCCGGTCTTATCAACCCTTACACCACTGTGATACTGGAGCTCTACAGAGTGTTAGCTATACCCGGTTAGTGATACAAGGGAACACGTGTGACTATATACTCTATATACTGTACCCATGGGGTGTGGGCTGTGCTGTTTGCTGTCAGCGGAAAATCCTCAACCACCTGTGATAAAAACAATAGCCAGAAGGATGATGTATAAACATAACAGAAAAGACAAATCCAGCCAAAGATATTCTACATTATATCACTTACCGGTAGGCATTCTAACCCAGTGTTTCTCAAACTTTTTTCAGTTAAGGCACCCTTTAAAATTAAGGACAGTCTAAAGGCACCCCATTCTAAAATGTAAAAAATGATTGACCCTGTCGTGTGCGTCCTGGCGAGACGTTTAACTCGCTGGGCCAGTTGCCGTCCAGTCGCGGCCGACCCAGCGCGGGGCTAAGGCCTGAAAGCGCTCGATGGCCAGACTGGGGTGACCACTAAATATAGGGATCCAGCCTGTCGCCCAGCCCGGCATAATTGCTTGAAGATCTCACAGGAAAATGTTCCGGGAAAAAAAAGGACTACCGTATATACTCGAGTATAAGCCGACCCGAGTATAAGCCGAGGCCCCTACTTTTACCACAAAAAGATGGGAAAAATGATTGACTCGAGTATAAGCCTAGGGTGAGAATGCAGGGTTGCGGGCATGGTACAGGAGAATGCAGGGTGGCGGGCATGGTACAGGAGAACGCAGGGTGGCGGGCATGGTACAGGAGAACGCAGGGTGGCGGGCATGGTACAGGAGAACGCAGGGTGGCGGGCATGGTACAGGCGAACGCAGGGTGGCGGGCATGGTACAGGCGAATGCAGGGTGGCGGGCATGGTACAGGCGAATGCAGGGTGGCTGGCATGGTACAGGCGAATGCAGGGTGGCTGGCATGGTACAGGAGAATGCAGGGTGGCTGGCATGGTACAGGAGAATGCAGGGTGGCTGGCATGGTACAGGAGAATGCAGGGTGACTGGCATGGTACAGGAGAATGCAGGGTGACTGGCATGGTATAGGAGAATGCAGGGTGACTGGCATGGTACAGGAGAATGCAGGGTGACTGGCATGTACAGGAGAATTCAGGGTGGCAAGCATGGTACAAGTAAATGGGGGGTTACGGGAATACTAGTGCGGCTGTGTTTCACTTACCTGTTCCAGAGGCGCCTTCATTTTAAAAATGGCGCCGCCCGGCGCCGACACGTCATTGCGCACGCGCCGCCGGGAAAGCTGGTATACGTTCGGCTATTCCCGGCCTGTCTCGAGCGGCGACGGTGACATGTATACGCCGGGCGGCGCCATTTTTAAATCTTAAACACGTCGGAGTGGCTGGGAACTTTTTTTTTTTTTTTTTTGTTGACTCGAGTATAAGCCGAGGGGGACGTTTTCAGTTTTCAGCACAAGAAAATGTGCTGAAAAACTCGGCTTATACTCGAGTATATACGGTAGCTAAAAATAAATCTACATAAAAAAATTACTTCTATGCCAGGGCCAAAGATCCAGCAAGAAACTAGGTCCTCACTCCTGACAAGGCAGATTAAGAGGGTATACCCCCAGGGACTGCCCATAGGCGTAGCCAGAAATTATTTGTGCCTAGTGTCCTACTCCTGTAGGGGGCGGTATTACCCTACTGATATGCATCAGAGGACTGCGTCCATCAATGAACGATAGAGAAAGTATTCTAATAGCTTTACTCAATGCAGCAACATCCACACATAGGACACCCAATGTTAGAGGGGATTAATTCTTCCAAAGCAAATACACTTTTGCACACTGGTGCCGACTAGTATTCCAATGTTTCTCTCCTCTCTCAATTTATCTCCTATAGTCAGCTAATGTGACTCCAGTGCTGAGGGAGAGGAGCAGAAAAGGGTCAAACAAGGATGCTGTGGAGGCAACAGACCGCCTCCTTATCAACTGATGACGCCATTGATTGTTAGGATGTCTAGTTGTAAGGCCCCTTTCACACGAACGATCCGATCCGACTGTCAGTTATTTAGGCGGACCTGATCGGATCCTCCATGCATTACTATGGGACAGCGGATGTCAGCGGTAACATGTCCACTGACATCCGCATCCGATCCGGTCCGTGAAATCCGGATGGATGGAAACCTTATTTTCCATGCGTCCAGGGGATTGGATCGGATCGGATGAGAGTGGACATTAGGAGCCTTAGGAGCCCTAATGGTGCATAGTAAAAACCTGTGGCTTTGTGACATAAAGGGCAGGCTTCATCCATCTGCTGCCTTGTATGCAATTTTTTGTAAATTTTTAGACATTTTGCCAAGGCGCAACTGAAGAAGCCTCAAGGCACACCAGGGTGCCTGGGCACCCTGGTTAAAAAAGGCCATTCTAACCACTTGAAGACCAGGCCTTTTCTGATACTTTTTGTTTACCAGTTTAAATCAGCATTTTTTGATAGAAAATTACTTCTAACCCCCCAAACATCATATATATATTTTTTTTTTCAACAGAGACCCTAGGGAATAAAATGGAGATTGTTGAATTTTTTATGTGACTTGGCATTTTATTTTTGGTATTTATGTGACTTGGATATTTTTAAATACATTTTAATGAATTTAAAAAACCAAAACACAATACAGAACCCAATTTTTTTCTAAAATATGAAAGATGCTGTTACGCACAGTAAAAATATACCCAACATGTCACGTTTTGAAAATGCTAACGCTCTTGGAATGGTGACAAACTACGATACTTAAAAATCTCCTTAGGCCAGCCTTTTTCAATCAGGGTGCCCAGGCACCCTGGTGTGCCTTGAGGCTTTTTCAGGGGTACCTTGACAAAATGCCTAATAATTTATCAAAAATGACATATATATAAGCCAGCTGGTGTATGAAGCCTGCCTTTTAGTTACACAAAGCCACAGGTTTTCTTGGGCACCATTACGATTTTCTATACACTGGCATCCTAACAACCAATTAGGTCATCAGTTCATAAGGAGGATATCAGTCGCCTCCACAGCATCCTTGTTTGACTCTTCTCTGCCTCTCTCCCTCAGCACTGGGTCACATTAACTTACTGATGAAGAGAAATTGAGGGAGAAGAGAAACATTGGAATACTAGTCAGTACTAGTGTGCAAAAGTGTATTTGCTTTGGAAGAAAGAAAAGTCGCCTCTAACGTTAGGTGCCCTACTTGTGTGGATGTTGCTGCATTATGTAAAACTATAAGAATAGTTTTTTACATTTTAAAATGGGGTTCCTCAAGACTGTCCATAATTTTAAAGGGTGCCTCGACTGACAAAAGGTTGAAAAACACTGCCTTAGGCAACGCTTTAATAAAAAAATGTACAGGTTACCAGGTTAGGGTTACAGAGAAGGTCTAGGGCTAGAATTATTTTTGTATAAATGTATTTAAGAACATTTGTATAGATATTCAAACAAACTTTAGGTAAAAAAACCTACTAGTGTATACCCAGCTTTACAGTAGTGGTCAGAATGGCACCCTAAGGCTCCTTTCACACAGCCGCTCCGTGTGAAAAGTCCGCTGCGGGACTTTTTTTTTTTTTTCCACGGAGCGGATGACATTTCTGTCATCCGCTCCGTGTGCCCGCATATCATCCCATCCGTTTGCGGATGATATGCGGACCTAATGTAAGTATATGGCACTGCGGATGTCAGCGGATGACACCGCTGACATCCGATTTTCCTTCCTTTCCGTTTTTTACACGGAAGGAAAAATGGGGTTCTGTTCCATTCGTAAAAACGGAACAGAACTGACAGGAGGAAAATCGGGTGTCAGCGGATGGTATTCCGCTGACACCCGCAGTGCCATTCACTTACATTATGTCCGCAAATCATCCGCAAACGGATTGGATGATTTGCGGACACACGGAGCGGCCGTGTGAAAGGACCCTAAGGCGGACTATACACAAAATTTGCTCTGTGCAGGCTGCTTGCATTGCAGGCATTCACTCCAAGGTGCATAGCACCGTAAACAAAAGTACTGCTTGGTGCGCCTTTCTCCCACAGCAGCTTTAAGCCCTAGCTCATACTGGTGCGACTTTGAAATCCCGCTACTTCAGTGCAATTTCAAAGCCGCAGATCAGTGCAATTTGCACCTCTGATTTCATTACGGCTTGCGATTTTGTTTAACAGAAGTCTATGCAAGTCACAATGAAACCAGCAAAAAGTAGTACAGGAACCTTTTTTAAAGCCGCTGCGAAATGAGTCGCGGCAATTAGAATGGTGTGAACGGGGGCTCCACCTCTAACAGACTCTTACAAGCTGCCAGCAGCAAGGCTGGTTGGTGCACCTGTACCTTTCACCTGCACCTATACGCCCAAGACTCATACACTGGGACTAAATGCCCAGTGGGTTTGAGGCCTTAAAGGATAAGTTCACCTATTAACAAAAAATAATAAATGCACATTTTTGTTGCAGGTAAAAAATTGTGCATTTACTATTTTTTGTTTTGGGAGCCTGTATAGCATTGCATCAGCGATCAGCAGAATACGGGTGCCATGCAGGACTCCTGCAGACCTGTCAGTGTATCTGTTTGCTCGTACCTCACAGGGGAAAACAGATACTTACTGGCAGGAAGAATCAATTAACAACACAGTGCTCAACAGAGTTGTGGTAGTTCATTGAGAAGTACAAGCCAACAAAGCCTGTCGGGATTTGTAGTTCCCCATTTACATAGGACTGTAAACGAATGACGTCGCCTGGCGGGCAGAGCCTCACATGGCCACATTAGTTTCAAAGATGGGGGGGGGGAATGGCTGCAGCTGCTGGAACATGTTACATGTTCCACCCTAACATGTTCCAAAAGGTGAACTTATCCTTTAAGCAGTTCTCATGGATATGGGTTTCAGGTGTATTTAGTTATGCACCTTGTACTTTTCTCAGCCTAATTAAAAGATGAGCAACTTGTTATTCAATTACTTAGCAAACAAACTTAGACATATGTGATCAAGAGGACAAGAAAATAAATAGGAATGGGTCAATGGTTAGGCCCGAGCATGCCGTTCACAAAACACCCGAATTTGCAGGGTGTTCCCCCCCCAAATGAACACCCTGCAATGCACATAAAGCTTTGCCCAATCAGGGCGTAGTATAAGCTGGTTGTTAAGGAGCGGGGCCAGGAAGCCGGCAGTTGCGTCACTAACAACTGATGAGTCATCAGCTGTCAATGGTTTTCCCCGATGACAGCTGAATAAAAAAAAAGTTCAGAAAAAAGAATGTAAAAAAAAAAAAAAACTGCATGCCCCCCCCCCCCAATACGGCATTGGGTTACCCCCAAAATCCATATCAGACCCTTATCCAGGCATGCAGGCTGGCAGGTTAGGAAGGGGGGGGGGGTTTGGTGAGGGGGGTTGAGCAAGAGTAACGTTAGAAGGGGGGGATGCCACAGGGTCACAGGGAGATGTAGCCAGGTGGCCCTGCCCCTTGCCTATATAAGAAATGTCACAGCGCAGAGCGGGCAAACGGCGTGAGACCCCCCACAGGGGGCCAGATCATTTTTTACTTTTTTTTTTTCGGATCCAGCGGGGAGGCATGATTGACGATGGATTTACATCGAGGGATGCTATTTTAAATTTTTTTTTATTAAAGGATTTGTTTACGTTACAATGTACCAGATATCCAATAACATAGGAGGGGGCCTGGGATCTGGGGGACCCCCTTGTTAAAGAGGGCTTTCAGATTCTGATAAGCCCCCTGCCCACAGACCCTGATAACCACAGCCCAGGGCTGTCGGGAAGAGGCCTTTTCCCCATCTACATGGGGACAAGGTGGGGGGTCCCCAAGGCACCCACCCCCCAAGCCGAGGGCATGTGGCCTGGTATGGTTCAAGGGGGGGGGGTGCGTTCTCTTGCCCCCCCCCCTTTTCCTGACCTGCCAGGCTACATGCCCAGATAAGGGTCAGGTGTGGATCTTGGGGGGGGGGGGGGGGGGAGACCCAGGTTGTTGTTTTTTTTTTATTTTGGTGTTGAGTTTCCCTCTGAATCCCTACCAGACCGGAAGTCGGCGGGGGAGGGTACGGGGCCACACTGTTTTTTTTGTTTTTTCTATAGCTGGGTGTCGGCAATTGTAACTGCGACATTTTAAATGAGATTTTTTAGAAATGTAATTTTTACTGCAGCATGTTTTATACGTGCTACGGATGCGCCACTTTCCAGGCACATTAAGGGGACCCCCCCAGGCACTATATTTAAATTAATTTTTCATTTTTATTGTTGCACTTTTTATAATATAATAATACTTAGAATTACTGCTCCTAAAAACGATTGTTTTAATTTTTTTATTGATACATGATCCAATGGCAGTACCTGGACCACCATACCCCTTTTATGGCCCATTACTTGCATATAAGTCTTCAGAATGGGCACTTTGATTTTTCCTGTTCGGCTCTCATAGACTTGGGGTTCGCTGTTCGGGATAGAACATTTCCCCTGGTTGGGAGTTCTGCTGCGAACCAAACAGGGGGGTGTTCGGTCCATCCCTAAAAGTAAAGGTGTTGTTCATCAATTATCTGCATTCATCCTTGGAAGCATTGTGGAGGCTCCTCCAGCGATCTCCTTCCCTCTCTGACACTGAGAATACAATGAGAGAAGTGAAGGGAGGAGCTGCAAAGATTATTAAGGCTCTGTTCACATCTTTGTGTCCTGGATCGCGGGCAGAACGCCCGTGTGATCCTCGTCACTTCCAATGGCACCCCGATCATGCTGACGAATCGCAGGACGCCTGTCGCCCAAAAGAAGTTATTGTACTTCTTTTGGACGACAGGCGTCATGTGATTCTGTTTGCGTGATTTGTTGAACGACAATCGCAGAAAAATCACGCAGCGATTGGGGTGCCATTAGAAGCGACGGGGATCGCACAGGCGTCCCGCGCTTTGCCATGATTCTGCCCGTGATCCGGGACCCCAAGATGTGAACGTAACCTAAAATTTAACACACAGGTTGCATCAAATTTTTAGGTTTGTTTTTGTAAAAAGAAACAGTTAGCATGAGAAATCCTAGTTGGCCCGCTCCTGACTCTGCATGCTGGCTGATTCTTGCAGAGATAAACTGACTCTGATTATCTCTACTTTGCTGGCAGCGGAGCTCTTGATTGCTATTCGGCTTCTCCCCAGGGAAGACTATGTTCTGACAAAAAGATCTTTTAGTGCAGACAAGAAATGTACAGGACATGTGATTGGACAAGCCTTGGCCTCAACCAGGAAAAGAAGAATCACCTGCTGACCTCTACAAAACTACAAACTCCACCCTGCAATTAACGTAAAAAGAATCAAAGGGGGGTGTTTATCATTACAGTTGCACAGCATGGCAATAGTAAACTGGAGCAGTCCAACAGATTATAAGAAACATTAAGGGATCGTTTACACCATGCGGTGCATTTGAGCGCATGCTTTTTTTCCAACTTTCCATGCGTCACATTTTAGGGCAGTTTATTAAATTCTATGGGCTTCCCTATTAGGGTTAAAAATCAAAAAACGTGCTGCGCCAGAAGTGCACAAAAATAATTAGTGATTACATGAATCAACAAGTGTTATCAACAAAATATGGTGTCCATCATATGTGCTCTGATGAAACATAAATGTTCATATAAAGTGCTCCAAAGTAATGATTAGTATATCCAGGTGATGACAGGACAGCCTCAATCCCTTGTGAATCAAGCAGGAACCACCAGTGTGTGAACTCCCTCCACCAGTAAGATTGGCCTCTCACCTTGATACCAGACCCAAACGGGCCAGCATGAGCATATCAGGGGATAAACAGACTATCACAGGTAACCTCTCCAGCCTTCACCTCCGGGGGTCGCCAGGACATAAAATAAAGATAAAGCAAAGATCTAGTGCTCTCTGAATGTAAATAATGAGCTTTTATTGAGCATAAAGGGGTAACTCAGATTTGTTGGGCACTCAGCCGTGCCTGCTATTATGGCATTCAGTGTTGGAGAGTAGCACCCGAGCGATCGGCGTCAGGCACGCAGGCTCCGCCTCCCTATACGCGTTACGCCTGGAGCGTGGGCTCCGTTTGGCTTCTTCAGTAGGGGTGACCATAATAGCAGGCATGGCTGAGTGCCCAACAAATGTGAGTTACCCCTTTATGCTCAATAAAAGCTCATTATTTACATTCAGAGAGCACTAGATCTTTGCTTTATCTTTATTTTATGTCCTGGCGACCCCCGGAGGTGAAGGCTGGAGAGGTTACCTGTGATAGTCTGTTTATCCCCTGATATGCTCATGCTGGCCCGTTTGGGTCTGGTATCAAGGTGAGAGGCCAATCTTACTGGTGGAGGGAGTTCACACACTGGTGGTTCCTGTTTGATTCACAAGGGATTGAGGCTGTCCTGTCATCACCTGGATATACTAATCATTACTTTGGAGCACTTTATATGAACATTTATGTTTCATCAGAGCACATATGATGGACACCATATTTTGTTGATAACACTTGTTGATTCATGTAATCACTAATTATTTTTGTGCACTTCTGGCGCAGCACGTTTTTTGATTTTTATGTTTTTGTTGTGAGGTGTGGACACAATTTGTGTATGCAGCCGGATTTATATATTGATTTATTCTAGCACATTTTACTCATTTGAATTTCACTTAGTCTTGCGCTGATAGTTTTTTCACTATATTCCCTATTAGGGTTGCCACCTCATCCCTTTACCATAGCTCCTTACAGTCCCTGATTGCGAGGGAGTGTCCCTGATTTGGAAGAAAGTCCCTCTGTCCCTCTTTCCTCCTCATTTGTCCCTCATTTTGGTCTCATCTATATAGTTTTATATGAATTGCAGTTTTTATCTTTCAAAAATTGCTTCCAAGTGCTAAACTTTTCATCCAATTTCTAAATTGCTGCATTTGTAAATTTCAAAAGCCGATATAAAGGAAGTGGTAAAAAAAAGAAAAAAAATGGATTTTTGTAAAATCTTACCGTAAAATCCTTTTCTCTTAGCTCATTGACAGACGTAGTCCTCGGTGATACACCACCTTCGGGTTATGTTGCCTCCACAGGAGCAGGACTAGACAGGAAATTAAAAAGCTCTGGCCACACCCTAGGGGCAGTCCCAGAGGGTATATCCTCTCTCTCTCTGCCTCAGCAAATCAGTTATGTGAAAAAGCAGTCTTTAGAGATTTTAACCCAACCCAACTCAAAAACAGAGGGGCGGGGACTACGTCTGTCAATGAGCTAAGAGAAAAGGATTTTACGGTAAGATTTTACAAAAATCCATTTTTCTCTAGCGCTCATTGACAGACGTAGTCCTCGGTGATACACCACCTTCGGGACGTCCCAGAGCAGTATCACAAATGAGGGGTGGGAAAATGGAAATCAAATCCCAATCTAGAAGGCCCAACCGGTGCCAACTAGAAGTTTACAATGCTCATCTTCAAACAGAAAAAAACCCTCGAGGTAGACCACCGGTCTCCTCAAATTGCGGCCTGCAAAACCTTGCGGCCAAATGAGGCATCCGCCGATGCCGTCACATCAATTTTGTAGAATTTTGTAAAGGTATGTACCGACGACCAGGTGGCCGCCTTACATACCTGGACCACTGACGCCTGATGGCGAAAGGCCCAGGAAGTACTGAGCGCTCGAGTGGAGTGCGCCCTAACAGGGAACGGAGGACTCTGACCCTTAATAGAATAAGCCTGTACCACCGTTTGTCTAATCCATTTGGCAATGGTCGCGGCAGATGCAGGCAAACCCTTTCTGGGGCCATCCGTGATCACAAAAAGTGAATCCGTCTTACGGAATGATTCCGTAGCTTTCAGGTATACCCTGATTGCCCGAACCACATCTAAGGAATGCAACGCATGTTCCCGATGATGCTTGGGCTGAGGACACAAGGAAGGTAGTACAATATCTTCATTCAGATGAAAATCTGAAACCACCTTAGGAAGAAAAGATGGCTTAGGATGAAGTACTACCTTATCCCTATGAATCACTAGGTATGGGGACTGGCATGATAATGCAGCCAGTTCTGACACCCTGCGAGCAGAAGTAATAGCCACCAAGAAGGCCACCTTCTGGGATAAAGTAAGCAAGGAAATCTCCCTGATGTTTTCAAAGGGAGGTTTCTGTAGAACCGACAAAACCAAATTAAGATCCCAGGGCGGTAAGGGCGCGCGGACTGGAGGAGCCAGGTGCCGCACCCCCTGGATGAAATTCCGCACCAAGGACTTGGTAGCTAAAGGTTTCTGAAAGAAGATTGCTAATGCTGAAACTTGACCCTTGATGGTGCTCAAGGCTAGCTTCTGCTCAACCCCTTGTTGCAAAAAAGGCCAATATTCGAGTCACCGAATAGGTACGTGGAGGAAATCCTAAAGATTCGCACCACGCAATATAAGTCTTCCATGTGTGATAATAGACCTTGCTGGAAGTCGCTTTCCTTGCTTTAATAAGGGTAGGAATGACTGAAGTAGACAAACCTCTGTCCTTCAGTACTTGGGTCTCAATGGCCAGGCCATTAAACCCAGCGACTGTAAAGCATGATGGTAAATTGGTCCTTGAGACCACAGACACTCCCTGAGACGAAGTTCCCACGGAACGTCTGCGACTAGCATGTCCAAGTCGGCCAGGCCGGCTTGAGGAGGCCAGCCTAGAATTTCTAGGACCACTGGCGCTGATAGAATCTGAACCAGGCGTCCCTAGAGGTATCTGGCCCCGACCATCCGAGAAAGTCTGGTCGTTTTCTGTTCCCACACATTTATCAGATACCTGATTGTTATCAGGAAGGGTGATCTTTTCTGGTTGAACCTCAGGGACCGAAGTCACCCGACTAGAGGCTACTTGGCCTATCTGGTCAACCAGATCCGATTCCTGTGAGGTATAGGGACTAATCTTAGGAAAAGGTAAAAGGAAAAAATCTATTCAGGGAACGGTAACTACCGCTTCCTGTAGTACTTAAATGTTGGAAGGGAAGAATCGCACCGGTAGTAGTGGTTGAAGCTCGATCTAATGTCCTGAATACCGGTGAAAACGTCCCCCCACCCTGAAACCGGGTGGGGGCGCACCTTCAGGCTGTGTACTCCTTTGCTTCAGGTTTGGCTGGGTTGGTCCTCTGCTTGTCCGACCAGCCCTTCTTGAACCCTCCTGGAGGAGTCTTGCCTTTCCCGCTAGTACCAGCCGGGCGCCCTTTATGGGCGGTAAAGAAAGGTCCTCGCTTGTTGCGAGGTCCCTTAGCTTTAGCAGCCTGTGGCAAAAAAGTGCTCTTGCCCCCAGTGGCATCCTTGATGATTTCATCTAGGTTGGCCCCAAATAGACGATTCCCCTGAAAAGGGAGATTTGTCAAGGTCTTTTTGGAACCTAGGTCAGCTGACCAGCATTTTAACCACAGCACACGTCTGAGGATCACCGCTGACATAGATGCATGCCCTAATAAGGGAGTAGTGTCCAAGGCTGCGTCACAGATAAACTGTAGCCCTTGTATAATCTGTTCCATCAAATCAGATGTCTCCTGGGGAATATCTTTTCCCCTAAGGTCTTGGCGTACCATTTTCGCCCATTCCGTAAGTGTCTGGGAAACTAGACCAATAACAATTACTGGTCTAAATGCTGACCCTATCAGAGAGAAGATGGTGCGGGACTCTGCTTCCATCTTTCGATCCACCGGATCCTTAAAGGACGAAGTGTCCTCCACTGGGATAACCGTGGCTTTATTCAGCCTGGAAATAGGTGGATCCACCACTGGTGGTACCGTCCATTTCTTAATGATGGATTCCTCAAACGGATAGCGTCTAGCAATACGCTTGGAAATAGTAAAGGTACGTTTAGAATGCTCCCATTCTCCTTTAATCTGATTACCGAAACATTTGGGTACAGGAAAAACCTTCACCGTTTTGATGGGCTTGTTAGTACCAAAAGGAATCTCTGTTTCAGTTGCCTCTGCCGGTAAAGCCTCAAGTTTTAAGGTTTCCTGCACTGCCACAACTAGTGCGTCCACCAATGCTTCTTCCTGAATTATAGCAGGAGAAGAAGCATCCTCCTCACTGTCTGAGGGGGCTTTACCTGGGATAACAGCCTTTGCAGAGGAACCTGCAACTGCAGTGACCATCTCTGAATCTGAGTCAGAGGTGTCAGATAGTATAGGGGTAGGCGGGGGTCACTTCCTTGACCCCCGTCCCTGACAGGCCGCCTCCACCCGAGCCACCATAGACTCCAAAATTGCTGTAAATGACTCTACACTCTGTGCACCGGCGGGTCCCGTGGCCCCCTTGAGGGAAACAGGTGGGGGAATATGTGTGGCAGGGTCCATGATAATTCCAGTCACTTCCTGGATAATATAATTCAAAAATAAAAAACTTTTTTTTTTTTTTTTTCAGACCCCCAGCGCCACAAAAAGCCCCTTAGTGTTACCTGCTAGGGATCCCTATCGATCGAGAGAGAGAGAGATAGACCCCCAGGCTCACCACTTGATGCTCAGAGTTTAACTGCAACAGGTTACAGCGCTGTCTGCACAAACAGGAAGTCTTTTGGCTGGCTGCCCAGGAAGAAAGGAGGCGGCTCCGCCCCTCTGCACGCCTTCCGGCGCCTCCCCTAGCTCCACGAGGTGTTTGGATCACCTCAAACATGGCCGCCCCCATGCTGGAGACACGAGGCTACGCCAAAATGGCGGCTCGTGCGATCCAGCAAAAAAAATGGCGGCGGCCTGTACTGAATAGCGGTGTGCTGCAGGGCACACAACACTCTCTCTGCATGGGGATTTGGCGTGGTTGGCGTTACCGGCCCTGGCGGACCGCATGGCCATTCGGGAGGCCTGCTAATAGCTGGAGATCTGATTAGGAAGGCAGTCTACATGTCCGTGGCTTCTGACTGGTAGGTAGCTTATTCTTATCACCGTAAGATTCCCAGAATGCCACAGATTATAATCTTTTTAACATGTATACAATTAGATTGTTAGCTCCCAAACCAAGCCTCCTGGCTTTTTGCACATAAAATCACACTCAAAGTAGGAGGATCTGTGTCATTTATAGGATAGAGAGGGACTCTATCTTACCATACAGAGAGGGGCCCGCGTTCACCACAAGACCCGTCAGGGGAAAAGGGGGAACATACTACTCACCATACCGGACCAGGCGGGCACCAACTCCTGACAGTACCCCTCTCCACCGGGGCGGGAGGGCTGTCGACTGATATGGACGCCGTGACTTATGGTCTTTGGCGTTTCAGCGAGACGTTTAACTCGCGGGGTCAGTCCTTTAATGGGACTTTGTCGCGGCCGACCCAGCGCGGAGCTATGGCCTGCACGCGCTCGTAGGCTGAACTGGGGTGACCACCGGATCTCAACATCCAGCCCGTCGCCCAGTTCAGCTTTCTTGCTTGAAGATCTCACAGAAACACTGGAGAAAAAAAGCTGTCTAAAAAATCCTTTAAGAAAAAAATCTTGCCAGGACCTAAGATCCCAGCAAGGTATCTAGGTCCTTACTCCTAACTAGACAGAAAATAACTGATTTGCTGAGGCAGAGAGAGAGAGGATATACCCTCTGGGACTGCCCCTGGGGTGTGGCCAGAGCTTTTTAATTTCCTGTCTAGTCCTGCTCCTGTGGAGGCAACATAACCCGAAGGTGGTGTATCACCGAGGACTACGTCTGTCAATGAGCGCTAGAGAAATTTGGGTTTAACTAATCTATTTTTTTTTTAATTCTCCTTTAAGGGGGGCGTGGCAGGGGGTGTGTCCTAAGCCTATATCACTTTGCCAATAGGCGTCCCTCGTTCCCATCTCAAAAAGTTGGGAGGTCTGTTTTACACCAGGAGACACAATAATTACACAGGTTCTGTGGCTGATTAAGGTGGTAATTAAACTCACTTAGCGCCTTATGTACATTATATCAGCCTCAGAACCTGTGTGATTAATATGTGTCCTGGTTTTAAGGGATGAGGTGGTATATTCCCTATGCATGTAAATTGCACAAAAAAAGGTGCAGGCACAATTATTAAAATCATGTTGCTCCAAGCCACATGGTACTGGGTTACCATGTATTTTGGCAGCTGTGAATGCACCTGCATTTGCTAAATGTGTAGCGGTGTAATTAGGAATTAATGGTAGCCACGTGGGTCTGCAAAGAGCCAGGCATTTATGTGCGGTGTGGGAAAATACACAATTTTTTTAACATGTTGCTGCACCGCACTTGGTGTGAACAAGCCCTAAATACAAGGTTGTAACTTGATTCATAAAATATCTCCCTCTGCTGCTCTGAAGTAGAACTGCGACAGAATAGAACGTGCCCCTGCCCTGACCACTTCCTAATTGTGGCATTTGTTTAGAGTGAAAAATCTTTTGCAAACAAGAATTGAAATTGAAGCGCCACACGACTGCTAAGAAAAGTCAGGGGTACAATCCAAAAAGCAGCCAGCATGTTTCAGGTGACTGCTGAAATGGGTTGGTTACTTTTTTGGATTGTACCCCTGACTTTTAAAGAGGAAGTAACGTCTTGAAAAAGTTTTTATTTTTGTTTATGTGCAAAGTAAATGCATAATGTGCTAGTATGCAACGCATACTAGCACAATATGTGACACTTACATGAAAATGAAGACCTCGTTGTCCCCGCTGGAGGCTGCGTCCCTCTTCGCCCGTCTTCCTTCTGGGTCAGCAGACTCCGGCTGTGCTACTGGCCAGAGCCACATTATGTCACCAGGAGCCACTGGTTACAGCACAGGGCTCTGAAGAAATGGCACAGGCAGCCCTTCCTTCAGAGAGCATGCGCCAATGACGTCATCAGCTGCATGCAATGTTAATATCTCCTAAACGGTGCAAGTTTAGGAGATATTTACAGTACCTATAGGTAAGCACTTTACAACCACTTTAATGGAATAATGGTGTATCTATGCTTCAATCTAAATTCTTGTTACATTACACTACAAGCAAAGGAGACTATGGAGATCCTCTAGGGCAGTGATGGCAAACCTCATCACACCAGATATTTTTGAACTACATTTCCCATGATGCTCATGCACTCTGCAGTGTAGTTGAGCATCATGGGAAATGTAGTTTCAAAACATCTGGGGTGCCAAGGTTTGCCATCATTGCACTAGGGTGTAGAAGTGCCTGCCTAGGAACCAGATCATTTATACCAACATCACTACCTTAAAGAGGAACTATAGTCTGCTCACATAATTTGTAATAAAAATGTATTTGCAATTCTGAAGGTTCCCTTCAACTACTTTGCATATTATTTTATATATACAGTGATTCAGTACTTGCCAAAAATGCTGCAGAAATCACACCCCACCAAGTCTGGCTGCAGCCATTTTAACTGTGGGCAGATGAAGATGCTGCCTGTTCACATCCTAAATTTACACAAACACACACAGATACAGATACACATACACACACCACTGCTTGCCTGCACATTTCTCCACTCTGGATGAATACACGTGGATCTCTGCAGTCTCCTGTTATCTCAGCCCTCATCCAGGACCCTCCAGCCCTGCAGCTCTCATTGGCTTTCCTATCACTCATCCCTCCTCCCTTACTGACAAACTCTCAGAAGAGTAAGAGAGAGCTGTGCATGAGGTCATTAGCCTAGGCTTATTGCCAGACAAGAAAGTCTGGGTTGTGCTGGCAAAAAAAAAAAGTTTTACTATCCAAAGAGAAAACAACAAGGACAGAAGATTTGATAGATGGAAAGATGAAAAAATGACTGAAGAGCCACTTTAAGTGAACAACACCAGTAAGGAAACCCTGCGGGTCCAGCGCCATCAATATATTTTCATTATACTTTCCCCAACCTTTTGAAAATCAAAAAAACTGCACATACTTTGCTAAATAATATCCAGGCTGAAATGCAAATATGTGAATTTTGTTTGATAAATATCCCTCAAAAAGAAGTCGTATATCTTCAGCTGACTCATGTCTTTGGCTGACTCATTCACTTCTCAGGGTACACATCCTTGTTCTCTGTGAGCACAAGGACGCCCTATTGTGCCTGGGGAATTGCAGGTGGAACGCACAGCCGGCCATAGAAGTGCACAGCTGCACACACTTCTATTCATGTCCATTGCTCTTTTGCCTTGGCGTTTACCCGCACATGTCTAAATGACGTATATATTTTGCCAAACGTGAAACTTCTGCATTCAGAAATACATCATACCCACATGCCTTGGTAAATGCCAGTGGAAAAACAGCATCGGCTTTTACTTTACAAATCTTTTGGCACTTGAATTATATTCCAACTTTGCACTTAGCTGTACGGCTGGAGTTGCCCTTTAAGGCCGATTCACTATACTGGTAATAAAGTGACTCTTTCAATGTGAACAATACAAAACTGAACATTAATGATTTCATGTAAATTTCAGTGAAGTATGAGGCGATTACAAAGAACAGAAAGACGACAAAAGACACTGAAAATATGAGCTGCGTATTTCCAACAATTCCCCAATGGCAGGTGAAGACAAAAGGAGAACGAATGAAGTGACAATCAAGATTCTCTAGGATCAGGAATGAAATATGTCACCGACAGACAGGCGGATTTATCTGCATGCAGCATGCACCGCTTGGCTTACCTCAGAGCTATAATCATCGGCCGTGGTGGACACCTCACTTTCAGGCTACAATGAAACAAAAACCTCCTTTAAAAAAAAGCTTTATATTCAAAATGTGCTTTTATTTTAGGGATCGCTCTCTGCATGTGTATCCTGTGTATCCCGCTCTGTATGGCAATTTTTAATAGCAGGAAATCATACCGTTTTATCCACCAGCAGAAACAGGAAAAGTGAAGGTGAAATGATGTCTTTATTCACTGCAAAGGATTAAGTGGTTCTAAAGCCGGGTTTTTTTTTTTTACCTTACCAGAATTTGGTGTGGGAAACCCACGTTCTGTGTGTGTTTGCCACACCGTGTTTAAAATGCACTGTCCTTGCAATCTGCAGCAATTGTCATTGCAATGCTAACGACATCCCAAAAGCAGGTCACAAACGCAGTTCATTTGTCTACACTGGATCGCATGGCACAGAAGTATCAAGCAATCCAGTTGCATGCACTAATTTGGTGTGCTGCAGTGCAATTCCAGCCTGTTAAACTGAATGGGCTGTAAACAGACTGCACTAAAATCGCACAGAATTGCAAGTGCATTCCTGTCTGATACCTGGTGTGAATCGCTCCTTATGCAGTACCTGCATTAATGAAGAAATCTTCTACAGTGTTTCCCCGAAAATAAGATCTAGCGTGATTTTCAGGGAGGGCTGCAATTTAAGCCCTACCCCGAAAATAAGCCCTAGTAACATCCCTGTAAAAGAATATCATCTGTTTTGTAAAAAGATTATATAATGTCCAGTGTGTCTCCTTTTGTAAGTTTATTGTAGAAAATACCTTATTTACAGCATCACTGGGCGCTCACGTGACCCGCTGGGGATCTTCTCCTCTCCTCCCGGCTGACTCCAGCGGTCCCTCCCTCTGCAATGCTTGGAGCATGGCTGACATCAGCCGGGATCTCGGTCCTTCCCTCGGCAGTGCTCGGAGCGGGGAAGAAGAGCTCCGGTGGATCACGTGAGCGCCCAGCGGGGATGTAAATAAGGTATTTTCGACTGCCGAGGGAAGGACCGAGATCCCAGCTGATGTCAGCCATGCTCCAAGCATTGCAGAGGGAGGGGCCGCTGGAGTCAGCCGGGAGGAGAGGAGAAGATCCCCAGCGGGTCACGTGAGCGCCCAGTGATGCTGTAAATAAGGTATTTTCTACAATAAACTTACAAAAGGAGACACACTGGACATTATATAATCTTTTTACAAAACGGATTACATATTTTTACAATGACTTTAAGGTTTTTTTTGGGATTAAAGATGTCATAGTGAGGACTGCAGAGTAGACCGGGGGGGGGGGGGGGATAAGATAAGACATCCCCTGAAAAGAAGTCCTAGTGTTTTTTTTTTTGTAACCAAAATTAATATAAGACCTGGTCTTATTTTCGGGGAAACACGGTACCTAGTTGTTCCCACCACCCCCCTCCCTAAATACTTACCTGAGTCCTGTATCTACACAGGCTGCAATTCCGCCCCCATTTTCAAATCGTGAGATGCAATGCCATTCTTTCTAATGGGACCACAATTGCCCCCCGATTGTCATGCTGCAATCACTGCAAATTGCAAAAAGAAGCTCATATTCCTTTTTGAGCAACAAGCATCGCGCATTTCGATTGCACAGCTATTTACCATGCGACAATCGCGGCACAATTGGAGTATTATTAGAAGTAATGACATTGCAAACAAGTCCTGCATTTTGCAGCGATTTGAATTTGCGGCAATTCTGCCCGCGATCAGGTGGGAATGGAGCCTTGAGAGAGAGAGAGAGGAGAGGCTCAGAGACTTCAGGGAGGGAAGCCGAGACAAACTGGGGGTGATTTATTAAAAGTGGTGCACTCAGAATTTGGTACAGCTGTGCACAGTAACCAATCAGCTTCTAACATTAGCTTGTTCAATTAACCACTTAAGGACCGGAAGGTTTTACCCCCTAATGACCAGGCCATTTTTTGAAATTCAGTACTGTGTTTTAACCTGACAATTGCGTGGTCGGGGAAGGGGTTAACTCCAGGGGCGATCAAAGGGTTAAATATATGCCTAGGGGGTATTTTCTAACTGTGGGGGGCGGGGGGGGGGATGGGCTTATGGAATCAAAACAGGGACCTGTGCTCCTAAATAGGAGGAACACAGGAGCCCTGTGTTGATTGCTGACAAAACAACGGTCTGCCGTGTTTATATCTTCGTGGGGAGAGATTGCGGGTGGCCGGCAGCAATCGCGGCCGCCAACCCAGCAGACCAACTTTCCCTCTCACGAATTGGCACGCGCTCGCTCCCGAGGAGTGATGTATGGGTACAGTGAGCCACCTTGCCTCAGTATATCTGCGGTGGGTGCTCGGCAAGAGGTTAAAGGGTAACTCCACTTTCGTGGGAAAATAAATTAGCCAATAATAAAAAATACAATATAGCGTATAAAATTACGACACCAGTCATATTGTAATTGAATAATATTTTAAATGACACTTCCTTTTCAATCTGCAGCACTGTAATTTTCTGTAACATGTAATGCAATATGGCTACCTGGAGGCGTTCTGTACACAGATGGTGTACAGAACAACCCCCAGATATGTAATTTCCTGCTTGTGTGATTGGCTCACTTATTTTTCCAGAAGTCTGCACTAAGATACAAATTCAATTTTGATCATCCCCTGCAAAAAAAAATCAATTTTGGTGAGATACTCCCAAAGGAAAATCATGTCTTAAGGGATGCAGACCCTGCCACTTTCCTCATTAAAACCCTGCAGGTGCAGCAGCTGATTGATAATTACAAAACCACTCCCATAATGGGTCACTTTCCACATGGACACAGACAAACAAATAACGATTCCTTCAGAATAACAAAGGTAAGAATCTGCAACAAAGTTTGATAAAAATTCTTGCAATTTACATAGATCACCCAGATGGGATTTTTTTTTTTTTTTTCACAAAGTGGAGTGGACAAGTGGAGTTACTATTTACACTTTGACAATAAAACCTGGAAACCGATTGGTTACTATGCACAGCTGCACCAGATTCTGTGTGCACCAGTTACAGTAAATCTCCCCCACTGTGTGGGTCTAAGGATACACACAGCCTGGCTTGGGATTGAGCCCACAGGTGCTTCCTATGGGGTGCACCAAGAAGAGGAGGGGCCAAAAAAAAAAAAAGAAGAAGAAGAGGAGGAGCCAAGAACGAGGGATCCCAGAAGAAGAGGATCGGGGCCGCTCTGCAAAACCACTGCACAGGTATTACTCATAAAACTTTAAAAGAGCACACAGGAGAGTGCACATACCTAGTGCATTACCGAAGGTTTACTGCGTAAAACAAAACATACAGCCAAATGGATACTTACAAAAATAAATGTACACAGGCGCTGTATGACAGTAAATCTCAATAAAGTGCGGGAATAGTGTGGCCAAGCACACCTTAAAGGAGTTGTAAAGGCAGAATTTTTTTTATCTTTATACATTCTATGCATTAAGATAAAAAGCCCTCTGTGTGCAGCAGCCCCCTTCAGCCCTCCTAATACTTACCTGAGGTCCCCCTCTGTCCAATGATGTCCACGAGGGTCTCAGCCATTCGAGATTCTCCCTCCTAATTGGCTGAGACACAGCAGTGGCGCCGATGGCTCCCAATGCTGTCAATTAAAGTCAGCCAGTCAGCCAGCCAGCCAATCAGGGGAGAGAGGGGGCAGGGCCGGGTCAGGGCTTGAAAAGGGAGCGCGCATGCCCCTATGTGGTACAGCGCATGCTCTGAAACACGTTGCATTCTGCTCCTGGCTGTGTTCCACGCTGCAATCCACCTGCTTCAGGAAGGACTTTGGCTGGCTTTCTCCTCCACTCTGGGACTCTTGCCACATTCCACCTGGCAGTACCAGCAGCTCCCGCTGCCCGCTCCAACTGGCATTCTGAACCTACACTCGTTGATGTGCCTGTTTTTTTCCTATCTATTGTAAGTAGCCCTGTTGTGGGGTTTATTAAAATACACCATCTTACTGCACTTAGAGGTGCTTCTCTGCTTTTGTTTTTAGCTGAGAAAACCCCTCCTACCACTCTGAAGACTGCTGGGATGTATGATATCATATTTCCTAGGCAAGAAACCAGGAAGTCATTTAAGAAATGTAAACCAAAAAAGTTTAAATCAAGTAAGTACGATATACTTTCCTATCTATTTACTAATGCTAGCAGCATGAGAATTAAAATTAAACAATGTTGATTGAAAGAGTGAAATTCCATTTTAAGTGCAGGTAGTTTTTAACATGCAACTTACAATTTACGCAGTCTCATTCAATTGTAAGACAAGCAGACAGAGCAGTCCAGGTCAAACTTTGCTTGGAAAAGCTGACAAGTCAGATGGCATCGAATTCCATACACCAGCAACTTTTACAGCATTTACCAAGGCCAGTTATGTGTAACACTCTGACGTCACCAATTGAAGTGGTTGTAAACCCTCTTTCCGAATTTGTACCTATAGGTAAGCCTTTAATAAGGCTTACCTATAGGTACTGTAAATATCTCCTAAGCATGCACCGTTTAGGAGATATTTACTTTTGATGCAGTTGATGACGTCATCAGCGCATGCGCTCTGAAGGAAAGGCCACCCGTGCCATCCTTCAGAGCCCTGCGCCGTGAACGGCGGCTCCCACGCGCATGCCGGAGGACGCGAACCAGGAAGCAGGACGGCCGAACATGTCGGCCGTCCTGTCGCTGAGCGGGCGGCACTGCGGGGGCTTCGTTCTAAGGTAAGTTATTTCATAATGAGCTAGTATGCGATGCATACTACCGACGGACTATATGTGTGAAAGAGCCCTAAGAGTTATAGAAAGATGTGAACTAACACTGTTTTGATACATAATACATTATATTGTTTTGTGTTAAAAATTGAAAAAAATGAATCAGACATCAGGAGGTAAATTTAAAGTGGAACTTCACTCTTTTAGGCTCTGTTCACACCTGAGCATTGTTCAGCTTGTAAAATGCTCATCTCTGAAACGGCCACAAGTAAAATCCCATTCATTTCAATGGCCCCTGTTCACATATGAGCATTTTGTCGCCTAAAGCAAAATGCATGAAGCTCAAAAAAGTAGAAGTTTCCTTTTTGGCAGATTACAAGCATTTTTAGTCAGAGGTCAATGCCTGCCTCCAAACAGATGCAAAAAATGCCAGAAAAACGCCCCAAAAAAACACCTGGAAACGATACGCTCAGATGTGAATGGAGCCTCAGTCAACATTGACTATTTTTATTCCTCATGCTGCTAACATTAGAAAAAGATAGGAAAGTAAATTAAACTTACTTGTTGTAATTTTTTAAATTTCTTCAGTTACTTCCTGGTTTCATGTGTAGGTAAATGATGTCATACATCCCAGGAGTCTTCAGGAGGGGTTTTCTCAGCTAAGCACACCCTCCTGACTGCATGCCTAAGCTAAGGGAAGAGGCATGACTTTTAAATGAACCCGTCATGGTCTGAAAGCGTTTATGATTTTAATGCTGCCGAAGTGTCTACAAGATCCTAAATTCATCTTCAAGTCAATGTATGCGTCCTTTATATAGCCTCTGCATTCCAAGCCCAGGTTGTACACAAGGCTACAAGGCTCAAGTCAGCAGCAAGCACCACTTTCTCCCTGTTCTAAACCGGTCCCTTTCATAAAAATAGTCTAAAGCCAGAGATTTAACCAGCCACTGAAGTTCTGGTACTGGAGTAGCAAACAGTTGCAGGAGTAGCTTGCTGCAAGGGTTGGTGGAGCTTAGTTCTGACTTGAGCAGAAGAGTAGGGATCCTGTGTACAGCTTTCATGGCTTCGATGCCTGTGTACAAGTCTTGCAAATTGGTATCACCCTGGCCAATAAGAATGCTGCTGTGTTCAATAAGGGTGCTCTCATTGGACAAGGGGCTAGCACATGAAGATACTCAACAACCAAAGAACATTACTAATAACAAAGTGAGCTTTGAATATGAAGTATATAACATTACAACTTTGGGAGCCCATACCTCAATAGTGTAGGTCTTATCATGTTGGATCATCTCGCCATGAGGCATCGTTCTCATGATGGTGAACTCGGCAGTGGTACTGGCTCCGCTTGGAGCAGCCTGCGATGGGGCCTCATCGCTCTGGGATAAGCCAGCTTCTAGAGTTTCTTCAGGCTGCTCCCGATGTTTGGAGGCAGAGGAGGTCTTCTTCTTTTTGCTCTTCTTGGCGGAAGCATGGCTCTCAGTCTGCCCCTTGCGTTGTCTGAACTGGGCAAGCTGCAAGATAAAATATAAAATAAGGTCTTAGCTTTGCCTTTTCTTTCTGGCCAAAGTGGGGGTATCCCTTCTGAGACCTTTGGTTTGACTGCTATCTGCAACACTTCAGCAGCCGTACTGAACTGTAGATCACCCAGTTTTACTGCCGAGCATAAAAGAATGTCAACAACTGGATTTTTCTCTTTTTGCAAGGTTTAAAACCCATTATGACTCCATCTGCCAAAAAGGCAAGAAAGGCCTTCACAACGTATCAAGGATCAGCTAACCCACTGCTTTTTCTATGATCACTGCTTACAACAGGGTGTGTAGCAGCTCAACCTCTTCGAGTCGACTATCAGGTACGGTATAAAAGCATGAAGAATGCCAGCACCACTGCTTGACCTAAAGGGCCATCTTTATTGCATCCTCAGTTAAAACTAGCAACACTTATGTGTGTCTATTGCCTCGTTTCCACTGAGTGGTACGGTACGGTTCGGTTCAGTACGGTACGGTTCGGAACAGTACACATTGCGTTTCCACTGCCAATAGTACCCTTTCATGATAGGCGTGGTGTAGCAGGAAAGCTGTGATAGACGATTCTCTGTCAACCAATCAAAGTTCTGCAGAGTGTAGCTCCACCCTGTTGGTACGGTACTAATGTGCTTGGTACCCCAACGAAAGGGTACCAAAAAGTGGTACAGTACGGTTCGGAATTAGGGTACCATTCATAATGGAAACGGCATAAATAGCGTACCGTACCGAACCGTACCAGTAAGCTCAGTGGAAACGAGCCATATGTGTCTAAGCTATGCAAGCACTTACAAACCGCAATGAGGAAGGGCGTATATAGGTTAAAATATGAAAGTATGGACCCGAGATGCTGGAGTATGACCTAAATGCAATAAGGTGACCCTTTTATTCAACCAGGAGTGCTTTCATTCCTCATGCTTTTATACAGGAAGAGCCTTCATGGTCTCTGACAAAATGTACAAGGGGTGGATCGCTGACTGCACTGTCGAATATGCAGACAACTACTAGAGGGAGAATGGTTCTGGAAGCAAGTAGAAATGTAAAATGTCACAATCCACAAGAACTTTCAAATAAAACTTTACAACCTGATCAGAAAATGCACGTTAACTGAAATTACACTATGGGTACCAATAAAATAAGATGCAGAAACACGAGTAAAGCCATTAAAGTTGAATTCAACAAAGGGGTGGCAGGGCAGCATTTGCCATCGTGCCACATTATGGCACACTTATCTCTTGGAGTGCTTCCCTCCAGTGATGTGAGGTGAGAAATTTTCTGCCTCCACTCCGTCACTGTCATCTTCTTGCTTCGCCCAATTGATGATAAATAATTGATTGAAAAATATCTGAAGCCCACTCGTACTTGGTTCCGGGATTTGGTGCAGCTGGCTACCCAGCATGCACCTCCCGATCTCATGCCTGCGCAGTCAGGACACAGCGTGATGCACTGTGTTGACTGCAGGTTGCCGTAGTAATGGCAGTGGAAGTTCTCGCCTATTGGTATGGCAATCAACACAACCCAAAAGGAAGGGATGTGCCACCTGGCATTGTGTAATTTTTTGGTTTTGAAATAACGCAATGCCAGGAGTGCAGGATGCCCATGGACTCCTGAGACTGATGACAATGATATCCCAGGAGCAAATGGGAGAGCGGAAATGACGTACCTCGTCGCAGCAAGGTTAGCTGGAAGTGGTGGGATTTTTAAACAAAAAAAAAAAATATCCAAATATTAATGGCACAGGGATAAGCTACCAGTGGGGCCGTGGTTGCTAAATAGGGTAGAACTCTGCTTTAACAACTGATTAGTTTAGAGGTAACCATAAATAATGGCTCTAAAATCATTCCTCTGCAATGCATGGTGATACCCAATGTGTGTTGCGCAATTGTCGTTTACGTCCGCTCCTTAAGTGCGCATTTGCATGTGCACAGGGCTTTTTAATTTTATTATATTTCTTTTCAATGATTTTTATTGAAAGTTTTCAGCATACAAACGTGTGTTATAACAAAACAGCAATAATTGAAAAACGGTACGAAACAATTTTATTATATTTCAATTTAACACTTGTTATTTTTTAAGTAAACTTTATTGCTATTGCAAGGGGGCTGACAAGCACTGGGCAGGGGACCAGTATATTTATGGAGAGAACAGGATTCTTCTATTAAAACCCTATTGTCTCTCCTGCGCTGCCTTGTTCTAGCGGACGAAACACAAACAGCGCTCGATTTACTGTTTGCCTTGCTCTGCACCCTTGAACCTGGAAGTTCTCAGAGCTTAGCGCTTCTGGGTTCGTTCACTAAAAAGAAATTAAAGGCAAAACATCAGTTTTAAACAAATAATTAAAATGATACTGTCCAAATGTGACATCCACCTTCATTGCATTATTTCCTCCATCCTGAGATGAGAGGAAAAACAAAGCAACGTTATCAGTATGGACAGCCGGATGCCAACAAATTTGCCTTTATCTGTCTGTGTTCAGTGAGGTCCACAAAAGCAGACCAAGACACAAACATTTTGCATTCTGTTAGATCAGGGGTATCCAACCAGAGGCCCAAGATGGCTATGAATGCGGCCCAACACAAAACCATAAACATAAAAGAGAAGCATGGGATTCAGGGTCCCCCCCCCCACCCACTACATTTATACTTACCTAGGTGGATGCAGCATCGGTCCAAGCTAATATATTGTTTTTGATTGAATCAAGTAGGACAGTAATATTTGTCAACCATATCTTCATATAGAAATATGAAGATTTAATACCACCTTACACAGTGTATTCCATGTGATTGTCAGTGAGAGAGACACACAGACTGTCATTGGCAGACTTCCCTATTGTTTGTGTATTGGGAGGGAATGTGGATTGTGCCTGTCTCATTGTTATAATGTTAATGACCTTACATTGTTCTGTCTGCCTTAAGATAAGCTTATTATGGGATGTATATGTATATGTGGATTGGCTGCTAAGGGGGAGGGGGGTTGTCCCACAGTGTATATCTTTGTGTACACTGTATGGGAGTGTAAAACTCTGTTTTCATTGGATTGTAAATGTCAGGGCCTGTTTTCAACATGGTCCACTTGGGAGGTAACCTTGTGGGGGAAAACTGTATAAAAGTCTGTTTTTTGTTCAATAAAGTTGAGTTATACTTTACCCTCAATCTAGAGTCCTGTCTCTCATTGGGGGAATATGCTACAAGGGATTGCTATGTCCTTCATACTCCCTTGGATAAGCACTAAGCTCTTATAAGAGCTTGTTCTTGTTCATGCTTCACTCTCTGGGGAAAGAGAGGGTCACCCACGGGAACCTGGAGCCTGGTCGTAGGTCCAGGGTGGGTAGGAGACCGTGAGACCCCAACCAAGCTGCGGCGGTTCATGAGGTCTGAGGTGTTAATGGTGTCTGATGGAGTGCTTGGAGCCCTCGGGAAGCACTAGGAACATCCGTCAATGGAGGTGCCCGGTCGGGGTGCCGGTTGATCCGTTACAAGCTCTTTGAAAATTCATTGAGAATTGCTACCACTTCAATACAACCAGATATTGATGCGTTCGTTTATCGAATACAGTGTCAAATATTGCACTTGTTTTTTGATGTCCTCTTTTACTTTTATAACAAAAAATATTTAAATGCCCATCGGTCAAAGAAAATATAAAGCTGTCTCCGTCAATGAATGGAAGAGAAATTAAGTTTTATAACTCAGATAGGTACATTATCTATATTAGTAATCGCTAATTTGTGCTCTGTCTGATTTTTTTCTGCTCATCAGCTATCCTTATTATTAGTGTATTTTATGTGCGGCCCAAGACTATTCCTCTTCTTCCAATGTGGCCCAGGAAGGTCAAAAGGATGAACACCTCTGAGTCAAATGGGGTACACACTATAGGAAAATCGGGCGAAAGACTGTCCGATTTTCCTTGCTGTTTCACAGCAAATCGGAATCGGAAAATTCCTACGAAAATTCTCGTACGACAAAGGCTTTTTTTGTTGTTTATTGTTTCTGATCATGCGCAGTCTTTCTTTTCTGATTTTTCTTGTACAAAAATCGTACGAAAACGGTACACATTAAACGAAAATCGTTCATTTTTTCCCGTACGAGAAACATTTTGGAGAATGTTTGTACGAAAATTCTGAATCGTCTGTAAAAAGTTCTGTACGCACTATACGAAAATCGTACGAAAATTTGGACAAAAACGTTCGCCCGATTTTCTTTTAGTGTTCCGAGCCTTTAGATGAACCTGAAGGGTCCCAGATGTAAACAAACTTACAGCCGTTTACATGAGGCTTCCCATTGAGATACATGGCAGTCTGGTTTTTAAACCATTCAATCGCAAGTCAAAAACAGACTGGACTGTGAAAGGGGCCTTATAGTTTTGCTATAAACAGCAGCTCAGGTGCAGACGGTACTTTCGTTGCAGATTACAGCTTCCCAAGAATTTAACGACACAATCAATTTAACCAAATGCTCAAGATGACATTTCTCCTGCAAAGCCCCATGCTAATCCTCCAAATCAAATTTAAAGCTTGGCTGAGGCTCTTTGTCCTGTGCCAAGATCTCATTTGGTGCAAGCACGCTCAGAGCGGCAAGTAGAAAAAGATCAGGAGTACGGTGCAAATCACAACACTGCACTGAACAATGACTTTCTCCATACTACAAACAGCAATGTACAAACTATGCAGACTATGGGAAATAACTGTCCATGGTTCTGACTGCTTAGAAGTGATAAAAGGGGAAGTCTGCTCACTGCGGATCACCGCAATCTACGCATAATTTTCACACTTTACCCGCTTGGTTTAAAGCTACCTGGTCATGAATTTATCTTCTACTAATAAGTGTATGTACTTATTATATAAAAATATTTTTGTTAATCACTTCAGCTCTAGAAGATTTTACCCCCTTTATGACCAGAGCATTTGTTTTGCTATTCGGCACTGCGCTACATTTACTGGTCATGCAATACTAAACCCAAATGAAATATATATAATTTTTTCACACAGATCGAGCTTATTTTTGTTGGTATTTGATCATCACTGGGTTTTTTATTTTTTAATATATAAATTAAAAAAAAAAAAAATACTGAAAATGTTGAATAAAGAAATTTTTTTTTTTTACTTTCTGCTATAAAACATATCCAATAAAAAATAAATAAAAAAGAAAATGAATTTTCTTCATACATTTTGGCCAAAATGTATTTTGCTACATGTCTTTGGTAAAAAAAAAAAATCCCAATAAGTGTATATTGATTGGTTTGTGTGAAAGGTATAGCACCTGCAAACTATGGTATATATATATATATATATATATATATATATATACACGAGGGCCAATACCGATTTTCCAGCCATCCTTCAGGCCGATAGCTGATATTAGGTGCCAATATTCTGTACATTTAAAGTTTTATTTTAACATTTAAATTTATTTTTTTTATCACTTTTATTCCTTATTGATGTAAACATCCCTTGCGACAGTGACAGGTACTCTTTGTGGAGGGATCTGGGGTTTATAAGACCCCTAACCCCTCCTCTGCAATTAAAACGCCAAGTTTGGCTATTTTGAATACTGTAATTTTTTTTTAAATCTGGCGCCTTTAAGGCTCCAGTAACCAGAAGTGATGTCATGACATTGCTTCCGAGTTACTACATCGGAGACCCGATCAGAGCCGATTCCGGCTTTGTTCGGATCTTCGGCCAGCCAACTGGTTGCTCGGGCCTCCCGGAGGGACGGGAGACCCGGGCGCAGCGGCGGAAGGCTTTTAATAACAGTCGAGCGGCCGACAATCGGTCGATCCCTAATATATACTGGAATTTTTATTTTTATTATTTTTTTATACTACTAATGGAGGCGATCAATGACTTATAATGGGACTGTAATATTGCGGCAGGCAATTTGACACTAACCGATGCTGGGGTGGGGGGGGGGTGAGGACTGCCACTGACATTATAGTGACACCAGTACAGTGATCACTAGCTGGAAAGGGGTTAACATCTAGGGTAATCAAATGATTATTTATGTGTGTTTATACAGTATGCTGCTTTTACTAACTGATCTCATCCCTGCGGAGTACAGATCACTCCTTCTGTACAAAGCTCGTTCTTGTTTACCAACACAGAGCTCTGGGCTCTGATTGCACACAGCCGATTAGCAGGTCCCGGCCATGAATCGTTGGCTGGGACTTGCTGACAGGTTTGCGTTGTGTACAAGCACAGCACGAGCCGGGCAGGGGGCGCACATGCACGCGTCCTCAACCCAGAAGTAGGCAGCTACGTACGGGTACAACACTTTGTCTACAGAGTCCACAGTACAGTGTAGGGGGGGGGGGGGGTCGCTAAGTGGTTAATAATAATTGTGCATTATTAACCAGAAATTGTGACGGTGCAGGTAACACCATAGTTAGAAAAATCCTCCATAACACCGCTGAGGTCCTGTCTGGCAGCTCCACATAAGAAACCTGTAGACAGCTTTTGGCTGTTTGTCTAAGTTGGCTGCAAACATAAGGTGGAATATAAAAAAATAAATAAATACAGAGCAAATGTTAACTTTTCCAATTTTATTTCAAAAGATCCTAGGGCACATTCAGGTGGCGAGAAGGCATTGTATTGCATCCTCGCCGTCTGCTTTAACCCCTTAAACCACGCAACTGCATGCATTGCAGAGTGGCCCCATTCACTTGAATGGGTCGGATTTAGCAGGTAGTAGAGCCTACTGAAAGCAACAGGTGGAATAATACCTGTCATAGCAACTGTACACCCCCAGCCACTGCCTCTAATGCTAAAGGAAGAGAGGTGGAGGAAGCGGTAAAAAGGTGGCTCAACCATCGGGTGGTAATGCCCTCAACCGCTAGTGTAAATGAGCCCTTAAAGTATATCTCTGGGCAAAACCTTTTTCCTTAGTTTTGTAAAAGTAAGAAAAAAAAGTTAAACCTTACATCAAGTTTTTATTGCTGTCCCAGCTGAGGGGATTCACCACTATATTGGTGGAGATTGTTACCAAAATAGAAAGTGATGGGAAATCCAAAATTTCAGCTGTCCCCAGAAACTGCTAAAGACCTGGGGGTTTAGTGAAAAAAAAGGGGGGGGGGGAAGGGTTGGGAGAGGACACATGTCTGGGTAGGCCGTGGTGTGGTCTTAAAAAGGGTCCTGTGCGATTTTGGGTCCAGTTGGGGTGCAAATTTGGGTAAAAATTCACACCTGAACCAGTGAACAGAACCGGACTCCTGCACTGAAATTGCGCCCACATACACTATATTGTCAAAGGTATTGGGACGCCTACCTTTAAACTTTAATGGCCTCCCAGTCTTAGTCCGTAGGGTTCTATATATCGAGTTGGCCCACCCTTTGCAGCTATAACAGCTTTAGCTCTTCTGGAAAGGAGCGTGTCTATGAAAAAGTGGAAAGTTGTCACCAAAAGAATAGTTTTTTCACGGGGTTGTCTTGGGAACTCCTTTCTTCCTTACTATTCTTTTGGTGACAACTTTCCACTTTTTCATTTCCTCTGGGTTATTTGGCATCTGCCCTAGACACTATTTCGTATTATTTATATTTCGGCACCTACCTAGGATTATCTCTCAGTATATATTTTTTTTGATCCCATGCTAATTTAGCGATACTCTGTATGAACTTCATTACCAGTCCACTTATAATTTCCTAGGTATGTCCCAACAACACCACTTCCTTCACGGTCTCACTCCCTTCACCTTTCTTCTCTTCCTTTTCTTATGTTTCTCTTCTCTCCCTTTTTTTTTTTTTTTTTCTTTCACATTTATGCGCCATGTTTCATGCCCGTTTTTCGCCCTTCCTTTGCGTCCCCACAGCTCCCGGTGAGACTGGTTGTTTGACCGTTGCCAGCACTATGTACCCACATGACTTGCTATGATCTGAGCTGCCCTGTAAGTAGATCTGGGTGGAATTTTTCCATTTTTGATTTTCTGTTATATATATATTTTTTTCAATTTTATATTTATTCTGCTGCAACCCTTTTTGCATTTTTTGCAATATCTTTTATACATATATTCCTTGCAGATTCGCATCACATGCTCCTGATGAAGTGGAATACCAGTCCACAGAAACGCGTCGAGCCTACCTTGATGCAGACATTCACTCATATCATGGGTTACCTTGATATACTCATGCTGTACATCTTTGATTAATGTATTGTGCAATTTTTGATATATGTATGTACTCTAGTTCAGAATCATTGCTTTTTATTTTTTTCCTATATTTAATTTTAATGTATTTATAACTGTTGTGTATATGTGCATTTTTACATTAAATCTGCTATTTCAATACCCATGGCCTTTGTCACACGTCTCATTTAAAGTCTCAACCCTCCTCTTTTTTTCCAAGACATTTTGGACAATTTCATCCTTCCAACTTTGTGGGAAGTTTGGGGATGGCCCCTTCCTGTTCTAACATGACTGCACACCAGTGCACAAAGCAAGGTCCATAACGACATGGATGAGCGAGTTTGGGGTGGAGGAACTTGACTGGATTGCACAGAGCCCTAATCTCAACCCGACTGAACACCTTTGGGATGAAGCAGACCGCAACCCAGGCCTTCTCGTCCACATCAGTGCCTAACCTCACAAGCCCACTTCTGGAAGAATGGTCAAACATTCCCATAGACACACTCCTAAACCTTGTGGACAGCCTTCCCAGAAGAGTTGAAGCTGTTATAGCTGCAAAGAATGGGCCAACTCAATAATAATGAGTCCAATACTTTTGACAATATAGTGTGTGTGTGAATCCAGGCCTAAATATCTAAAGTTTAACCAAAACATGTTCCACCTGCATACTACCTAAAGGGATTACGGTCATTTTCACCTCACCTGGAATACAGATTATAATTTTACAGAAAAAATAAAAAGGTTAACTAACAACACTCCCCCCCCCCCCGTACTTACCTCTCTGGCTGTCAGTTCCCATGCAGCCTGTGTAGCAGTTGAGGGAAACCCCATTCTTCTTCCTCTTCTTTCTGCAGCACTTATGGGATAGATCAAAGCAATGCTCTGCGTTGGCATTGACCAATCGAAATCACTCGGGTCTATCCCAAAAGCGTTGCAGAAAGAATAAGGAGAAGATTTCGATTTCAAATGCCTGGACAGCTGCACCTGGGGGGATGTTTGAGGCTGTAGGGCAGGGATCCTCAAACTGGTGCGGGACTACACATCCCATGAGGCAATGTAAAACTCTGACATTCACAGACAAGACCAGGCATGATGGGAGTTGTAGTTCCTGAACCACTGGAGGGCCATAGTTTGAAGACCCCTGCTGTAGGGTGTTAGTTCAACATTTAATTTTTTTCTACAAAAAGGTAAACTTACACTTTAACCACTGGCCGACCGGTCACGTTGACTGTACTGCGGCAAAGTGGCTCGATTCCATCCAGCGACGTAGACCTACGTCACTGGACTCCTCCCCCTGTAGGCGGCGCTCACGCGCCGCCGGAGGCTCGCTCCCGCTGTATTCAGTCACAGCGGGAGTCGGGCCAGGGGAGGCGCAGCGGCGATCGCTGCTCCTCTTCCCCGATCGTCGGGGAATCAAGTTTGGAGATCTGCCTGCTTGTCTAAACAAAGCGGGCGGATCTCCTAAGTGACAGACAGTGACAGATTGCAGGGTTCAGCATAGCTGAACATGCGATCTGTCCCTGTGTCACCTCCCCCCACACACGTTAGTAAGCACCAGGCATACATTAACCCCTCCCTCTCCAATAAAATTAACCCCTTCTCTGCCAGTGTCATTTTTACAGTAACAGTGCATATTTTTAGAACTGTTTACTGTAGTAATGTCACTGGTACCCCCAAAAGTGTCAAAAATGTCAGTCAAGGGTCCGATCTGTCCGCCGCAATGTCGCAGTCCCGCAAAAAAAAAAAAAAAAAAACGCAGATCGCCGCCATTACTAAAAAAAACCACCAATAATGACAGAAATCTTTCCCTTAGTTAGTAAACGCAATAACTTTTGCGCAAACCAATCAAAATACGCTTATTGTGATTTTTTTTACCAAACATATGTAGCAGAAAACAAAATGGCCTAAAATGTAAAAATATTTTGATTTTTACATTTTTTTGGGGGGAACTTCATATAAAAAAATTTGAAAAATATTGTTATTTTTTCAAAATTTACGCTCTTTTTTTGTTTATAGCGCAAAAAGTAAAAATCGCACAGGTGATCAAATACCACCAAAAGAAAGCTCTGTTTGTGGGGAAAAAAAGGATGTAAATTTCGTTTGGGTACAGCGTCGCACGACCGCGCAATTGTCAGTTAAATTCACACAGTGCCGAATAGCAAAAAGTGGCCTGGACGTAAGACAGCAAATCCTCCGGTGGTAAAGTGGTTAAAGGTAAGTTTCGGGGGAATGTAAAAGCTAGCATTGAAGAGTGTTCCCCTATCCACAACCTGCACTGCACCTGATGACATCGGAGTTTGGCTGCCAGACACGATCCTGAAGAAAAGCTCAGAGGATTGGAAGCACAGAGGTTAATAAATTGTTTTTTATCGTTCCCCAAATAAAAAAAAAAAGGGGAGAATTTACCACTTGCAATGCAGAGAGATCTCCACTGCAATGGTAGATTTTACATTTCCCCGGAGCCCAGCTTTAAAAGAACGCCAAAATAATTAAAGTTTAAGCCCAAACCTGAGCCAAATTGTTAAACAATGAAAACGAAAGTAGGAAAAACTTTACACTACCTTGTAACAAAACATGACGGTCCGTCCGTGGGAACTGTCCACATGTGCGACGTCAGGAACCGGACCCAACCTGGTGGATTCCAGGTGACTTGTGACAGCGCAGCTTATGTGATTTACTGCAGAGCTGAGATTTACGTTTACAAATCCTGTTACCCTGCGATAATCTTAAAGTAGCTGCAGCCTGGTCACACTGTGACTGTTAATAAGACTTTCCAGGGACAGTATGAAAAGTCAAAAGAAGATTAGGTGCATGAAAAGTCCAGAGAGGATTATCTATCACAAAAACATATGAAACTTTTTATTATTATTACCCACTTGCCAACCGTGATACGTGTATATATACGTTGCGGTTTGCAACTGGTTTACCTGGGTTATAGCTGAAGCCATTAGCCATAAACCTGGTATATACCTGGTATAAACCCCCCGTCCCCCCCCCCGCTGGTGATTCTCGGACTTACTATTTTGAACAACGCACTCGAGACACGATCCGACAAGGCAGTCGGCAGGTCACAGAGAATACCAGAGACCAGATCGTCTCCGATTGCCTCTATGGCCTTGGAGGACCGGAACGACGTCATGACGTCACGACGTCACTTGCGGTCTAGGATGGAAGTAAACTTTTTTTTTTTTTTTTTAGCAAAAGATATAAAAAAAAAAATATATATATATTTTTTTGATCTTTTGCTTTTAAAAGGTAAAGGTAAAAGGGTATTTTTGATCCAAGATCTCTCAATAAAAAGAGGACCTGTCATCCCTATTTCTATTACAAGGGGTGAGTAAATTCCTTGTAATAGGAATAAAAGTGATCTAAAAGAAAAAAGAAAATGAAAAGGGGCAGTGTAAAAATAAAATAAATAAGAAAAAAAAAAACAACATTTTAAGTGCCCTTATTTCTCTGTGCTTGCACGCAGAAGTGAGCACATACTTAAGTTGCGCACTCATATTTAAATGTTGCTTGCACCACACATGTGAGGTATTGTCACAAAGATTAGAGGAAGAGCAATAATTCAACCCCTTATGTTCCACAGTGAGTATAACAAGCATGCTTTGCTGCATATACAGTAGGTATTGACCGATATAGTTTTTTCAGGGCCAATACCGATTTTCCAGCCACCCTTCTATCCGAAAAGCCGATATTAGGTGCTGATATTCTGTACATTTACTGTTTTTATTTTTACACCGTCCTTTTAATTATTTTTTTATCACTTTTATTGTTGTCACAAAGAATGTAAACATCCCATGTGACAGTAATAGGCAGCAACAGGTCCTCTTTATGGAGAGATCTGGAGTCTATAAGACCCCAAACCCCTCCTCTGCACTTAAAAGCATTAAAAATGCCGAGCTTGGCTGTTTTGAATGCTGTCATTTTTTTTTTTAAATCCTGCGCATTTAGGAACCAGAAGTGATGTCATGACATTGCTTCTGGGTTACTACCTCGGAGACCCGATCAGAGCCAATTCCGGCATTGTTCGGGTTTTCGGCCAGCTGGCACATCTGGTGGAATAGGAGACCCGGGCAAGCGGCAGAAGGTGGCGGGAGAGGAGGGGGGGATGTCCCCCCCCGTTGTTTGTTATAACAGCCGAGCAGCTGCTTAGTCGCATTGGTTGTTATTACAAGAAAGCCAACCGTCCGCTCTAAAAAAAACAGTACCGGGGTGATGTCTGTAGCTGCAGGCTTCACTCCGGTACAACCACTTGAAGCAATATTGGTCATGTCGGCAAGTGGGTGATATTTTAAAAAAGTGACTATATACCTCCGATAATAGGCCCCACCGATAATCGGTCGATCCCTAAGATACAGATGGATTTTACTGTTGTGGGTTTAGTAACACTTTAATATTTGGATTTACCATCTCTTTCTGTCCTGGTGTCAATAATGAATCTCCCCAGAGGGGAGAGGTAAAAACCTGACAGAGGTTCTAACCCTTCCCCCACTCTATTCAGAGACATTAAAAAATTGGAGATGCACTTTATTTGCCTTTCTGTCATTTATCTCCTGATAGTGAATCTGGCTAATTCAGAGGCATTCCCTGCAACAACCCTCTCCTTTTTGCATGGTCTGCTCACTGCTGAACTGCAGATCCTCTCATCCTCCTTTTACAACCCAGAGATGGCTCAGATGATGATAATGAAGGCTGACCTTCCCATCCACTATAGACACAGAAATGACATACTGGACAAACATCACTTTCTTCAGAATAGGGAATGAGAGGAATAAGCAACAATGGTCACTACAATCCTTACAATGTACGAGCATCACTGGGGGGCTAAAAGAAAAATTAAGTTTTCCTTTAATCTCTTACATTTCTCTGTGACAAATCTCATGTAATCCCATTAAAGAGGACAAATCTATGAATGAATTACGGAGATCTCACAGGATATCATTAAAGCGGAGTTCCGGCCTCGGGGGTCAATTTTAGCTAAAAATCCCCCCGGGACAGTCAGGGCTAGTGCATTCCACAATGGATAGCCTCTGAACTGTCCCAGGTCACACTTACCTGCAAGAAGAAATACTTACCTTGAAAATGTCTTCTCCAGCGCTGCCATCTCAGGTGTGGGCAGCTGAAGCCGCAGCGTCCCTCTTCGTGTCCTCTTCCGTGACGTCGGAGTCCCACAATGCACTGCACTGGCCCCACTCGTCACTTCTGGTGCAGGCGCGTCATCCCTGCACAGCTTCTGGGCATGCCCAGAAGCTGTATAGCAGGGAATGCCGCGCTTGCACCAGAAGTGACGAGTGGGGCTGGTGCAGGCGCATTGATTCCTGGGAGCGATGACGTTCAGCTCCCAGGAGTCATCGCAAACCGGAAGAGACGGCGCGGGCCGCGGCCGCAGAGGGAGGAAGTGGAAGGAAGGGGAGTATATTTTTCTTCTATAATAAGGTAAGTAACCAATTTTGAGACCGGAACTCAGCTTTAATACATTGGAAACTTATTTGACATTGGTAATGTCACCCCAAATACATCTCGCAAATGCAGCACGTTCATTTACCAGTTTGGTGCGGTACAATCTGAAAAAGTAGTATTCTGTCATTTACGATAATCCAAATGCAGCCTGGAGTTTCTAGTGAGGCAGCCATCCCAAAAGATTAGTTTTACACAGCCTTCAGATTGTATAAAAGCAGTGTGAATAGTAAGCTTTTAGGTGTTACTAAACCCACAACAGTAAAATCAGTGTGTATATGCAGTAAAGCATGCTTGTTATACTCACTGTGGAACCTAAGAGGTTAATCTTGGGCATTGTCCAAAAAAGGCTGTTTGATCCTGTCTTCTCTGATCTTCCCCTTCTTTACAGTCCCCAATCCATCTCCTGATAGTACAGAGCCTTGGGGACACTCTGCACATGCTCAGTTTGGTGTGTATTGCTAGGGTCAGGTTTTTTTTTTTTTTTCTAGAGAGAGTGCATGTGATAAACACAGGGCCAATCAGCACTGTTCAGACAGAGAGTCGGGGGTCCTGCAGCCTCATAGGACAGTTAGAGGTGAATGAAAACTCATCCTAAAAGATTTAACCAGACAATGATAGAAGTCACAAGACTGCTATATACTGCTGATGAGAAACTGTATTCAGCGGTTTATATTTACTAAAACAATTGCATTTCCATGTTCTGTGTACTGTGGGAGATCGGATACAGCGGATTCAGGGCCCTGGGTTTAGTAACACTTTAACAAAGCATTTGTAGAGCTTTCCGCGAGCTTTGTTGACGCTTTTAAAGTCCCATTCAGCTCCAGTTTGCAAATGCTGAACACAGACCCTAATGGGAGTGCTGACTGCCACTGTGAGGCTGGGTTCACAGTTGCTGGGTGGCTCGAAGCAGGGGGTCGGGTGCGTCCCTGTTCACCGTTTCAGGGGCGAATCAGGTCCAAATTTTTGCCTGAATTCGGACCTGAAACAAAGCCAAAGACGCACAGGACCCTTCTGCTGTGCGCACCGCAGCCGCCCCGGAGATTAAAGTCCCCATCTGAGTCCCTCTTATATGAGATCCCCCTCTTTATATTAGGGTCCCCATTAGTGTCCCTCTTATACGAGATCCCCCTCTTTACATTAGGGTCCCCATCAGTGTCCCTCTTATATGAGATCCCCCTCTTTACATTAGGGTCCCCATCAGTGTCCCTCTTATATGAGATCCCCCTATTTACATTAGGGTCCCCATTAGTGTCCCTCTTATATGAGATCCCCCTATTTACATTAGGGTCCCCATTAGTGTCCCTCTTATATGAGATCCCCCTATTTACATTAGGTTCCCCATTAGTGTCCCTCTTATATGAGATCCCCCTATTTACATTAGGGTCCCCATTAGGGTCCCTCTTATATGAGATCCCCCTATTTACATTAGGGTCCCCATAAGTGTCCCTCTTATACGAGATCCCCCTCTTTACATTAGGGTCCCCATCAGTGTCCCTCTTATATGAGATCCCCCTCTTTACATTAGGGTCCCCATCAGTGTCCCTCTTATATGAGATCCCCCTCTTTACATTAGGGTCCCCATCAGTGTCCCTCTTATATGAGATCCCCCTCTTCACATTAGGGTCCCCATCAGTGTCCCTCTTATACGAGATACCCCTCTTTACGTTAGGGTCTCTATCAGAGTCCCCCCTTACATCAGGGTCCCCATCAGAGTCCCTCTTACATCAGAGTTTATATCAGAGTCACCATCAGAGTACTCCCTACATTAGGGTCCCTATCAGAGTCTCCCCTTACATCAGTGTCCCCTATTTACATTAGGATCCCTATCAGAGTCCCCCCTTACATCAGTGTCATCAGAATCCCCCCTTATATCAATTTGCTTATCAGGGTGTACATCAGCGTCTCCATCAGAGTCCCCCTTATCACTGTAAGAGTGGCTGTAGCAGCAGGTTGGGATCTGGGAGGTAGAGCTGGTCTGGATGAAGGATATCCTGCCCTGCACATCACTGAGTGCTGGGACAATGGCAGTCCTAGCAACCAGTAACAGGAGATGATGACAGCAGAGGGGAAATATGTGCTTTGTGGGGGTGTGGGAGAGACCATGGAGAGCCTCTGTTGACCTTAAATCGTCAATCTATGCACATTGCTCACTGACCCTAGCTGCAGACGTAGTTTGGAGACCCCTGCTGTAAACCTATACTGTATAGTTAGCTTTTTTTTCTTAAAGCTGAACTCCGGGTGAACAGGTATATTTAAAATCTCTAAATATGAGACGTTTTATCTGCAAATGGATTTGTCATTTTGTCTAGACAGTCCTGAGGTTTCCCCCTTTCATCCAGCACCTCCAGGTTGTTCCTATACAGTTATAGGCCAACAACAATAAACTGAAGAGTGAATGGAGCTGCTATACACAAACTGAAAAGATTCTGAACATGCCGCTAATCTGAAAGAACTTCACAGAGCAGACATGTCCTTGACAATCTGTAGACATGGGAAATAATCAGGCTGAGTCTATTATGCAGAAAAACAACATCTCCATTGGTGTAAACACAAACCAATTGAATAACTGACTAATTGCACAAACAACCCGACATCGCTGTCTGCGTCATGCACAGACAGCCTGAAAAGTTTTGTCAGGTCTCCTGTCTGGAAAACAGGGCAAGTTTTAAAGAGAACCTTTATAAGTCTGTATGATTACATCTGGGGTGTGTAACAATATATATATATATATATATATATAACGCAAAAACTTGGATGTTTGACTTACCGTAAAATCCATTTCTCTGATGTTCATTGACGGACACAGCTCCTGATTCTTCTTAACCATTGGGTTATACTGCCCCCTACAGGAGTAGGACACTACGCAGGTAAAAGCTTGACTACACCTATGGGCAGTCCCAGGGGGTATACACCCACTCTCAGCTATAGGCACTCAGTTTAGTTACAAGCAGTGTCAGAAGAAAGCCAACTCCACAGAGGGGTGGGAGCTGTGTCCATCAATGAACATCAGAGAAACGGATTTTACGGTAAGTCAAAAATCCCATTTAATCTTTCAGTCATTGACAGACACATCTCTGGATTCTTCTTAACCACTTAAGCCCCGGAAGATTTTACCCCCTTCCTGACCAGGGCCTATTTTACGATTCGGCACTGCGTGACTTTTTAACGGACAATTGCGCGGTCGTGCGACGCTGTACCTAAACTAATTTGATGTCCTTTTTTTCCCCACAAACAGAGCTTTCTTTTGGTGGTATTTGATCACCTGTGCGATTTTTTGATCATGCGCTATAAACAAAAAAAGAGCGTCAATTTTGCAAAAATAACAATATTTTTCACATTTTTTTATATAAAATACCCCCAAAAAAATGTAAAAATCAAAATTTTTTAACATTTTCGGCCAATTTGTTTTATGCTACATATGTTTGGTAAAAAAAAAAAAAAAAAAAAATTAGCAAAAAGCGTATTTTGATTGGTTTGCACAAAAGTTATCACGTTTACTAACAGAGGGAAATATTTTTGTCATTTTTGTTGTTTTTTTTTTTTAACGCGTAATGGCGGCGATCTGCGATTTTTTTTTGCGGTACTGCGACATTGTGGCGGACAGTTCGGACCCTCGACTGACATTTTTGACACTTTTTGGGTTACCAGTGACATTTCTACAGTAATCAGTGCTATACATATGCACGGTTACTGTAAAATTACACTGGCAGTGAAGGGGTTAACTTTTTTTTGAGAGGGAGGGGCTTTGTGTGTCCCTAGGGGCGTGATTCTAACTGTGATTGGCTGTGGCTTGAGGTGTAGGAACAGTGATCAACGGTTCTACATAGTAGAACCGTATGATCACCATTCTTACACAGGGGAGAATGACAGGCTGCTTGTTTACATTAGCCGCCTGCCTTTCTCCCTCTCCACCGACGATCGCGACTGACCGGCGGACGATCGGGTCCGCCGGTCACACGCACCGGGGGGGGGGGTCCGTGACCGCGCGGAAGCGCGCCTCCGGTGGCGCGCGCTCGCTCCTGAGACCCTCACAGGCTAGCAACGTAGACCTACGTCACTTTGCCTGTGAGGGGCTGACTGCCGCAGTAAATATACTGTGAGCAGTCGGCAAGTGGTTAAAGCGGAGTTCTGGCCTCAAAAGCGACAAAATCGATTTTGGGCCATCCGCTTGCTGAGTGTCACCTGAAAAACAAATGGATAATCACAAATTTTTTTTTTGTGTACTTACCTTAATATTGAAGAAAATATACTCATCTTTCTTCCTCTTCCTCCCTCTGTGGCCGCGGCCCGCTCCGTCACTTCCTCCTTGCATTGATTCCTGGGAGCTGAACGTCATCGCACCCAGGAATCAATGCGCCTGCACCGGCCCCGCCTGTCAGTTCTGGGGCAGGCGCGTTATTCCCTGCTAAACAGCTTCTGGGCATGCCAATTTGACCCCACTAACAATTAGAAAATCAAATAAACGTTCTGAAAATGAAGACATTGTTTTTGTATGGCCAGCATAAGTGACAGCAGGCGCAGGGAGCTTTTATCAATCCACCTACCTAGGACAAGGGAGTCCGTCATACATAATATATTACAGTTCTGTCTGAAAATCTGCAAAAGTCTTACATTTTTTTTTTCTTTAAATAAAAAGTTTAATCTCTGAGTCTCATGATATTTATATTGTGATATTTGAATGTGAATATGATATTTACAGAATTCAACCTCAACAGTATATCTCTTCTGTCCATTTTCAGCGTGGATTAGAGATTTTGCTCCCTAACCATATAGTTGGTTATTTATATTTACCACATTATATATATATATATATATATATATATATATATATATCTCCTCTATCCTGACTGTCCGCCATATGACGTCCGGCAGGATAGAGCGCTCTGCGATTGGTGCTACGGTGTGTCAGTCTGACTCACCGCATCTCCAATCCCAGTAAAGAGCCTAGTGATGTAGGCTCTTTACCATGTTACCAGCTGTGTCCAATCATAGCTGGTCACATAGTCACATAGTAAATAGGAAGTGCCGTTGATCGGCTTTCCTAAGTTCCCCATCAGTGCCTCCTCATCAGTGTCTGTCAGTGCGGCCTCACCAGTGCAGGAAAAAACGTATCTATTTACAAAATTTTATAGCACAAACAAAAAAACTTTTTGGTCTTTTGGTACAACATTTCTGTGTAGCACCCTACAGGTAGGTGCTAGGTAAATGTATAGTGGGCCTTGTCTGCCTAACAGCAGGGCTGTGATTTATTTACTAGGGTGTCATGGTTTCCAGATGTGTTTGCTGAAGGGAGAAGTATCTCCACTGGCTCCTGTGAGAGGCTTCTCATAGGGCACTGTGGGAAGCCCAATCAGGGGACACGTCCCAGCTTGTAACTACCCCAGAAGGCAGATTATGCTGCAAAGGATTCTGGGAGTGGGTATAACTTTTGGGGGGAAGTGCATGACACGGTGTCTTTGGCGGGAGCAGAGTCCCAGGAAGGAAAGTGTGGCTGTCTCTCCTCCTGTCTGAGGAAGCAGATGTCTCTGGGTGTCGCCTGAGAATCCAGAGAGTGCTGAGTTGAGCTGAGGGGATCCGGTGTGCCGAGAGCCCGTGGAGAGCGAGAGGGATCCAGTCCCAGTAAAGCCTACACAGGTCGTGAGTACTGAGGATTGCCCCTGGAGTCTGCCTAGAGTCAGAGGGGACCACTCCGGAAGAGGTTCTGGGATCCAGTGCCAGCTAGCTGAAAGGGGGTACCTAGGTTGAGGACCCTGAAGTTACAGAGGGGAGTGCATAGACAGTGAACCCCGAAGAGTTCAAGGTTAAAGGTTAGAGGGAGCACTTACTATTGGGCCCTGAATTGTACAGAGTGTGCCAGTTGGGATTTACAGCTTTACAGAATTCTGTAACATACTACCTCAAGCCAGAGCAAGGCGGGAGGGAAGTATTCAGTGACTTGTTGCAGTAGAACAGTGTCGGTGGTTCTACTATTTCACAGTCCTGGATCTTCTGGACTTTAAGTTGAGGATTCAGCACTTCTATTCAGTTACAGAGTGTTCTCAGAGTTAGTGAGCGTCGGGCTGGCGTCAATGAAGCACCAACAGGCATTTTTCAGGAACAAAGTCCCAAGTGTACATAGTTGGAGCCTAAAGGAGTATCCCACTCATTCCCTTCTCCCATCCCCTTTATCTACAATAAAACAAAAAAACCAAGATGCCGGTGTTGCCCATGCCACAGTCTCTACACCCAGGGCGGCAGCTCACATGGGCTGGAAAGGTAACCGGTAACGGTGGCAGACCCACAACAGGCCACTGGCCTGGAAAACCTGCTACATCTGTATTAAAAATCCTTTTTGTTTATTGGTCTTATGTAATATTCACATTTTCTGAGATACTGAATTTTGGGTTTTCACTAGCTGTCAGCCATAATCATCAAAATTAAACTAAATAAAATGTTGAAATATATCACTCCGTGTGTGAAGCATCTATATAAAATATATGAATTTCACTTTTTGAATTGATTTACTGAAATAAATTTACTTTTTGATGATATTCTAATTTTAGGAGATGCACGTGTGTATATATCAAATACAGTCATGTCCAACAATATTGGCACCCCTACATTTCTATCAAATAATGCACCACTTCTGCCAGAAAATTGTTGCAATTACAAATGTTTAGGCATTCTCATATTAAGGGTCGGTTCACACTAGCGCGACTTGTCAGCCTGACAAGTCACGCTCCCTCGCGGTCCATTGACCGATACAGGACCCGTTCTAATAGGAGCGACATAAGTCGCTCCGACTTAGAAAAAGGGTCCTGTACTACTTCGGGGCGACCTCGGAGCGACTTGCATAGACTTCCATTATGTGAAGTCCGTGCAAGTTGCTCCGAAGTTGTAAGGAGTCGTGTCACCTTAGTGTGAACCGACTCTTATTGGTTTTGTTTGCATCGATAGGACACAAAAAGTGGAGAAACAAAAAGGCCAAATCTGACACATTCCATGCAAAACTCCAAAAATACTGGATAAAATTATGGGCACCTTCTCAAAATAGAAATGGAGAAGAGAAAGAGCAACAAAGAATTGTCTGAGGATTTGAGAACAAAGATTGTGAAAAAGAATGGACTATCTCAAGGTTACAAGTCCATCTCCAGAGATATTAATGTTCCTGTGTCCACTGTGCGCAACATTGTCAAGAAGTTTACAGCCCATTGGCACTCTAGTTTATCTCCCTGGACATGGACAAAAAAGAACAATTGATCAAAGATTGCAATGAAGTATTGTTGAAATGGTAACTAAAGAACATTCATCAACCTCCAGACAAATTCAAGCTGACCTTCAGGCACTGGGTACAACTTTGTCAGCTCGCATTATACGTCACCATGTGAATAAAAAGGGACGCTATGGTAGACGACCCAGGAGAACCCATTTGCTGATAAAGAAACATAAAAAAGCCAAATTGGAGTTTGTCAAAACTTACCTGAGGGAACCAAAATCCTTTTGGAAGAATGTGCTGTGGACAGACGAAACACAATTACAGCTTTTTTGTAAAGTCCATCATTCTACTGTTCTCAGTAAAAGAAATGAGGCCTTTAACCATTTGCCGACTGCCGCCCGACTATATACGGCGGCGGTCAGCCCCTCCCAGGCAAAGTGACGTACCGGTACGTCACTAGCCTGGGAGCCAATAGGGGGCGAGCGCGCGGCGCCAGAGGCGCGCTCCCGCCCCCGCTCGTTCACTAGGAAGCCCGCGCGTGTGACCGGCAGACCCGATGTCCGTCGGTCACTCGCGAACGTCAGGTGGAGAGGGAGAAAGGCAGGCGGCTAATGTAAACAAAGCCGCCTGTCATTCTCCCCTGTATAAAAGCACTGATCACTCGGTCCTGCTATGTAGGACCGTTGATCTGTGCTGTTACACACACAGCCACATCCAATGACAGTTAGAAGCACGCCCCTAGGGACACACTTAACCCCTCCCTCTCCAATAAAGTTAACCCCTTCCCTCCCAGTGTCATTTTAACAGTAACAGTGCATATGTATGGCACTGATTACTGTAGTAATGTCACTGGTACCCCCAAAAGTGTAAAAAATGTCAGTCAAGGGTCCGATCTGTCCGCTGCAATGTCGCAGTCCCGCAAAAAAAAAAAAAAAAAAATTGCAGATCGCCGCCATTACTCGTTAAAAAAAAAAACAACAAAAATGACAAAAATCTTTCCCTTAGTTAGTAAACGCAATAACTTTTGCGCAAACCAATCAAAATACGCTTATTGTGATTTTTTTTTACTAAACACATGTAGCAGAAAACAAATTGGCCAAAAATTAAAAAAATTTTGATTTTTACATTTTTTTTAGGGGAATTTCATATAAAAAAAAATTTGAAAAATATTGTTATTGCAAAATTGTCGCTCTTTTTTTGATTATAGCGCATGATCAAAAAAAAATTGCACAGGTGATAAAATACCACCAAAAGAAAGCTCTATTTGTGGGAAAAAAAGGACGTCAAATTTGTTTAGGTACAGCGTCGCACGACCACGCAATTGTCCGTTAAAGTCACGCAGTGCCGAATCGCAAAATACCCCCTGGTCAGGAAGGGGGTAAAATCTTCCGGGGCTTAAGTGGTAAAAGAATGCAGCCCCTACAGTCAAACATGGTGGAGGTTCACTGATGTTTTGGGGTTGCTTTGCTGCTTCAGACACTGGATAGCTTGACCATGTGTGTGGCAGTATGAAATCTGAATACTACCAAAGAAATATGGGGTGCAATGTAGGGCCCAGTGTTAGAAAGTTGGGTCCTTGTCAGAGGTCATGGGTCTTACACAAGGACAATGACCAAAGCACACATTAAAAAGCACCCAGAAATGGTTTAGGACAAAGCACTGGAGTACTGAACTGTCCAGCAATAAATCCAGATCTAAATCCCATAGAGCACCTGTAGAGGGATCTCAAAACAGCAGTTGGAAAAAGGAACCCTTCCAATCTGAGATGCCCGCAGCAGTTGGCGAAAGAAGAGTGGTCCAAAATTCTAGTAGAGAGGTGTAAGAAACTCATTGATGGTTACAGGAAGCAATTGATTTCAGTTATTTTTTTCTAAGGGTTGTGATACCAAATATTAAATTGGGGGCGCCAATAATTTTGTCCAGTCCATTTTTGGAGTTTTGCGTGGAATGTCTCAAATTTGACTTTTTGATTCTCCACTTTTTTTATACCATACCAATATAAACAAAAGACATAAACATGAGATTGCCTAAACATTTGTAATTGCAACAATTTCCTGGGCGAAGTGGTGCATTATCTGACAGGGTGCCAATATTTTTGGCCATGACTGTATATATGTATGCTGATTTGGGCCAGCAGGGATGCCATCTTGTGACAGCTTCCCACGGGTTTCGCCAAACTGGGTTCAGACAAAGTTTAGAGTGAACCCAGCTCATCCCCAGCCCTACCAGGCCTGAACAGCACAGTTCAAAAGTCAGCAAAGGCCATGTGATGCTATAAAAACCAAGTAAGTGGGGAATTCATGTGCAGGCCATGTAAAAATGGCATTTAGCCAGAAGTCATTGCTTTTAGAGAGGCTTATCCGCACGTGTTTCCCAGCAGCATGGCGTCAAGCCTCCCCACCTGTCCTGTACACTTCTCTGACGAAAAGGCTGAAAAGTCGGTTTGTTTGTTCAGTGTTCCTCCAAGCGAGTGATCACCAGGAACAGAAACAGTGATTACTTGCATCTGTGTTTTCCTGCCCATCTGTCAGCAAACGCCGCGCTGTCAATAAAACTCCCTCCTGGCTCCAGACACTCAAAAGTTCTTGTCACGGCTTATCAGCATCCAAGAATAGTACAGTATAAGTTATTCATATGAGCCAATGAAGACCCAACATGCAACGGGCCCCGCAGCTACAAAAAGTGAGACTTAGCTGCTCATTTAAACCTTAGCAGCAAATTTATAAAGCAGTAAATGTGACTTCGCCAAACATTCGCTGCTGGTGAATCAATCGCAGTCATAGATTCACATCATCCAGAAGATGGGCTTTAAAGTCGTTGTAAAGGCTTGAGGTTTTTTACCTTCCTGCATAGAATGTGTATAGCAGCTCCCCCCCCCCCCCCCCAAATACTTACCTGAGCCCCCCTCTCAAACCAGCGATGTCCACAAGAGCTTTGCCTCTCCGGGGACTCACACTCCTGATTGGCTTTTGGCTCCCACTGCTGTCAATCACAGTCAGTGAACCAATCAGAAAATGAAGGAGGCAGGGCAGTGCCACGACTCTATGTGTGAATGGACACACAAAGCTGTGGATCGGGAACGTGCCTGCTTAGGTGGGGGCACCCGGCAGGAGGGAGTGTCAGCGTTGCACCCAAGAGGAGGAAGATCCAGGCTGCTCTGTGCAAAATTACTGCGGGTAAGTATGACAGGTTTGTTATTTGAAAAAAAAAAAGGCTGTAATATTGCTTTAAGGAGGCAGACTTTGGCATCAAATTAAACATTGTCCCATAGATGGGCTTTAAAGAGTTAATCTGGCCATAGATGGATCAAATCTTGGCTGGTGACTGGCCGAGATTCGATCCCTTTATGGGCAGGCTGGTTGTACTGATGTTGATCCATCAAACACCAGGCTGTAGAATTTTTTGAATGTGATTACTGCTGCTGGCTACAGTCACCAGCAGTAATCATATAGCAGGAAATGCTCCCCACCAGCAGAACACTATAGAACTGTGGGAGAGAATCCCATAGCAACACGGACTGTGTTGATGAAAGAATCGAGAGATTTTCTTTCCTGCAACCCATGATTGCAGGTAAGAAAATCACATCATCTATGGCTAGCCTTAGTTTACCATTTCACAAAAAAAAAAAAAAAAAGGAAAAAAATAAACTAACTTACAACACCCTCCCTAGCCCTCTGGTCCCCTCTTTATGTGCCTTTTCTGACTGCCATCTTCGTGTCGCCATCTCAAAACTGTAGAACAGGCTATATAGCAGCATATTGCTCACACTGGTGGGCACTAGCCAAGTGCCCATGCTCACCAATGGCCATTTGGGTATTTATAAAATAATTTGGGGGCCGTACAAAATTATCAACTTAAAAATGCGCCTATTATATTTGGTCAAACATTTAATTGTGATGGCTGCAACTGCTTCTCTTTGGTGAGGTATGTGATGTTCGCTGGTATTGATGATGTTGCTACTGGCAACTGGTTTTCCAGGTTTGCGTCGGTCAGCCTTGAGCGCAGTCGACTCTTTGTGGTGGTAAGTTTTGAAAAGAACTGCTGGCAGGTACAGCTGGCTGGTACTGCTGGTGGGTACAGCTGGCTGGTATGGTTGTGGGTACTGCTGGCTGAGGCTGGAACTGTGCTGTGGGTACTGCTGGCTCAGGCTGGTACTGCTGTGGGTACTGCTAACTCAGGCTGATACTGTGCTGTAGGTACTGCTGGCTGCTGTAGGTACTGCTGGCTGGTACTGCTGTGGCTACTGCTGGCTCAGGCTGGTACTGCTGGCTAATATTGCTGTGGGTACTGCTGGCTCAGGCTGGTTCTGCTGGCTGATACTGTGCTGTATTTACTGCTGGCTGGTACTGCTGTAGGTGCTGCTGGCTGGTACTGCTGGCTCTGGCTGGTACTGCTGGATCTTAGTGCTTCCTTAATGCAGAGTGATTAGTGCCCCCTTAATGCAGAGTGATTGGTGCACCCCCTTAATGCAGAGTGATTGGTGGCCCCCTTAATGCAGAGTGATTAGTGCCTCCTTAATGCAGAGTGATTAGTGCCCCCCTTAATGCAGAGTGATTGGTGCCCCCCTTAATCTAGAGTGATTAGTGCCCCCTTAATGTAAAGTGATTGGTGCCCCCCCCTTAATGCAGAGTGATTGGTGGCCCCCTTAATGCAGAGTGATTGGTGGCCCCCTTAATGCAGAGTGATTAGTGCCCCCCTTAATGCAGAGTGATTAATGCCCACTACACTACACTGCCCTACACTGCCCACCACACTACACTGCCCACCACACTAGACTGCCCACTACCCTGGTAATAAGTAAGCGACATCCTTAGTCGTGAAACGCGTCTACCTATAGTCCTATGTCTCACAGTTTGAAGTTTGATGCCTATTTTTGATGTGAAATAAATACACTCCTGTTTGATTTTCATCTCGGAGTGCGGTCACTTTCTTCTCGATCAAATATGCCCACTACCCTACCCTACACTGCCCATTACCCTACACTGCACTACAATACACTGCACTACACACTACACTGTCAACCACACTGCACTACACTACACTGCCCACTGCACTACACTGCCCACCACACTGCACTAAACTGCCCACTACACTAGCCATTACAGTACACTGTCCTACCTACAGTATTCCTATACTGACCCTAACTGCTCTCCCCTAACTCACTCTGTCTGGCTGTGTGGCTGGCTGCTGACTTACCTGAGATCCTGCTGGAGGAGAGGAGGAGAAGAGACGTTCGCGGTTCAGAGGCGGAGGCGGGACTCCAAGAGCATCCCGTGCGCATGTGCCACCCGGGATCTGAGAAAGGCCAGGCCCCCTGCTGCCGCACATGACCCTATTCGCCCAATAACAGGGCGCAGCCTGACAGGGGACATGGCGGCCTGGAGTGCGGGGACACCAGCGGCTCGGGAGTGACACGGCGGCGCAAGATTTCGCCCACCTACATTTTGCACCGCCCCCATCCGCACCCCCCACGCTACGCCACTCACTGATGGTAGGGCCGGCCCTGGGCACCCCCGCCCAGTATCGGCCATGCAAAGTGGGGACAGTGTCCTCAGTCTGGGGGCCGGATTAAAGGACTTCGTAGGTTCCCCACCCCTGCCTTAAAAGGTATCCTATAAGTCATTATGGTTACTTAGCCAGTGCTGACCAATGACCATCCACCATTACTTGCATGAAGCGGTTACAAAGCTTTGGCGCTGTGCAATGATGATTTAGGCCTCGTGCAGACTGGACATTTTTACAGCGGCTGTTTTTGGCATCAGACGTTTTTTTCTGCAGCCAGTAATGCCCCGTACACACGTTCCGATAATCGTACAATAAAACTCACTTTCGACCTGATCGCACGATAATCTGATTGTTAGTACACAGCTTTTGTCAGCCGATCACGACAGTTGGTCCAACAAAATCTAAACGGACAAACAGGAAAACTTCTGTCGTACTAGAGCCCCGCGAACGACAATCCTTTCATCAGCACAGTATGCGTCCGCTAAAAATCGATCGACAAAGACCGCGCATGATCAGAAACACTAAAATAGCACGGAAAAAACTTAGCTGCCATTGTTTTTGTTTTGCACCATCTGATACGTAGCTAAGCAACCAGGAAGCTTTTCCAGAATCGTACGACAAAAATTATTATCTGGACGTGTGTATGGGGCATAAACTCCCCAGCATGTTATCCTATGTCTCCATGCACACATAGGCTGTTTTCATCAGTTTTTGGCAGGGGCGTTTTTCTGGCTGGAAAAAAAAACAAATCTACGCTACTGCAAAAAAGCTGAAAAAACTCCTTCTACAGGTACAGCTTTCTACTGGCGCTTTGATAACGTCCAGTATGCATGAGGCCTTAAAGTGCTGGATCATTAAACATGCTGGAGTAGATGTGGGAAGATGTGGATAATTTAAGGTACTAGAAAAAAAGACAGACATTTAGGCCCCTTTCACACATACGGTCCGTTTGTCCGTTTTTCATCCATCCGTTGACGGATGAAAAACAGACATCAAAGCATCTCTATGTAAAAACTGATGACAACGGATGATCATCCTTTAACTTCCATTTTCATCCGCTTCCGTCAATGTCCGTTTTTTGGAATGGATGAATGCCCTATTTTTCATTCATCAATAAAATGGATCGGATGAAAAATGGATGTAAATGGACAAACGGTCCGTTTTTCATCCGTTTTTACATTGGTAGTGGATGTAAAAAAAAAAAACAAATGGAAAACTGATACATTTTGAAGTGAATGAACTGAACGGACACTATGTGTGAAAGGGTCATCCGTTAACATCCGTTTTCATCCGCTTCCGTCAATGTGCGTTTTTTTGAACGGATGAATGCCCTATTTTTCATCCGTCAAAAAAAACAGATCGGAAAAAAAACGAATGACAAACAGATGAAAAACGGATGACAACGGATGAAAAACAGATAATAACTGACGAAAAACAAATGAAAACCAGATGACAACTGACGAAAAAAGGATGAAAAACGGATATGAACTGGGATGAAAACGGACGTTGACTGAAGACAAAAAACTTGACTGAACTGATGAACTGAACGGATTGTATGTGTGAAAGGAGCCTTAAAGAGGAAGTAAAGTCCCCCAAAAAAAATTAGAAAAAAAAGCCCTGTAAAGAGAAAGGCATAATGAGCTAGTATGCATCGCATACTAGCTCATTATGTAGTACTTACCTTAAAACGAAGCCCCCGCCGTGCCGCCACCTCAGCGACAGGACGGTGACATGTCCGGCCGTCCTGCTTCCGGGTTCGCGTCCTCCGGCCATCTGATTGACCGGAGGCGCGATTACATCACTCCCGCGCCTGCGCGCGGGAGCCGCCGTTCACGGCACTGAGCTCTGAAGGAACGGCACGGTGAAAGTTTGGGAGATATTTATAGCACCTATAGGTAAGCCTTAATATAGGCTTACCTATAGGTAAAAGTTATACAAGTGGGTTTACAACCTCTTTAAGCGCAAACAGAAAGTCAGTAGATTGGCCAAAATGTCAGTATCTGAGAAGATTTTTATTTAAAAATTCCACTGTATCTATGGCTGCAGCAGCACTTTTTTAGATGAGGGCATTGGTAAAATAAAACTAGAAACACAATTACGTTGGAAATAAAAATGGAAAATACATTTAAATTGGAAAGATTAGACATTCCTATGTAGGTCGGGAGGGTAGTCTTTGTTATCTCTATTACATAAGGGGACAAAAGATGATAGGAAAACAATAAGGATAAATAAATAAATAAAAATGAATTCCATTTGCAATAAGCACTGGACAACGGAAATGTATTTCACATCTGTACTAGTACACTCCCAATATGAAAACAAAAAATTACGAAGACTAGAAGTAGAAGGATATACAAAAAAGGGGTATGGATGGAGAGGGATGTATAGCACAGCATTCTATATCGGGGTGAGAGGAAGGAAGATATTTAATATGATGTAATCACCTGGATTCTATATACCGGTAATGATATGTGTTTATATTTCCTCATTCAACCCCATGGGGACTAAAGTATTCAAAGAGAAAATCCAATCGGTCTCACGTTAACATACTTTTTTTTTTAATACCTTTTCCACTATTTGGAGGGTATTAGGGATTTGTTCTACAACCCATACTGTTATCCCCTCGGTGGATTTTCTGTTTACCGTACTTCTCTAAAGTGTTTCGGTACACTGTGTTTTTTGTTTCTCTTGTTCTCCCCTTGTTCGATTGCTCTCCTATGTTCACCAAATCTGGTCCTCAGGGACTTGATGGCCCTGCCTATGTAAAGTAGGCCACAGGGACACCTGAAGGCACAAATGACAAAGTCAGAGGAGCATGTGAAGAAGCTATGTATGGGATAATCCTTATCTTTAGCCTTAAAAGACTTGAGGCCATTGGGGACATATGCACAAGTTAAGCATTTTTTTTCTTGTGGCATTTGTACATTCCCACTAGGATGGAAAAGAAGTCTCCCATCTTAGGGCCCGATATTTTTTTTATTGGTTTGCAATTTACTTGGGGCAATTTGGCTTTTGATGTTACATGCTTTTTTATAAGTACATTTTGATTGGATGGGTAAAGTGTGTTTTAGAATAGGATCTTGTAAGAGTATCCCCCAATGTTTTTTGAAGATTTTTTTTTCCATCCAGTTGTAACGAGAAGGATATTGGATAACTCTGATGGGATCTTCTTTGGGTGACTGAGTGTGGGTTTTCGGCATAGGATTGTTATAGGCAATAGGGGTATTTTCAATATGGTCAGGAGCATACCTCTTTTCCAAACATTTTTTAGATAGAATTGTACTTTGTTCCAAATAATCTTTATCTAAAAGGTGTAGTTCCTACGAAGTCTATGAAACTGACTTTAGGGTATGTTGTATTTCCATCTCGTCGGATGGTGACAGCTATTAGAATAGACGTAGGATTTTCCGGAAGTTTTCTTGAAGGTTTTTTGGTAATGATCTTGTGTTCTTGGGACCCCAGAACCAGATCAAGGAAAATTAAAGAGTCAGAATCATGAACATGAGTGAAGGATAGCCCAAATGTATCGTTGTTACATTGTTTGACAAATTTCAGAACACTAGTAGATGGACCATCCCCGATTATGAAAATGTTGTCAATATTTCCGTAATACATTATGTGCTGTGCAAAAGGATTGTGTTAATGAATGTACTGTAACTCCCATGACCCTATCATAAGATTAGCATAGCTAGGGGCAAAGGATGCTCCCATACTATCTGAAGATAGTATGGCTCATTGAACACAAAATAATTGTGCTCAAGGCAGTACTGGGTAGCCTCGACGATGAACTGGATCGGTCTATGGTTTAGGTCTGAACGATGAACCACAAAATATTGTACGGCTTTGTAGGCCTATATGGTGGGGGATTGAGGTATATATAGAAGTGACGTACAATGACAAACTGTAATTGGATTCCCATTCGTAATTTTTAAGGACGTCAATAAGGTAACCTGAATCTCTGATGTAAGATGGGAGTTCCTTAACTAGGGTTTGTAGAAAGTGGTCTATGTATTGTGAAGAACCATTGGTAACGCTCTCCATCGAGGCAACGATGGGTCCACCAGCTGGATGAACGGGGCCCTTGTGTATTTTAGGCAGATAATAAAAACATGGAATCTGGTAGAAATCTTTGAGGAGATCACATATGAGAATCGAGCTTCTTCTATAAGAATTTTCAATTCATTGGACAAAAAGGTCAGTAGGGTCTTTCTTGAGTGTGCGATAAGTGTGGGAATCAGAAAGGAGTCTTAATGCCGCCTGGATGTAATCTGTTTTATCAAGTATAACCAAGCCACCTCCCTTATCTGCCAGTTTGATAATGATTTCTGGATTTTCTTTAAAAGACCTGAGGGTTGTAACTTCTGATGGGGACAGATTGGAGAAATTGCTTGATTTTTTTAACACATTTTGGCGAGATCTGCATAAACAATGGCGTAGAAGGGGTCTATAAATGCACCTTTAACATGGGTGGAATAAAACCTAAATTTAGGTTTAAATGTGGTTTTATGGAGAGAGTGTGATCAAAGAAAATATCTGGGTTGATGTGATAATTTTCCCATAGTAACTCTTCAAGGATTTTTTACATCTCTGTTTCTGCTGGGTCACATGAGATGTCTTTAGGGGACAAGGGAAGTTCAGGGTCTGAAGTATTGGTGCTGTTTTGTGGTTTCATGGCATTAAATCTTTTTACCGTCAGGTTTAGAATACATTTATTGAGATCTTTAAATAAAAGTGTACAAATTAGGATGAGAATTAGGGGCAAAATTTAGACCTTTCCATACCAAGAGTTGACCCTCTGTAGATAGTGAATGGGTGGATAGATTAAGTATTTATTGTACTGTAATCATATCCTATTTTATTCTCTTTTTCCTTCCTCTTCGAACGCCTTTTTTCTTTTTAAGAGTCAGGAGAGGGGAACCCCTAAAAATTCTACATTTTCCTTGTGGCTGGTGGAATAGGACAAGGAGGAGACATTCTTATCAAAAGGTTACTGCACCCAAAGATGGAATGACAGTAGAATTTAAATTTGAAGTGGGGGGGGGGGGTCTTCCAACAAAGAAGGTCCATAGACAAGTGAATCTATTGGGAGTGTGTTTTTTTGATCCAGAGGGACTGGATAAACTAAAGGGAGATTGGGATGAGAGTTAGTGTAATCATGGGAATCCACAGGGGTCCCTGGGTGGATAGTGGACTGTACTGAATTAACTGAAAATATGTTGTTGTGATTGTAAGGGGTCCTAATGATTTTGTATGTTTGTATGTTGTTGTTATTATTATTATTATGTTTAATCACAGGGGTGGGATGCTTGGATGGTTTTGTGAATTTTGGTCTTTGGTGTGTTTTGGAAGGCGGGAAGGTATTCTCTGTGTTGTTCTTGTAATTGGATTTATATTTCCTCATAAAACCTATATTGAAATTGGGTATAGGAGGAAGACTCATAAATGGAGGGGGCATTTTAGGATCATTAGGGCTAGGTTTTTTTCCTTATGTTTTTTCTTCCAAGAGAAAACGGTTGGATTGATAATCCTCTAGGTCGCTTTCTAGTTTTTTCAGCTTGGTGTTGATAATACCTTTCTCATGCATGTTGCACTACCTTGTTGCAAAGTATATCAACCATGCTCAAAAAAAGGGCACTTTATTAAAAAGGGACATTTCTGAAATTAGGGAGTCAACCTTTTGATTGTAATGGATAGATTTCCTATTACACTGTTGGACTATTATCCCTATCCATTTTGTGGTGCAGAATTCTGTCGCGAATTGCCATTCTAAAGTTAAGTCTGGTTCTGAAAAAAAAAAATAATAATAATTCTTTAACATGCGTAAACTTCTAGGGGTGATTTTGAGTGAAAGATATTGCTCAAGAAAACATATATCCCATCATTGGAAGAATAATAGTTGCATCTTGTTTTCTAACATTGTAAACTTTTCTGAGGGCACGTGTCTGTGTATTCGACATCTGTTGGGTGGGACCTGGATCATAACTTGTGAGAGATTTAAAAAATTACCTTGAGTTTACCTCCTTTAAAATTGGTAATAAAAGCCATGAATTTCATAAAAGAAAAAAGCGACAACGCACAATGACCTATTTAAATCGTAGCAACTTCATCATGTTAAATGTTATGACCATAATTGTAGCAACTTCATAATGTTAGGACAATAAGAAGTTCGTACTTATACTTATAGCCTTCATAATTTTTTGTTTACGTGTTGGGAGTGTACGCAATTGTATAGATGTGAAATACATTTCCACTGTCCAGTGCTTATTTTAAATGGAATTCATTTTTATTTCTAGATTTATTTTTTTAACACTTTTTATTAAAGAATGTGCACCACAGTAACAATTTCAACAAAATGCTCAAAATATAGCTTGCTTGGATCACAAAATAAAAGATATAAAGCATGCAATGAATCATTGTTATTTCCCCAGGTATTAGATATCAACTTTGAGAAGTGAAATTCTAACGGTTATTATACTGTACGTCTAAGTCAATGGGCTTCCCAATAAGTGAAAACTTTAGGGTAGATGCACACCACACATCCCAAATCTTATTATATTTTGTTGGACACCCTCTGTGTTCATATACACGTTTTTCATATGGCAGGGTTTGATTTACCATCTCTATCTTATTTTTTATTCTTATTGTTTTGCCATCATCTTTTGCCCCCTTATGTAATAGAGCCAACAAAGACTACCCTTATGACTTAAATATAAATGTCTAATCTTTCCCCTTTAAATGTATTTTCTATTATTGTTTCCAAATCATTTTTTTCCAGTTTTGTTTTTATTTATTATTTTTACTTTTATTTTCACTTCAATGTATTCTATTTTATTCTCTTCTATTGTATGTGTATTTCTATTTGCTATTCCACTGTAAATATCTCCGGTGCATGCTTAGGAGATATTTATAGCCCCCAATAGGTAAGCCTTAATATAGGCTTACCTATAGGTAAAAGTCTTTAACCACTTAAGCCCCGGAAGATTTTACCCCCTTCCTGACCAGGGGGTATTTTGCGATTCGGCACTGCGTGACTTTAACGGACAATTGCGCGGTCGTGCGATGCTGTACCTAAACAAATTTGACGTCCTTTTATTCCCACAAACAGAGCTTTCTTTTGGTGGTATTTGATCACCTGTGCGATTTTTTCATCATGCGCTATAAACAAAAAAAAAGCGTCAATTTTGCAAAAATAACAATATTTTTCAAATTTTTTTATATGAAATTCCCAAAAAAAAATTTAAAAATCTAAATTTTTTAACATTTTCGGCCAATTTGTTTTATGCTACATATGTTTGGTAAAAAAAAAAAAAAAAACGCAAAAAGCGTATTTTGATTGGTTTGTGCAAAAGTTATCGCGTTTACTAACAAAGGGAAAGATTTTTGTCATTTTTGTTGGGTTTTTTTTTTAACGCGTAATGGCGGCGATCTGCGATTTTTTTTTGCGGTACTGCGACATTGCGGCGGACAGATCGGACCCTTGACTGACATTTTTGACACTTTTGGGGTTACCACTGACATTACTGCAGTAATCAGTGCTATATATATATATATGCACTGTTACTGTAAAATGACACTGGTAGTGAAGGGGTTAACTTTATTTGAGAGGGAGGGGCTGTGTGTGTCCCTAGGGGCGTGATTCTGTGATTGGCTGTGGCTTGAGGTGTAGGAACAACGATCAATGGTCCTACATAGTAGAACCGTATGATCACTGTTCCTACACAGGGGAGAATGACAGACGGCTTGTTTACACTAGCCGCCTGCCTTTCTCCCGCTGTCACGGACGATCGTGAGTGACCACGCGGGGGGTGAGCGACCAGAGGTCCGTGACCGCGCGGGAGCGCGCCTCCGGCGGCGCGCGCTCGCTCCCCAGAGCCTCACAGGCTAGTGACGTACCGGTACGTCACTTTGCCTGTTAAGGGGCTGACCGCCGCAGTATATGTACTTGCGGTGGTCGGCAAGTGGTTAAAGTGGGTTTTTACAACCACTTTAAAAAAGGTACATGCAGGGGGACAAGAGGGGTGCAACAGTGTTGCGAGTTAGTTCGCTTTTTCATTTTAATTCTCGGTGCACTAACATTTAACCACTTGAGCTCTGAAAGATTTTGCCCCCTTTTTGACCAGGCCATTCTCTGCTATTTAGCACTGGGCTACTTTATCTAGTAATTGCACGAACATGCAACACTGTTCCAAAATGAAATTTATATCATATTTGTGTTGTCCCAGAAAGTTGCTTTTCTGGTGGCTATCACCTCTGCTCGCAGAGTGTCTGAATTGGCGGCTCTGTCCTGCCGTTCGCCTTATCTGGTCATTCATAGGGATAAGGTTGTTCTGCGACCCAACCAATCCTTTCTCCCTAAGGTGGTGTCTGCTTTCCACCTCAATGAGGATATCGTTTTGCCTTCGCTTTGTGCGAAGCCCAAGCATCCCAAGGAATTTGCTTTGCATTCGCTGGATGTGGTCCGGTGATCAGGGTTTACCTCTCGGCCACGGAATCTTTTTAAAAGTCTGATTCCCTGTTTGTCCTACCGGAGGACCCTGTAAGGGTCCTTTCACATGGGTTTTCCGCCTTGCGGACTCCGTTTTGCTCAGCGGGGATCGGCAGAGACGGAGCTGTCAGATTCCCGCTCTCCTCTATGGGAGATCAGATGAGAACAGACCGCCTGTCCATTTTTAATCCGATCCGATCCAAACTGATCCTCCAGACGGATGGAAAATAGGGTTTCCATCCGTCTGGATTTCACGGGCAGGATCGGATCAGATGGCAGCGGGTTGTCAGCGGAGCAAGTCAATGCTCACCCTACATTTCTTCATGATCATTCCAAAAGCGTGCACTGATATGCAAATATTGACTTCCTAAGTAGCAGTAATCAGCACCTAGCCCCGCCCCCTCTAGCCTACAGCGGCTTTCTGTCAGTCCATCGAAATCATGAAAGCTTCATTTACCAACAGAGAGCTGCAGAAGTGGACTTTCTCCCTATTTATGTATAGTGCTTTCCATATCCAACACCAGTATTCAGGAATCTGATTGAATGGGTTTTATAGTTTGGACTGTCTGTCAGCCGGCTATCTTTACATTGTTTATAGCCCTTGTTAAAAATCACTGAACTTCTATGGTCTTCTATGGTCTGTGCCATTGTTATTGCCGATGTGACAGTCTGGCTTAATAGGTGCTCTTCTATTAAATCCCTCTCCCAGGACTTTCATTGCATCTTTTAACAAATTAGCAAGGATGTCTTTCCACGATAGATTACCTCTTATTTTACTAGATTACTGACCCTTTTCCAGGCTTTTATTTAATGCAAAAATCTGCCCCGTTGAAGGACAAAAGTCTCTCAATCATTATTCACCTTTTTTTATTCCTTATTCTGCTAGTATTAGTAAATAGATAGCAAGTTTGATTATATTTACTTGTTTTAGAGCCGGTTCACACTGCCGCGACCTCTAAGTCGCCTCATAAGGGGCGACTTGTTAGCGCGGCATCAGCGCAACTTTGCGCGTATTCAGTGCGACTTGTATGATAGACGACTTTGTACGACTTTGTATTTGGCCAATCGGAATATGATGGTTCTGGGTCATGCTCAATCACACAAAAAAAAGTTCTTAAAAATTGTCGTTTTTGATAGAGAGCCAATTATTGAAAAAAAAAAATAAATTAGATTTCTTTGGATTAGTGTCTGGGGGGGTCTAAAAAGTGTACCTGGGAAGTTTCAGCTCTGTAGCATGTCCAGAACCAGAAAAAAAAAAATCATTTTTCTTAGAATTTTTAGTAGCACAGGCATAGGGCTCCTCTCCACCTGGGCGTTTTTTGTTGCAGGCATTTATCGAGCATATTTTGGGCGTCTTTGGAGGCAGGCATTTTAATGGAAAGTCGGATCACAAGTCGCTTCAAATAAGATAAGGAGGCGACTCCCATTGAAGTCTATGGGACAAGTCGGATACAAGTCGCCTCAAAGTAGTACAGGACCCTTTTCAGAAGTCGGAGCGACTTCAGTAGTGCCAATTAAGACGGCACTCATTGATTAACATTGCTTTTGTTATGTCGAGCGACTTGGGGCGACTTGAGGGCACACAAGTCGCCTCACAAGTCGCGCTAGCGTGAATGGACTCTAAAACTTTTTATTTTGTTTTTAGATTTCAGTTGCTTCCTGGTTTCTGGTCTAGGCCAAAATGATGTCATACATCCCAGGAGTCTTCATGAGCATTTTTTTTTCTCATTCATCTGGAGGAGGGGCTTTCTCATATAAGCACATCATCATGCCTAAATGCCTAAGCTATGGGCAAATGGATTCCAGAAAGTAAATGTTACATGAATCATGATCTTCCCTTACTCAAGATGGTCATGTCTAGAAATGCTGGGGGGGGGGGGGGGTGGCTTTTCAAAGTGATTTCTCAGCAAAATAAAGCATGGAGACATGGATGGATGGGGGAGTTTGCTTTGAATATTAAATTGGAACTTTACTCTCTTTATCAACATTGACCCGACACACTATCACAGTCCCACCATAAGTTACTGATCACTGCCATTACTAGTATGAAAATAAATAAATCCAGTATATATACCATAGTTTGTAGACTATGACTTTCAGACAAACCAATAATATACACTTATGGCCTGCAACAGCCAAGCCGTTAAAGCCAGAGACCGTAAAGCAGGATGGAAAAATCAGCCCTTAAGACAGCAGATTTTCCCACAGAGCAGCCGCCACGGAGGTTATGGACAACAGTTGAATCGGGGGAAAGGCATAAATCAGCCAATACCAGTGCCAAGGCACCACCAACGCGTCTGAGGCGTCTGCCAGAGGATCTCGAGCTCTGGCCACAAACCTTTCCACCCTTCTGTTCAGACGAGACGCGAACAGATCCACCTCCGGTGCCCCCACCAGGCCCACAGGAGGAGAAATACCTCTGGATGCCGGGACCATTCACCCTGATCCAAGGACTGACGACTCAAATAGTCCGCCTGCCAGTTCTCCACTCCAGGAATGTGAACAGTGGAAAGAGCTGGAACGTGCGCCTCGGCCCAGGTCAGAATCTCGGCCACTTCCTTGGCCGCCCGGGCACTCCTGGTGCCCCCTTGATGATTGATGTAAGCCACAGCCATGGCATTGTCGGTCTGAACCCGAACTGGGTGACCGTGCAACCAAGGCACCCAATGGAGCAGGCAAAGTTTGATTGCCCTGAGCTCCAGAACATTTAAACGGTAAGGAAGATTCCTCCCTCGACCACGTTCCCTGGGCACAAAGAGTGCCCCGTACTCTACCCCAGCCCGTCAGGCTGGCATCCGTGGTGATCACCATCCACAACGGCAGAAAAGACTTGCCCTGGCTCAGAGCGGGCGACAGAAGCCACCACGAAAGCTCCGACCTCGTGCGACGGCTCAAGCAAACCATTCTGTCCAAGGACTGCGGGTCCTTGTTCCATTTGGCAAGGATTTCTGCTTGCAGAGTCCTTGTGTGAAACTGGGCAAATGGGATCGCCTCAGACACCATCAGCCCCAGGGACCTCAAGCAGGTCAGCAGGGAGGAGAGATCGTTGTCCCTGAGGGTCCTGATCTCGCCCTGCAAGGTCAGAAGTTTGTCCTCTGGAAGGAAAACCTTTGCTTGGGCGGAGTCCAAGACCATGCCCAGATAAGCCAGACGTACCGACTGGGTCAGTGCCAACTTCTGGACGTTGTTGGTCCACCCGAACTCCGAGCGTCTGAACCGCGACTGTCAGATCGTCCGCCAGCGTGGCACATAAACCTGCCCAAAGCAGGAGGTCGTCCAGATAATCGAGGACCGCAATCCTCCTCTTGCGCAGCAGAGCCAGCACCGGGGCCAAAACCTTGGTGAAGACCCTCGGAGCAGAAGCTAGACCAAAGGGTAATGCCACAAATTGAAAGTGCTCTTCCGCTACTGCAAAGCGGAGATACCGCTGATGACGTTCGTAGATAGGGATGTGCAGATACGCATCTTTTAAATCGATGCAGGCCAGAAAATCTCCTTGGTTTAAAGACGCCACCACCGACTGGATGGATTCCATCCAAAACTTCTGCACCCCTACAAAGTGGTTCAGAGATTTGAGGTCCAGGATTGGACGCACCTTGCCCTCCTTTCTGGGCACCGTGAACAGGTTGGAATAGAAACCTCGAAACTTGTCCCGCTGAGGAACCGGGACAATAACACCCTGTGCAAGAAGATTTTGTACTGCCTCCTTGAGATCCATTAAATGATCCGGAGACAGACGTAGATTTGATGGAAAGAACCTGTCTGCTGGGCGAGACCGAAATTCGATCTTGTACCCTGTACGAATCAGTTAGTGAACCCATTTGTCTTGAATCAAAGACGTCCAGGGTTCCTCAAAGTAACGCAAACGTCCCCCCACCCCTGAACCAGGTGAGGGCGTCCCTTCATGTGGAGGAAGACTTGGCCGCAGCACCGGACTGACTGGCCTTGGGCTTACCTGACCAAGCCTTCTTGTTGCCACCGGAGGCTTTGAACGGTTTACCTTTATCCTGTGCCCCTGAGGCACGAAAAAGCCCCCAATGAGCCTTGAAGGAGGGGCCCCGCTTACCACGTGGTGCCTTACCGTTTGCGGACTGGGGAAGAAGAGTACTCTTACCCCCCGTGAGACCCTTGGCCATCTCATCCAAAGAGTCACCAAAAAAACGTTCCCCCAAAAAGGGGAGATCAGACACGGTCTTCAGAGAACGCAGCTCTGACATCCCCAGGAGTGGGCCCACATCACTCCCACAGATGACTGTCCCAGGGACACAGGGGGCGTAGCATCACTCACCACACCATGGACCGTGGGACTCCGCTCTGATACAGCTCGACTCCCACCCTGAGTGGGGGTGCTGTCAGTCAAGAGGGGTACGCTGCAACTCAGGGCGTTCCAGGTTGATGCTACCCGGCGAAAGTGCTCTTCACAGGCTCGTCCCCATCCGTCGGGGCACCATCGTGGCGAGGCCTGGGCAGACCACAACCTGCCCACACTCGCTGGCCAGGCTGGGAGACCATAAGGATCTAGATTATCCAGTGCGGAACCCCAGCTCGGCTGTCGCTTGTAGTTCACCAGGAGGACCCCCCCTGACACTAGCTAGCGATAGTGAGTAAAGAAAAAATAAAAGAAACATTTCTCAAAGGAAAAAAAAAAAAACTAGACCAGCAGGGAACCTAGGTCCTACTCCTAAGGTAGGCAGCAAGAAACTGATTAGTAAGCACGATATGTCTGAAGGGACAGCCCCTAAAGGTGTGTCTAGTGAAAAGTTTTGCTATGAAGTTTCACTGCCTAGTCTACTCCTGTAGAGGGCGCATTAGCCAATTGTGAGGAAACTATGAAGTGGCTGCGTCTGTCAGTGGACGTAAGAGGAATAAAAACTGTTTGCTTTTGGGTTTAATACGGCTTTAAATCTGAAGTTTAGACTTTTTTTTTGGTGGGTAGATGGACTTCTGCACAACTCAAGTGCCCATACATGGATCGAAATTTTGCCAATTTCTGCTGAACCAGCCAAATTTCCATCCATGTATGGCCGGTTTTAGATGGGAGGATCTGCCTTCATTTGAAACATGAGAGCAATCTCAGTGCTGTAATATGAAATGTAGCACTATCAATATCTGCATCCCTTTTGTCTGAGTATACTGTATCTCAGCAAAGATGAAGCTCCTGATGTAGGGAGTGCCTTTTCTTTTATGTATCTAGCTCTCAGCAGTCCTCAGAGATGGATGGCAAGGAGCCAATTACACAAAAAGGAATTGAGATTTGGGAGGGGGTCTGTGCACAGCGTACAGAGCGCTCCCTGTTTGCTATACTGTTAGGAAGCAATAGTCAAAATTATTTGACAGTTTGCCAACCTTGGCAGTTACATAAGATTATACCCACATGGGGAATGCAATGTAGCCCCCCCCCCCATTCTTCACCCTTTCATTTTTGCCCAAGCCCTAATGTATATATAAACCCCCCAAAAAAAAAGCTTACCCCCTCTCTGCAGATTTTCATTTGTTTGGTTTTAACGTTTTTTTTATCTACCAGAACCAACCTTTTTTTTTTTTTTTATCCTAGGCTGATAATATTGACAAAGTCTGTGCCTCTGCCAGAGCACTGGACTGCATATGGGGTGAGCTGGCCCTTTAAGTGTACAATAATTGACCCTCAATATTTTTAGATAGACACCCCATTATTGTACACATTTAGGCCCCTTTCACACTTGTGCGACCTAAAAGTCGCACGATTTTGCCAATTTTGCATCAATTGGAGACTTTATGTAAATATTTGAGTCAGTGCTACGCAACCCACACTACAACACTCATATCAGTTCATCAAGCGAGCCAACATGCACTTCCAAAACCAATGACATGTCCAGGATTCCCAGGGGACAAAATTATATCTACGTAAACATCTCATTGCTAGGAGACATCAATCTAACATACAAAACCTACAGGATTTCTGTTTAATGAGCTTACTTGGTATATGCCAGCCGCCCAAGCATGAGGTATTTGAGGGTTGTGCCTCCGTTTGCTAAGCCACAATAGGAGAGGATACAGAAGACTTGGTGTGGGCACAGGAAAAACACAGAATCCCCGATTTTCAAACTCAACATTCAATACATTGGGTCTTAATTAACAACAATAATCACGGACACAAAATGTTGTATTCCTTTTTTTTATGTGTTTATATTAGGCCCCATGCACACGGGACGTTTTTAACGCCGCTGTAAGCAGCGTCAGGCGTTTTCTTTTTGCAGCCTAAAAACGCCCCTCCATGTTATTCTATGGCCTCATGCACACTCAGACGTTTTTGAGCTGTAAGTGGCTTAGACGTTTTTAGGCTGCAACAAGAACCCACCACCTGCGCGTTCTGAGGACCAGCGTTACAGCGTTAACGCCTGACGCTGCTAAAAGCTGAATAACTTTGCTATAACGTTGCTTAACGTGCGTTAAGCCACGTTATACGTTTTTTTTTCTTCCATTCAAAATCAATGGTGCCCTATGGGATCCTATTGATTTGAATGGAGGTCGCACCGCAACACCGCAAGTCGGATCCGACTTGCGGGGTGACTTGCGCTGTGGGAATCTTGAGGGGGAACGCCACGCCAAAATGGGAAAAAAACGGCGTGGGGTCCCCCCCAGGGTTCCAAACCAGGCCCTTCGGGTCTGTTATGGAATTTGAGGGTAGCCCCATGCCGAAAAAAACGGCATGGGGTCCCCCCCAAAATCCATACCAAACCCTTATCCGAGCATGCAGCCCGGCAGGCCAGGAAAGGGGAGGGGACGAGCGAGCGGCCCCACCCCCCCTGGACCACACCAGGCCACATGCCCTCAACATGGGGGGGTGTTGGTGCTTTGGGGCAGGGGGAGCTCTGCACCCCCCACCTCAAAGCACCTTGCCCCCATGTTGATGAGGACAAGGGCCTCATCCCCACAACCCTGGCCGGTGGTTGTGGGGGTCTGCGGGCAGGGGGCTCATCGGAATCTGGAAGCCCCCTTTAACAAGGGGGCACCCCAGATCCCGGACCCCCTCCCTATGTGAATGGGTATGGGGTACACTGTACCCCTACCCATTCACCCCATAAAAGGCAGTGTATGGAAATAACGACAAGAGACGTTTTGGAAAGTTTATTAAAAATCTTCATCCGACTCTTCTTGTCTTCTCCTCTCCGGGGTCTTCTGCTCTTTTGCTGTCCGCCCTTCTTGTCTTCTCCTCTCCGGGGTCTTCTGCTCTTTTGCTGTCCCCCTCTTCTTGTGTTCTTCTCTCCGGGGTCTTCTACTGTCCCCTCTTCTGCTGTCCTCTCTTCTTTTCTTCTCCTCTCCGGTCTTCTGCTCTTTTGCTGTCGGCTGTCGGCTGTCTTCTTCCTCCGGTCCTCCTCCTCCGACGTCTCCGCTGATTATGCCTATCTCCGGTCTCTTCAGCTTATTATATAGCCATTAGGGGCGTGGCCCCGATGACGTCATCTGGAGACCCCGCCCCCTCATGTCACAGATGACGTCATATGTGACATGAGGGGGCGGGGTCTCCAGATGACGTCATCGGGGCCACGCCCCTAATGGCTATGTAATAAGCTGAAGAGACCGGAGATAGGCATAATCAGCGGAGACGTCGGAGGAGGAGGACCGGAGGAAGAAGACAGCCGACAGCCGACAGCAAAAGAGCAGAAGACCGGAGAGGAGAAGAAAAGAAGAGAGGACAGCAGAAGAGGGGACAGCAGAAGACCCCGGAGAGAAGAACACAAGAAGAGGGGGACAGCAAAAGAGCAGAAGACCCCGGAGAGGAGAAGACAAGAAGGGCGGACAGCAAAAGAGCAGAAGACCCCGGAGAAGACCCCGGAGAGGAGAAGACAAGAAGAGTCGGATGAAGATTTTTAATAAACTTTCTAAAACGTCTCTTGTCGTTATTTCCATACACTGCCTTTTATGGGGTGAATGGGTAGGGGTACAGTGTACCCCATACCCATTCACATAGGGAGGGGGTCCGGGATCTGGGGTGCCCCCTTGTTAAAGGGGGCTTCCAGATTCCGATGAGCCCCCTGCCCGCAGACCCCCACAACCACCGGCCAGGGTTGTGGGGATGAGGCCCTTGTCCTCATCAACATGGGGGCAAGGTGCTTTGAGGTGGGGGGTGCAGAGCTCCCCCTGCCCCAAAGCACCAACACCCCCCCATGTTGAGGGCATGTGGCCTGGTGTGGTCCAGGGGGGGTGGGGCCGCTCGCTCGTCCCCTCCCCTTTCCTGGCCCGCCGGGCTGCATGCTCGGATAAGGGTTTGGTATGGATTTTGGGGGGGACCCCATGCCGTTTTTTCGGCATGGGGCTACCCTCAAATTCCATAACAGACCCGAAGGGCCTGGTTTGGAACCCTGGGGGGGACCCCCACGCCGTTTTTTTCCCATTTTGGCGTGGAGTTCCCCCTCAAGATTCTCACAGCGCAAGTCACCCCGCAAGTCGGATCCGACTTGCGGTGTTGCGGTGCGACCTCCATTCAAATCAATAGGATCCCATAGGGAACCATTGATTTTGAATGGAAGCAAAAAAAACGCTGCTAAAAGCAACGTGGCAAAACGTGCAATAACGCCAATGGAAAAAGCTACTGAAAGCACGTTTTTACAGCTGCTTTTTCCGGCGTCAGAACTAACTTTGACGTATGTTTTTTCTAACGCCCCGTGTGCATGGGGCCTTATTGTCCCATCTCTGTAGCTGCTGCTGCGTTTTTTTCTGTATTTCTGGCCCTTTATAACAGCCAGCGTAAACACATCAACTTCATGCTGATTGCAAACGTGAAAGAACACATTACCTAGTCACCCATTAGACGTACATGTCCCAGGGAGGGAGCTGGCCAATGACTGGTGTAGCCTTTAGCTATGCAGTCTTTTTTCCCCCCAATTTTTACATGTATTCTGTCAGCATTGGACTGGGCAGCTAGTGATTAAGGAAACAGGATAAAATTATTTAAAACTAAAACTTATTATTTCAGGTGTGTTTTTTTACTTAAGTTACACTTTAACCACTTGCCGACTGCTCACTGGAGCTCTACTGCGGCAAAGTGGTTAGTTCCCGTCCAGCGACGTAGACCTACATCCCTGGACTCCTCCCCTTGTGGGTGGCGCACGCGCGCCGCCGGAGGCTCGCTCCCGCTGTATTCAGTCACAGCGGGAGTCGGGCCAGGGGAGGAGCGTCGGGAAATCGAGTTTGGAGATCCGCCCGCTTGTGTAAACAGAGCGGGCGGATCTCCTAAGTGACAGACAGTGACAGATTGCAGGGTTCAGCGTAGCTGAACCTGCGATCTGTCCCTGTGTCACTCAATCACCTCCCCCCACACACGTCAGTAAGCACCAGGCATACATTAACCCCTCCCTCTCCAATAAAATTAACCCCTTCCCTGCCAGTGTCATTTTTACAGTAACAGTGCATATTTATAGCACTGATTACTGCAGTAATGTCACTGGTAACCCCAAAAGTGTCAAAAATGTCAGTCAAGGGTCCGATCTGTCCGCCGCAATGTCGCAATCCCACAAAAAAAAAAAAAAAATAAAAAAAAATAAAAAAAAAAAAATCGCAGATCGCCGCCATTACTCGTTAAAAAAAAAAAAAAAAACACCAAAAATTACAGAAATCTTTCCCTTAGTTAGTAAACGCAATAACTTTTGCGCAAACCAATCAAAATATGCTTATTGTGATTTTTTTTTACCAAACATATGTAGCAGAAAACAAATTGGCCAAAAATTTTAAATTTTTACATTTTTTTTGGGGGGGGGGGGGGGGACTTCATATAAAAAAAATGTGAAAAATATTGTTATTTTTTCAAAATGTACTCTCTTTTTTTGTTTATAGCGCAAAAAGTAAAAAATCGCACAGGTGATCAAATACCACCAAAAGAAAGCTCTGTTTGTGGGAAAAAAAGGACATAAATTTCGTTTGGGTACGGCGTCGCACGACCGCACAATTGTCAGTTTAAGTCGCACAGTGCTGAATCGCAAAAAGTGGCCCAGACGTAAGACAGCAAAATCCTCCGGTGGTAAAGTGGTTAAAGGCAGATTTTTTGGTTTAAAAAGAAAAATAACACAGAGCAGGTTATACTTACCTGCTCTGTGCAGCAGTTTTGTACAAAGCAGCCCTGATCCTCCTCTTCTTGGGTTCCCCTTCAGGCGCTCCTGACCCCTCCCTCCTGCCAAGTGCCCCCACAGCATGCAGCTTACCATGGGGGGCTCCTGAGCTGGTGCTCTGTATTTCCATTCACACACAGAGCACAGCTCCCCCCTGTTCCCTCACTGGCTGTGATTGACAGTAGCGGGAGCCAACTGCTCAGCCAATGAGGAGGAAGAAACCTGGGAGACCTGCTGCTCTAGTGTACACTGCTGATCGAGATGGGGCTCAGCTAAGAATTAGGGGGGCTGCTGCACACATAAGGTTTTTTATCTTTATGTATATGTAAAGCGCTGCGTAAATTGACAGCGCTATACAAGTACCTGAAAATAAATAAAATAAATAAAATGTATAGAATGCATTAAGGTAAAAACTTTGAGCCTTTACAACCACTGTAAAGCAAACCTGTATTAAACCCATCTCAGGTGAAGTAGCAGGGCAAACTGTTGGCGCTAGGGATGTGCTGATACCGTGTAATCATCACAAGTACTCAAACTCATGAAAATGCTTTAGATATCGAAACTTTGCAGTCCAATTTGTGCCCGATCAAAATGAATGGGCGCAAATTGCACTGCAAAGAATAGCATGCAATGTAAACAGGAATGTGGTGCAATTCCTATCCGATATGCATGCGGTTCCCTACACTGCTGCTGTGTGAGCACAGGCTGAAATCCCTATGACAAGCCTGGGTTCACACAGGAGTGGTGGGAAAACCGCATGGGATTCGGACAGAGATTGCACCACATTCCTGTTCAAATCGCATGTGATTCTTTTGCAGTGCGGTTTCCACCTATAATTTTGTATGGATGCAAATCGCACCACAAAATATCGGTACACGGTATCGGAAAGTACTTGCCTGGAAGTATCAGTACTTCTAGCATCTATACTTGGTGCTATATAAATCCTGTATAATAATAATAATAATAATAAAAAAAAAGGTAACAGGTATGCTGTACAGGGGGCACCATCAAGGACCTACCCTTTCCCTTTCCACATTCCCCCACTGCCCCCGGAGCCCTCAGCGGTCAGAACCGTTTTTATTTGACAGTGCGTAATGTTACACAAAATTTCTCGTCCGATCGTAGAGTGTGATGCAAGTACGTATACGTGTGACCCCTGAGGCCACATTGGTGTATAGACTTTATATATTCCCTGTACACTGTGTGGAGAGAGAGAAAAAAAAAGAGAGAAAGAGAGAGAGAGAGAGAGAGAGAGAGAGAGAGAGAGAGAGAGAGAAAGAGAGAGAGCCTTCTATGCCATCAGGAGACAGCTATATCACCTAAAACCCCCAGTGAGAGTCTGGCTTAGAATCTTTGATAGCGTCATCACCCCAATGCTTCTTTACGGCAGTGAGATTTGGGGTCCTGTCACCTACCCAGACCAATCCAAATGGGACTCAAGCCCGACAGAAATATTCCATCTGGAATTCTGCAAGCACCTCCTCCAAGTCCACCGGTGCACCTCTAACAGTGCCTGCCGGTCTGAGCTGGGCAGATTTCCCTTACTTCTTGCAATACAGAAGAGGGCGCTATCATTCTGGGATCATCTACAAAAAAGCAGTCCTGACTCGTACCATCATAAGGCCCTACTGACCAATAAGAACCAGTCCAAGCCTGGCGGTCTGCAACAACTCATCAGCGCCTTGTCTATCCCAACCTCCCAACAGTCGGGCCTGACAAAATCACAAATAAAAAACATAACAAATTATTCAGAAGAAAAATATGTTGAAGAATGGAGAAATGAAATAACAAACTCGAAGAAACTAACTGTTTACCAGTCACTGCAGAGAGACTACAAACTGGCCCCATACCTGGAGGTGCTACAAGAGCCCAAAGACAGACAGACCCTGTGCCTGTACAGACTGAGCGCCCACAGCCTGGAAATGGGCGCTCTGCTCTCATCCCGGACTTCAATTCTCTAGAAGAGAAGAGGAAACTCCAAATCCTACTGGGAGAAGAGGAGGCAATGGTGAGAATAGCTGCACAATATGTGACAGCGTGTCACAGACTGAGAGGGACATGAAAAACTGAGGATTTAAAAATCCTTTACATAGACTCACCCCCCATTCCCCATTATATTACCCATTACCCCCCCCCCCCCAAACCAAACTGCTTTGGCAATGCTAAGATGTATTTGGTCATGCCAATAAAGCTTATTTGAATTTGAATTGAATTTGAAAGAGAGCTCATTTCATATTAGTGCAATGAATATAGATAAGAATTATCCATTTGTGTTGTTTTTTTAATGATAAACTTCCAGGTTGTCAGCAACTTCCGATCATGCGCGGTCTTTTGTATCCGATTTTTTTGCAGACGTACTGCTGTAATGTTCCGGTACCTTTGGTACCCTAAATTACTCTTTTCACAAGTGTATGCGCCCCACCATTCTCTTTTGGAAAGGTGCGCATACACCTTTAAGACTGAAGCTGTCATCACTCAGCGCCGGACTAGATGGCTATTTAAAGCGCCGGTTCTCACTCACATGTGTTCGTTCAAACACCCTTACCTGGATGCTAACTTGGCTTGAAGCTTTCGTGCTTGCAAGCATACCTCGCTGACGGAACCTCGCTGCGCTGATCCCTGCATCCCGCTTCCGGATCATCCGCTCCTCCTGAACCAACCTTCGGCTGTATTGCTATTAGTGCTAAGTACCCCGCAGGGGAACCCTCTATAAACTTATACTAAGCTTACACTATCTAGCTCTGCATAGTAAAGACTATTTATCACATCTGCATATCTAGATTGCTAGCTCTTAAGACTACTGCTACTTATTCCTGCACTGGGTTGATCACTCTTGTATGTCCACCTGCTACTCTGTCATCTGCTACCATACATGATTGCTAAACCTACCTGCATCCATCTGCTACTGTCTTACCTTCAAGTGTCTGTCACCTACCACCTCCACTCAACCTGTCTCTTAAATCTTCATCACTGTGTTACTACATACATAAAGTCACTCTAGGAACCAGCTTGTTGAGTGTGTGTATTTACTAGCTGAATTAAGACCTTCCACACATGATGAGTCATTGAGGTTGGGAATGGTATCTCAGCATCTCTCTTACATGACTACTGAAGTGGAATATTTCTGCAGCTGAAAATCCACACCATACATGAAACGCAGGAGCGTTACAACTGCATACACATTAAACGATAATTGGTCGTGCGGAGGACGGACGATGAAAATTTTGGAGTTTGTTCCCCCGTTTTTTTTTTTTTCGTTGAAAATGTCGGAATCGGCTGCTGAAAGTTGTGTACACACTAGCCGAAAATCGTACGATCTTTCCTCAGACGGAAATTTTTTGCCGATTTTCTACTAGTGTGTACCCCACTTTATACTCCGCTCCCCCAACAATACAGTGCTTGAAACCAGTTACAATAGTAAGGCCCCTTTCACACGGGTGGTGCACTCAGTGGACAGTTTTGCTTAGCGGGAATCGATCAGCTGATCCCCGCTGAGCGGGCGGATGGCAGGTCCATCTCTGCTTACTTTGCAGAGACAGATCTGTCAGATCCCCGCTCTCCTCTATGGGAGATCGGATGAAAACAGACACCTGTCCATTTTCATCTGATCCGATCATATCCTCCCGACAGATGGAAAATAGGGTTTCCATCCGTCTGGATTTCATGGACAGGATCGGATCGGATAGGATTGGAGATGTCTCGACTGACATCCACTGCCCCATAGGGATGCATGGAGCATCCGATCAGATCCGCCTGAAAAACTGACAGGCAGACTGGATCAGAAAGCCCGTGTGAAAGTGGTCTTTGTGGATAGTAAGCCAGTATTAGCCTCAGGTTTTTGGGGCGGCTCCAGCAGCGGATTGATTAGGGGGCGAGTGCGGTATATGTAGAATAAGGCACCAGGATAACATGTTTCAATGCATATTCTAAATGAAAGTGAATCAGCATAACATTGCAAATCAGCACCAGAAATATCATGGGGTAAAAAGGAAAAACCTTGACTCCAGTGAAAGAAATGAGAAAAAGAGGAATCCGAGGTCCTCCCACGTGTATGACTCCTAATAAACTGCGGCTTCCTAGGATGGGCGGCATCATACAGACAAAAGAAGCCAGCAGCCTCAGCGATGGGTAGTAGCACAAAGACGGCAATGAGTGAGGAGACCCCAACAAGTCTGCAGCTATAGAGAATACATACACGGCTGACACTTTGTCGCTTGTGTCCCAGGCTACCTTACAAAGGCTCCCGTTGTTCCATTTCATTTATTGGAATAATGCAGTAGAAAGCAGGCAGGCCTTTTTACGCTGTGCCGTTCCACACACACATTAATGTGCGCTACTTTGTGCGTAAATGCTTGTTTCGTTCATTGTGAATGGGCTGACAACACACGTCTACAGAACAAAAGCCAGACCTGCGCGGTTTTCTCAGCCCACTACAACTCACGCTATGTGCATTTCTGTCAGCACATCCTGTGCCGTGCCGTGCCATGGGGTGCCATTCTAAATGGATGACTACCCAACGCACTGCAACCAACCTACTACCGTCTGACTACAACTCATAAATCTGAAGGTTCTCAGGGTCATGGTACAGCTAGTGGTAGTTAGTAATAGGGCTGCAACTAACGATTAATTTGTCTGTCGACTAATCTATCGATTATTTTTATGATTAGTCGACTAATCGAACGATTATTTTTATTTTATTTTTTTTGCTTAATTGAGTGTTTTTTTGATTAGCTAATTAATCCTGTAATTAATACAGACCCCTCAGTAAGCCCCCTCCCAGTACAGACCCCACAGTAAGCCCTCCCACCTAGTACAGACCACTTAGTAAGCCCCCCTCTCAGTACAGACCCCTCAGTAAGCCCTCCCACCTAGTACAGACCATTACAAGCCGCCACAGTACAAGCCGGTGTAGCGCCACACATGTGACATCTCTAAGTAGCTGGGTGATCGGGGAGGATGGCGAATGTGTTGCGGCAGAAGCTGTGGCGGAGTACGGGGGTGCTGGAGACGGTCAGCGCTCACCTCTTGTCTCCGACATCGGTGTGGACGGAGCCCGGGGGGGGGGGGGGGTTTCACCCGGCCGGCAATGCTTCAAGCGGCGCTGCGGCCGGCCAGGGGGCGTGTGACGTCACGCGTTGACGCGTTGACGCCTTTCACGCACGTCGAAGCGTCGCGGCAGCCCTAGTTAGTAACATTCATCCCGACTTGTTCTGTAATGTTGAAGATGTTTTGTAGCTTTTCCAAGCCACTTCTTCAGTTCTAATGAGTTGTATGCCTCGTACTCACGTTCAGATAATCGTACGAAAAAAATCGCTTTCGACTTGATCGCACGATAATGTGATCCTTAGTACACAGCTTTCCACAGCCAATCACGACAGTTCATTCAACAAAATCTGAAGGGACAAACAGGAAAACTTCTGTCGTACGATAGCCTATCAAACGACAATCGTTCAATCAGTACAGTATGCGTCCGCTAAAAATCGACAAAGACCGCGCATGATCAGAAACGCAAAAATAACCCAGAAAAGGCCTGGCTGCCATTGTTTTTGTTTTGCACTATCCGATACGTAGCTAAGCAACCAGGAAGCTTTTCCACAATCATACGACCAAAATCATACGGTTAGCGCATTGTTGAATTCGATATTAGTATCGATAAGTCGTACGATTATCTGAATGTGTGTACGAGGTATTAGGAACATGCCCCCAGCGTTTATATGCACAAGACCTTCATCCAGTCTCAATGGAATGTGAAGATGCTGGCTGTCCAAGAACAAGATGGGAGGTGTGAAAGTTGTGGAAGGCTGGTTTCACACTGGTGCGATTGAAGACATCACATGTGATTCGCACCGCATTGCTGTACAGATCACATGCGATGTCTGTGCAATGCAAATTCAGTCATTCAGTTTGTATAGCGGAAATCGCATCGTACTGGCACCAAAATGGTGCAGGACCCTTTTTTGGTTTGCATTGGAATCAGTTCACACCCATGCGATCCGATTCCTGTCTGATTTCACAGTTCGCACACGTGATCTGCGAACCAGTTTGCGCATGTCAGTGTGAACTGCCTGCGAATCATATACAGGAATCACACTGGTTCTCGGATCTCATTAGTGTGAACCTAGCCGAACGCCCCTGTTCTTATTACATAATTCCATTCCTAGGAGGGAAAATTTTACAAGTCTAGATTCAGCAGTTTTCCTAAACCTTAAAGTAGAAATATAGGCAAAACTTAGTTTTGAAAAGAGTAAGGGAGAGTTATAATCCCTGCAGAGATGAAGCTGTCAGATCCCCGCTCTCCTCTATGGGAGATCGGATGAAAATGGACTGCCTGTCCGTTTTCATCCAATCCTTTCCAATCTGATCCTCCAGATAGGGTTTCCATCCATCTGGATTTCACGGACAGGATCGGATCGGAGAGCAGCGGGTGTCAGCAGACATGTCACCGCTGACATCCGCTGCCCCATAGAGGTACATGGAGCATCTGATCAGGTCCGCCTGAAAAACTGACAGGAAGACTGGATCAGAAAGCCCATTGGAAAAGGGCCAAAAGGGATGCAGGCAGCTTTCCTCATTAGAGCCCTGATTCTGCAGCAGCTGGTTGATAATTATGAAACCACTCAATTAGACTCACTCAGCTCCGAGGAACAAAAAGTGATTTCTTCACAATAACAAAAGGTAGGAATCTGCAACAAAGTTTGTTATAATCCTTGCAATGTACAGAGATCACCCAGAGGGGAATGTTTTTTTCTTAACCACTTCTGGACAGGAAGGATTTGCCCCCTTAATGACCAAGCCATTTTTTGCGATTCGGCACTGCGTTATTTTAACAGACAATTGCGCGGTCGTGCGACACTGTACAAAAATAAAATTGATGTTCTTTTTTTCCCACAAACAGAGCTTTCTTTTGGTGGTATTTGGTCACCTGTGCGATTTTTATTCTTTGCGCTATATACAAAAAAAAGCGACAATTCTGGGGAAAAAAAAAAACAATATTTTTCACATTCTGCTATAACATTCCAAAAAAAAAAAAAAAAATCAAAATTTTTCATCCCGTTTAGAAAATATGTATTCTGCTACATATATTTGGTAAACAAAATCTCAGTCTCAATCTTTCCCTGGTGAAGAAAACACCCTTCACAACAGTTGGCCAGATCAAGATCACTCTCCAGGAGGTAGGTGTATGTGTGTCAAAGTCAGCAATCAAGAGAAGACTTCACCAGAGTGAATACAGAGGGTTCACCACAAGATGTAAACCATTGGTGAGCCTCAAAAACAGGAAGGCCAGATTAGAGTTTGCCAAACAACATCTAAAAAAAGTCTTCACAGTTCTGGAACAACACCCTATGGACAGATGAGACCAAGATCAACTTGTACCAGAGTGATGGGAAGAGAAGAGTATGGAGAAGGAAAGGAACTGCTCATGATACAAAGCATACCACCTCATCAGTGAAGCATGGTGGTGGTAGTGTCATGGGTTAGGCATGTATGGCTGCCATTGGAAAGGGTTATCTTGTATTTATTGATGATGTGACTGCTGACAAAAGCAGCAGGATGAATTCTGAAGTGTTTCGGGCAATATTATCTGCTCATATTCAGCCAAATGCTTCAGAACTCATTGGACGGCGCTTCACAGTGCAGATGGACAATGACCCGAAGCATACTGCGAAAGCAACCAAAGAGTTTTTTAAGGGAAAGAAGTGGAATGTTATGCAATGGCCAAGTCAATCACCTGACCTGAATCCGATTGAGCATGAATTTCACTTGCTGAAGACAAAACTGAAGGGAAAATGCCCCAAGAACAAGCAGGAACTGAAGACAGTTGCAGTAGAGGCCTGGCAGAGCATCACCAGGGATGAAACCCAGCATCTGGTGATGTCTAAGCGTTCCAGACTTCAGGCTGTAATTGACTGTAAAGGATTTGCAACCAAGTATTAAAAAGTGAAAGTTTGATTTATGATTGTTAATCTGTCCCATTACTTTTGGTCTCTTAAAAAGTGGGAGGCACATATACAAACTGTTGTAATTCCTACACCGTTCACCTGATTTGGATGTAAATACCCTCAAATTAAAGCTGAAAGTCTGCAGTGAAAGCACATCTTGTTTGTTTCATTTCAAATCCATTGTGGTGATGTATAGAGCCAAAAAGATTAGAATTGTGTCGATGTCCCAATATTTATGGACCTGACTGTATATTGGTGCATCCCTAATATTATTTTGTTATTTTTGTTAGGGTTAGGGGTTAATTTTTTTATATTTATTTATTTTTGTTAGGGATAGAATTAGAGGTTAGGGTTAGTGTTTGGAGTTAATTTAATATATATTTATTTTTTTCTTATTGATTTATTATTTAAATTATTGCTTTTGAACAGAAAAACACTTAAAATACTTCAAAAATGCTTGAATCGCGCGCTGTAATGCATTTCTATGGGGGAAAAAAATGCTTAAAAAAATACACCAGTCTGCCCATATCAAGCTACAAAACTAGTTCCAAACCTTTATTGAGCTTCAAGCGGAGTTCCAGCCATTCACTCACCTGTCTAACGGTCCAGGGATGCGGCCGCCCGAAGCCTCGATCCTCTCCCTCAGCTCCGGCATCACTGCTGTGGGCAACCGGCTGTGACAGTTTGCGGCTTCACAGCCGGGTACGCACTGCGCATGTGCGAGTCGCGCTGCGCGCCGTGATTGGCCGGCAATCTTCTGGGACCTCTGACATGTCCCAGAAGATTGCAGGGAGGGAGGGGGAGAGGAGAACTTCCGTTCAGGGCGCCGCGGCACTCCGAGCGGAAGTGGGAGCGGGTACATGTCAAAACTAGGTACCCGCTCCCCCCCCAAAAAAATACCATGCCAAATGTGGCATGTCAGGGGGTCAGGACTCCCTAAAGCGGAAGTTCCACTTTTGGGTGGAACTCCGCTTTCAGGCGACTTGAAGTGCCCACGTAAACCAACACTATAGGAAATAATTGATTTATTTTTTTTTTTTCTTCATATGCATTTTGGAGCTACGAGCTACAAAACGCTCAGGTGTGAATGGGGCCTAATGGTGGCCATACGCTATACGAAAAATCGGCCAAAATTTGGTCATTTGGACAGTTTGTTCGTTTTTCAGCCAGTTAATGGGAACAAATCGGTTGTGACGTTGACCCAAAAAACGAAGGACATGCTTGCAGGCTCCGCTCTAATTCATCTCAAAGATGTTCTATGGAGTTTAGGTCAGGACTCTGTGCCGCCCAGTCATGTTCCTCCACCCCAAACTTGCTCATCCATTTCTTTATAGACCTTGCTTTGTGCACTGGTACAAATCATTTGGTGGAGGGGGGATTATGGTGTGGGGTTCTTTTTCAGGGGTTGGGCTTGGCCACTTTGTCCAAAATGTCTTAGTATGCTGACACCTTAAGAGTTCCCTTCACTGGAACTATTTCAGGCTTCCAAATTTGTTGGAAAAGTTTAGGGATGGCCCCTTCCTGTTCCAACATGACTGCGCACCAGTGCACAAATCAAGGTCCATAAAGGCATAGATGAGCGAGTTTGAGGTGAAGGAACATGGACTGGCCTGCACAGAGTCCTGACCTCAACCCGATAGAACACCTTTGGGATGAATTAGAGATTGCGAGCCTGGCCTTCTCCTCCAACATCAGCCCCTGACCTTTACAAATGCGCTTCTGGAAGAATGGTCTAACATTTCCATAGACACACTCCTAAATCTTGTGGACAGCCTTCCCAGAGGAGTTAAAGAGGTTATAGCTGCAATGGGTGGGCCAACTCAATACTGAACCCTACAGACTAAGACTAAGGTCATGTGCGTGTAAAGGCAGGCGTCCCAATACTTTTGGTAATATAGTGTAAGGGGTATATGGTCTACCATCTCCAGAGAGGACAATAGAGGGGCTAGTAAACATTCAGTAAAGCCAGAAGCAATCGCTATTACAGGGGATATTCAAATTAACTCCCTTAAGGCCCCTTTCACACTTGTGCAACTTGTCCTGTGACATGGGACTGCAAAGTCACAGGACAAGTCATACCAGTACCAATCGTATCTATGCGTCTTCCAGTTGCAGCAACTTCAGCGTCGTCCCTGCACTACTTTCGTCTGACTTTGATGCGACTTGAGGTCCATAGACCTTAGGATTACACAGACATTGCTTCAAGTCGCATCAAAGTTGTGCGACTTTCAGGTCATACAAGTGATGATCAACACATGAGCATTGCTTGTAAAAATGTGAATTGGTCTATGTAAGATGTGAAGGATGACAACATTTCCTGGTACTATTAAAATAATTGAAAAGACTCCACAAACGAAGACTGCAAAGGGCTCCATCCAAGTCCTCCAGACATACATAAGTAGCTGGAAGACAATTCTGCCTGCCAACCAACAACTGTAGAGTGACCCTTAAATCCATAAGCAAAATAATGTAGGAAACACTGTAAAGGGAACCAGTCCAAACACTGGAGCCGAAATAGCAACAAGCTGTCACTATCCCTGGCTCTTGTCCAGCACACACAGGATCCTACTTTGTGATCATTACACCGGCCTGATGAACTTTTGTTACACAGAGCAAACACACACACACAGTGCAGCTGTCACAGTGACAGGCGGGCACAGACATCTGCTCCCCTGAAATGAGAGCCCTTTCACCAGCACATGTCCATATGTTGGAGCACCCAACTGCAGACACACGGGGGAAGACGCCATGCTATGGCAGCATGGGGGGCAGACTATTTACCTTGCAGCGTTAGGATCTTGATTTTTATTTCCCAGCAGGTACAACATCTACATGCAGCGTGTGGTCCTCCATCTAAATGCTCTACGCCAGACTTTCTCTACCTTTTCAACACAGAGGAACCCTTGAAATAAATTTCTGGTCTCGGGGAACCCCTGCTAAAAATTAAAAATCTACAACTCCTGATACATTAGTGTGACAGTCAGTGGGAAGAATATTCCTTACTCTTGTCATCATTGGGAAGAATTACCCCCTTACAGAGAGCTAAAAGCAACAAAGGGGTCATTGGGAACTTATTGGATAGGCTGAAATTGTCAATAGCTCAAAGAACCCCTAGCAACCTCAGGAGGAACCCCCAGCAACCTCAGGAGGAACCCCCAGCAACCTCAGGAGGAACCCCCAGCAACCTCTGGAGGAACCCCCAGCAACCTCTGGAGGAACCCCCAGCAACCTCAGGATGAAACCCCAGCAACCTCAGGATGAAACCCCAGCAACCTCAGGAGGAACCCCCAGCAACCTCAGGAGGAACCCCCAGCAACCTCAGGAGGAACCCCTAGCAACCTCAGGAGGAACCCCCAGCAACCTCAGGGGGAACCCCCCGCAACCTCAGGGGGAACCCCCCGCAACCTCAGGGGGAACCCCCCGCAACCTCAGGAGGAACCCCCAGCAAAATCAGGAGGAACCCCCAGCAACCTCAGGAAGAACCCCCAGCAAAATCAGGAGGAACCCCCAGCAAAATCAGGAGGAACCCCCAGCAACCTCAGGAGGAACCCCGGTTGAGAAACCCTGATCTACGACATGTGGAGGACAGACTGTAATAGGTACACTATATTGTCAAAAGTATTGGGACGCCTGCCTTTACACGCACATAAACTGTAATGGCATCCCAGTCTTAGTCCGTAGGGTTCAATATTGAGTTGGCCCACCCTTTGCAGCTATAACAACTTCAGCTCTTCTGGGAAGGCTGTCCACAAGGCTTAGTGTGTCTATGGGAATGTTTGACCATTCTTCCAGAAGTGCATTTGTGAGGTCAGGCACTGATGTTGGATGAGAAGGCCTGGCTCGCAGTCTGCGCTCTAATTCATCCCAAATGTGTTCTATCGGATTGAGGTCAGGACTTGTGCAGACCAGTCAAGTTCCTCCATCCCAAACTCGCTCATCCGTGTCTTTAAATGTCCCAATACTTTTGACAATATAGTGTATATTAGAGCTTCTTGGAAGGTATGATCTGCTGGTGGAAGGTCTATGATCTCTAGACGGGTCTGCAGAGCTTTGCCAGACTAAATAAATGAATACATTCAAAAACGTAATATTTTTACAACACACCGATGTACAAATATTGAGGGTTGGACTCTGAGGTGTAGAATGGGCCCTTCTTGGTGCATGCACACATATTACATTTATTTCTAAAGGGCCCCAAAAGTCCCAAAGCATGCTGTAATGAAAACTGGGACCCCCTGCTTGAGAGGACTCAGGACAGGCCGGAGTGTGACAACATTGGCTTTTTACACCATTTGTGTCTCATTGTGGAGATTTCAACTCACTTCCTGTCCCATAGCCAAACTGGAAGTGATAGGAAATCCCTGTAAATTAAGGGGATTCCTTGGAGACCCGATCAGCACCAGATCAGATTTCCCATATATTACTTTTCTGGAAACTACCCAAAATTTTGGATTTTCTTTTACTTTCACTTTTAATGATAAAGGTAAACAGGACAAATAGAGAGAGAGGGGGGGAATCTCCCTAACAGGGCCACAGACAGCAATAAAAACGGAGCGGTGTTCTCATCCCTCTTCACTCTATCCAAAACTAAAAAAAGGTTTTGCCTTAAATTATACTTTAAGGGGAATGTGCCTAAGTTTGGGGCTCCCAGGGAGCTCTGGAAATAAACTGCACAGGTATGTCCCTGCAGGGGCCACAACATTTTATTGATGCTGCAATCCCAAAAAATTCCTGAACATTAGAGCTGCATGATTAATCGTTAAAAAAATCACGATCTTGATTCACCCCCACTCATGGTCTTAAGGCCTCATGCACACAGGGCGTTTTTGCAGCTGCTTTTAGGAGCATCAGAGGTTTTTTTTTTTTTTGCAGCTTAAAAACGCCCTACATGTTATTTTATGACCTCATGCACATACAGACATTTTGAAGCTGTAAGTGGCATAGGCATTTTTTTTTTTTTTGCAGCTTAAAAACAGGGCCTGTTCGTTCTGATGACCAGCGTCAGAGCTGTAAAAACGTCTGACTGCTTAACGTCGCTTATACTGCGCTAAGTTACGTTATACGTTTTATTTTTTGTTTTTTTAATGCGAAAATCAATGGTTCCCTATGGAAGCCCATTGATTTGAATGGAAGTCGCATCACAAGTCGGATCGGGACTTGTGATGCAACTTGCGCTTTGAGGATCTTGAGTTGAACTCCACACCAAAATGGAAAAAAAAAAAAAAACGGCGTGGGGGTCCCCCCCAGGTTCCAAACCAGGCCCTTCAGGTCTGCTATGGATTTTGAGGGGAGCCCTACGCCAAAAAAAAAAAAAAAAAAAAAAATGGTGTAAAATACTAGACCCTTATCCAAGCATGCAGCCCGGCAGGTCAGGAAAGAGGAGGGGACAAGCGAGCAGCCCCACCCCCTCCTGGACCATACCAGGCCACACGCTCTCAACATGGGGAGGTGGGTGCCATTTTGATGAGGACAAGGGCCTCTTCCCAACAACCCTGGGCGTTGCTTGTGGGGGTCTGCAGGCAGGGGGCTTATCGGACTCTGGAAGCCCCCTTTAACAAGGGGCTACCAGATCCCGGACCCCCTCCCTATGTGAATGAGTATGGGGTACATTGTACCCCTACCCATTCACCCCAAAAAAAGGCAGTGTATGTAAATAATGTCAAGAGACAGTTTTGAGAAATCCTTTATTAAAAATCATCCTCCGGTCTTCTCCTCTCAGGTCTTCTCCAACCGGTCCTCCTCCGACGATGTCTCCAGTGATTATGCCGGCTCCAGGCTTTGCAGCTTCTTATATAGCCATGGGGGGTGTGGCCTCCCTGTGACATCACCCCCTTATGTTGTCACGCATCATCAGATTTTTAATAAAGGACTTCTCAAAACTGTCTCGTCATTATTATTATTATTATCATCATCATCATCATCATCATCATCATCATCATCATCATCATCATCATCATCATCATTGTCATTATCTTGCCTCCAACCGGGCATAGTTTGCTCCCAATAGCGGTGTCCGGATGTCCTAGGGCAGTGATGGCACCCCAGATGTTTTGGAACTACATTTCCCATGATGCTAATGCACTCTGCAGTGTAGTTGAGCATTATGGGAAATGTAGTTCCAAAACATCTGGGGGTGCCAAGGTTCGCCATCACTGTCCTAGGGGCACGACCAACATCACCAGTATGTTACAAAGCTCCTCAAACTCATTCTTCACATTGTTCTGTTTTACTTTTCCTGTACTGTTTGCATTGACTATGTAAAGTCACGCACCAATGTACTTATCGTTATATTGACAGAAAATGGATAATGTCCTATATGAATGTTTGTATTTTTATCTGAAAATCTTTAATAAAAACATGGTAAAAAACAAAAAAGGATGGGTGTACTTACCTATTTTTAATCCACTCCGGCCCAGTCAGGTGATCCTGCAGCTTCAGCTCCCCTATGTCAGTGAGTGGATGCTGCAGGGGAGAGGAGGGAGCGCCTGAAAACAGCTGGGACATGGGAGCCTATGGGTGACATTGCAGCTCCTGGAATTCCCAGCTGTATTTGAGAGCTCCCTGAGCTGGAGCTGCAGGATCACGCAACCAGACCGGGGGTGGATTAAATTGGGTAAGTAGACAGATCTTTTTATACAGGTTAGGCAGGATAGATAAGAAGAGAGGGGAGGAAACACATTTAGGAGTAGATCTTCCATTTCAAAAACAAAACGAACCTCTAAGTGCACCCTATATATTAGAGCGGCATGATTAATTATAAAAAATAAAAAAAAATCACGATCTTGGTTCACCACCCCACCCAACGATCTTAAAGAGGAAGTAAACTTCCATCTTTATGTTTACCAGTAGGTAAGTCTATATTAAGGCTTACCTATAGGTAGTGTAAATATCCCCTAAATATGCACCGTTTAGGATATATTTACTGTCCTAGCAGCCAGTTACTTCACTGGCGCCCGTGCCGTTTCTTCAGAGCAGCGTGCCGTGACTGGCGGCTCCCGTGCATGCATTTCATCGATTTACACAGAGCAGAGCTGTTCTTTGCTCACTCAGAGCCGGTTCACATTAGAGCGATCCGACTTGCCGGGGCGACCTCACAAGTCACGGTGCGCAGCTCGCACCACGACCTCGGAGCGGCCGACACGGACTTCATAACATTGAAGTCAATGCAGGTCGCCTCCAGGTCGCCCCAAAGAAGCTCCGGACCCTTTTTCTAAGTCGGAGCGACTTGTGTCGCTCCTATTAGAACGGGTCCGCAGCTTCCCTATGGAAGGCGACCAGGTCGCCCGACAGGTCGCCCCAGTGTGAACCGGTGTAACGTTAAAAAACCATACCCCGTGAAGAAACCATACCCTCGTCACTTCCTGTGAGAAACAGCTGAGCAGCGAAGGAGTGCGCATGCTCAGAGAGCCGGAAACATCATGGAAGAGCAGAGAAGATGACAAGTGCGCATGCTCAGAAGGTATGAAATAATTACGGTAGTGAAAGTAATGTTAAACTTGCGTCGGTTACATAAAACAGCGCGGCTGCACTATGAGGCATCTCCGCTCCTATCCTTGTAACTTTCCTGATGTGGGCTAATAAATATGAAAGCGGCGGCGGGTGTATGAGATGTAAATGTCGGCTCCGTGATCCGCTTTTATATTTATTACCCCAGATCAGGGAAGTGACAGGGAGAGGAGCGGAGATCACTCATAGTGCAGAGGAGCTGTTTTAATGTAACGGCGGCAAGTATAACGTTAAACACACTGCCGTGAGAAATCCATACCCTCCGGAAGTGACGAGGGTATGGTTTTCTCACGGGTATGGTTTTTTCACGGAACACCGGCTCTCACAGTTGTCAAAAAAAAAAAAAAAAGAAGGAGCATCCAGCAAATGTTTATCAACATTGCTAAGGCTGGGAGATAACTAAAAACACAATGTTTTACAATGTATTGTTTCATTCTTTTTTGGATCAAAGGGATGAACTTCAGTCCGTAAATAAAGGCAGTTTAACCACTTAAAGGCCAGGCCTTTTTCTGACACTTGTTTACAATATAAAATCAGTATTATATGCCAGAAAATTACTGAGAACCCCCAAAAATTATATATTATTTTTTAGCAGAGACCCTAGAGAATAAAATGGTGGTCATTGCAATATTTTATGTCACACTGCATTTACGGTCTTTCAAACGCAATTTTTTGGGAAAAAAAATACACTTTAATGAATTAAGAAAAAAAAATAAAACCGTAAAAGGCCAATTTTTTTTGTATAGGGTGAAAGACGATGTTACGCCGAGAATCGTGATCTTCATTTCTGATTCTCATTTTATCCAGAATTGTGCAGCTCTACACATATACATACATATATATCATTTGGCCCCCTAGACCATTTCATGTGCCCCTCGCACCCAGGGCTTATTTTCAGCAGAAACCCCTAAACTTTGCACTCTGCGCGCAGCACGCCCCTGAGCCCCGCACTCTGCGCGCCCCTGAGCCCCGCACTCTGCGCGCCCCTGAGCCCCGCACTCTGCGCGCCCCTGAGCCCCGCACTCAGGGCACCCCCAACTCTGTATATTGCACACCCCTGACCTCTGCACTCACTGTACATGCCGTGACCATAGATTTCCTTTCATATTTAAATTACAGCCAACAAAATACCCTTAATAAATAAACCTTCTTTCATGTTGGAGATACAGTGGGTAAACATTAGAAACACTAACAAAGGCAATTTTAATAGAATCATTCAATAAAAAGTCAAAGCTCCATACAGACATCCGCCCAGACAAGTGTAGCACATGGCACAGATGTCAGTTTTTCTCACACTAGGTGCACATGTTACTGATCCCACAGGGTGACAGTTGTACCAACAATCAATGTGAGGATTGTACAGACATAACAGGCACACATCTCATAAACATTTCAAGGAGGAAAGAAGATACACTGCCAACGTAACACATGTCTATTGATTTTAATGTCTCAGCCATTAGATTTACACCTGTCAAGTTTAGAATAGTTAAAACTTTTTTTGGTAAGTTTGAATAAAGTGGGGGACGGTTAGAAGCTCTGTCCTGTTTTTGTTGCTGTGTGTGTCTTATTGGGGGGAATTTTTTTATTTATGTCCTGATTTTCTTTCATTTCTTGTCCCAGATACAAAAGAAATGAGGGAAAACCCCTCTTAAAGTGATTTGTAAACTCAAAATATATAAAATGCTAATGAGCAGGATTTTCATGACAGAAGAGAGCCTAATGGGCCTGTCAGTGGTAATGTACATGGAGCCATGCAAGCGCAGCTCAAAATACGTTTACAGCATCCGCTCTGTACCGTTATGAAGTGACTTCTGTGCATGTGCGTGGGAGTGATGTCATCACAGCCCCACCACTTAAGCGACTAAAAAGAGAGAGTATGGAAGGGAGATGAAGATGGGATCCTCCAAGTAGTGACAACGCAGCAGCAAAAACCTGCAGGGGGGGCATTTAAAAAAAAAAAAAGTTTTTGCAGAGTTTAATAATGCTTTAAAATGATCACACACACACACTACAATTGGATTGTACAACCTCCTTTAGATCTACCAACAACTAAGCAATGTAAGGGTTTGTGCATTGATAAACTGAGTGGATTGCATATCTTTGCCCTCATATTGCATAGTTTTGGTAAATAAAAAAAAAAAGAAAAGTACAGTTTGTGATGTGTATCGTGACTCATAGATGGATCGAATCTTGGCCGGTTTAACGGGGACTGGCCAAGAATCGATCGATCTATGAAAACGCAGATTGTATCCAGGTCAACCACCAGTTGACTTGGCTACAATCAGCATGTTGGATTTTTAGCATGCGATTACTGCCTGCAGCTACAGACACTAGCAGTAATCATTGTGTCCTGCTGCCAGGGACGGCTCCCTGTGCCCCCCACAAGGAGAACACAATAGATCCGCTGGAAGGATTCCCTCATCAACATTGACTGTGTTGATGGGGGAATTGATCGATGCTTCTTTCCTGCAACCAAATCGCATAATCTATGGCTTCCCTTAGACACCTGGTCCCCAACCCTGGTCCTCAGGGCCCACTAACAGGCCAGGTTTACCAGATAACTGAAATACATCCCAGGTGATATAATTTGCTGCTCAGTGATTGCAGTACTCTAGTCTGCATCTCCCCAAGGTAATACCTAAAATCTGGCCTGTTAGTGGGCCCTGAGGACCGGAGTTGAGGACCACTGCCTTAGACAACTGTGATCAGGAGTGACCCCACTGGAAGATTTCCTCTCGATTCTTGTTCTGGAAACAACTGTAACATATTGGATTTCCCATCACTTCCTGTCCCAGTAAAATCAGTCACAATGACAAAATAGTGAGAGTGAATCCTCCTAGCAAATACAAAGACAGTAATAAAACCAATTCTCCTCTACTCTATCCAGAACCTAAAAAAGTTTTGTTTTAGATACATGAAATACATTTCTAACATCTATGTCAAAAAGGCATGATAACAATACCGCATACCTACAGCCGCATACCAGGCATGCCAACAGTCAGAAACAGTTCTCAGTATCAGATAACAGGAAACTTGAACTAAAATAATATGGAAGCTGCCACTGATGACCTCCTGTGGAAACACTAATTGCCTGGCTGTGGCTGGTCTTTTATTGACGGACTCAGAGCAAGCATGCAGAACCCCGAGTTTAAATACTTTTTATGAGGCAGTGACTGAGGAAACACTGAAGCCTTAAGCCTCGTACACACGCAACGATTGTTGGCCGTAAATTTTCGGCCAACGTCCGATCGGCCAATTTTCGGCTTGTTGATTCCGACAACCGACTCCGACTTTTCGGCCGAACAAAATCTGGTGTGCATGCTATAAAATTTTTGTTGGCCGTCAACACAACGGCCGATTGTTCCTCAGTCAGTACAGATTTCGGCCGACAAAAATCTGATGAGCAAGACTGGGCATGCTCAGAGAAGAAAAAACACACGGAAAGTAAACCATCACATGACATCACTTCTGAAGTTGGTTTTTGTTGGCCGAAAAAATGTGTGTGCAAGTCTAGAGCACATTTCAACCAACACAACACTGGACAAAAGACGGCCGATCGGTCGGCCAACAATCGGTGCGTGTGTACGAGGCTTAACTCAGAGCAAGCATGCAGAACCCCGAATTTAAATACTTTTTATGAGGCAGTGACTGAGGAAACACTGAAGCCTAAGGATCAGCATGAGAGCCAGGAAATTGGTGTTTTAAGAAGGTGAAGTCAACAGTAGTAACCTCCATGCTTTCTTTGTACAGGTTTGGCTCACACTTAACCGGTTGCCGACTGCGCACAGTATATTTACTGCGGTAGTCAGCCCCGGCCAGGCAGAGTGACGTAGATCTACGTCGCTCGCCTGTCACTGGGATTTGAGCCAATAGCGGGCGAGCGCGCGCCCACATCAGCTCGTTCAGGGACGAGTGCGGGCGTGTGACTGGCAGACCCGATATCCGCCGGTCACACTGCGATCGTCGGTAGAGCGGGAGAAAGGCGGAGCGGCTAATGTAAAGAAGCCGCCTGTCATTCTCCCCTGTGTAAAAATGGAGATCAGACGGTTCTACTATGTAGGACCGTTGATCTCTGTTTTTACACTAATAGCCATGTCCCACTAAAGTTAGAAGCACGCCCCTAGGACACACTTAACCCCTCCCCATCCAATACAGTTAACCCCTTCCCTGCCAGTGTCATTTTTACAGTAACAGTGCATATGTATAACACTGATTACTGCAGTAATGTCACTGGTACCCCCAAAAGTGTCAAAAATGTCAGTCAAGGGTCCGATCTGTCCGCCGCAATGTCGCAGTCCCGCAAAAAAAAAAAAAAAACGCAGATCGCCGCCATTACTCGTTAAAAAAAAAAAAAAACACCAAAAATGACAAAAATCTTTCCCTTTGTTAGTAAACGCGATAACTTTTGCGCAAACCAATCAAAATACGCTTTTTGCGATTTTTTTTACCAAACATATGTAGCATAAAATAATTTGGCCGAAAATGTTAAAAAATTTTGATTTTTACATTTTTTGGGGGGGGGAATTTCATATAAAAAATGTGAAAAATATTGTTATTTTTGCAAAATTGACGCTCTTTTTTTTTTATAGCACATGATAAAAAAAAAAAAAAAAAAAAAAAAAAAAAAAAAAAAATCGCACAGGTGATCAAATACCACCAAAAGAAAGCCCTGTTTGTGGGGAAAAAAAGGACGTCAAATTTGTTTGGGTACAGCGTCGCACGGCTGCGCAATTGTCCGTTAAAGTCACGCAGTGCCGAATTGCAAAATCCCCCCTGGTCTTTAAGCAGCCAAATCCTCCGGGGCTTAAGTGGTTAAAAGTTGGCCATTACATGGGTCAGTTTTTTTGTTCAGTCAGTGGGTTGAATGAAAAAAAAAAAAAAAAAAACATCAAACCTGACTTCCCCATCCACACATTCGATATGGATAGGGGTGATATTGTATTCTGACAGCAGAGAGGCTCCCCCTGCTGTACACAGATCGGCACTGCAGTGTACTGCCTATGGCACTGATCAAGTAAAGATCTAATGAAAGGATGGTTGAACAGATGTTGATCGCTAGATTGACTTTTGCTCAACCACAATGGCCACACATGGATGGAGATTCAGCTGTCCTGCAGTCCCTGTGTGGCCCATCATTCTATTGTTTACAGTAATCAGCATTAGCCAAATCAAAGCATGGCGGTTGCCACTATGGAGTTCTCCTTAACACACCAGTTCATGGGTTTTCAAACAATCAGTTTTTTCTGGAGTTCCACCTTAAACACACAATTGTCCACTGCCATAAACTGTGAATTCAATCAATCAAAAAACCATTCGTTACTCCACATTCCAGGGGATGAAAATAGACCAGAAGACATATCCTGTATAAAGGTCTGGACAGGAAATAGAAGGCATTCACTGACACACTAGAGAAGAGCGCACCGACCTAGTGCAATATCACAAGACAGCCGGGGAGGGACACATGAATAGATTATATGTACACACACATATACATGTGACAGATGACATGCATATAACACTATATGCACACAAATGACAGGTGACGTGTATATTCTAACATACACACAGGTGACAAATGACAGGTATATAATATTATACACAGGTGATAGATGACAGATATATAATAATATATACACAGGTGACAAATGACAGGTATATAATATTATAGAAACACAGATGACATGTATATAATACAGGTGACAGATGAGATGGATATGATATTATACACAGAGGTGACAGATATATAATAATATGCACACAGGTGGCATATGACATGTATGTGATATTATAGACACAGGTGATAGATGACAGGTATATAATATTATACACACACAGGTGACAGATATATAATAATATACACATAGATGACAGGTATATAATAATATATACACACACAGATGATATGATATCATACACACAGGTGATAGATGACATGTATATAATAATATACACACGGGTGACAGATGACATGGATATATTATTATACACACAGGTGACATGTATATGATATCACACATACAGATGACAGGTATATAATAATATATACACACAGATGATATGATATCATACACACGGGTGACAGATGACATCTATATAATATTATACACACACAGGCAGGCCTCGACAAATCCCAGGCGCCAGGTCGCATTTGCGACTAGAAATTGCCTCCTGGCGCCTAAGAGCTCATTCACCTTTTAGCACCAGGCACGAGTAATTCCTAAAGCCGCTATCCCTCAGCCTATCTAATGCCAGCACTATGAACGTCACGCCAATTATCTCTCCGCCCACCGGCCGAGAAGCGCGGAATTTCTTCTTCTCTTACTCCCGTATATTCCAGGCTGCGCACCCTGAAGGTTTCAGTTCCGGGTGCAGCTAGCAAGGCTGTTCGGTTCCCGGAGCCAGACCTCCAGCCGGCAAGCGGAGACAGAACGGGGGGTACCGGGAAGACGGCGGACGAAGAGAGCGGCCAGCATCTGCCGGTACAGTGACTTGTCCCATGTATACGTAGAGGAGCACATACACACGTGGGTAGCCACTCAGTACGGGGCTCCTGTGGGAGGTGAGGATAGCCCAGCTCCCAGTGTATGTGGGGAGCTCCTTCCTTCAGGCTCTGCCTTGTACTGCATGTATTCAGAGCTGAGCCCTCTGCTCATCTCTCCCATCCTCTGCTAGGGCCCATTGTCACCATGGAAATACAGAGGTCTGGGCAAACATTGTACAGTACAGTGCTCAGGGGCCCCAGTTGCTCTGTCATTCCCTCCTATAAAACTGTACAGACATATGTTGTAGGTGGGTCTAGGTGGGAACACTGGAACTGGTGTGTACAGGGGGATCAGCAGAGCCCCCATGGGGAGCGCGGGGATCAGCAGAGCCCCCATGGTGAGCGCAGGGATCAGCAGAGCCCCCATGGTGAGCGCAGGGATCAGCAGAGCCCCCATGGTGAGCGCGGGGATCAGCAGAACCCCCATGGTGAGCGCGGGGATCAGCAGAACCCCCATGGTGAGCGCGGGGATCAGCAGAACCCCCATGGTGAGCGCGGGGATCAGCAGAACCCCCATGGTGAGCGCGGGGATCAGCAGAACCCCCATGGTGAGCGCGGGGATCAGCAGAACCCCCATGGTGAGCGCGGGGATCAGCAGAACCCCCATGGTGAGCGCGGGGATCAGCAGAACCCCCATGGTGAGCGCGGGGATCAGCAGAACCCCCATGGTGAGCGCGGGGATCAGCAGAACCCCCATGGTGAGCGCGGGGATCAGCAGAACCCCCATGGTGAGCGCGGGGATCAGCAGAACCCCCATGGTGAGCGCGGGGATCAGCAGAACCCCCATGGTGAGCGCGGGGATCAGCAGAACCCCCATGGTGAGCGCGGGGATCAGCAGAACCCCCATGGTGAGCGCGGGGATCAGCAGAACCCCCATGGTGAGCGCGGGGATCAGCAGAACCCCCATGGTGAGCGCGGGGATCAGCAGAACCCCCATGGTGAGCGCGGGGATCAGCAGAACCCCCATGGTGAGCGCGGGGATCAGCAGAACCCCCATGGTGAGCGCGGGGATCAGCAGAACCCCCATGGTGAGCGCGGGGATCAGCAGAACCCCCATGGTGAGCGCGGGGATCAGCAGAACCCCCATGGTGAGCGCGGGGATCAGCAGAACCCCCATGGTGAGCGCGGGGATCAGCAGCACCCCCATGGTGAGCGCGGGGATCAGCAGAACCCCCATGGTGAGCGCGGGGATCAGCAGAGTCCCCTGTGGTAAGCGTGGGGATAGCCCCCTATGACAGGGTTAGACAAATAAGCTGGCTCCTAACTTTTTTAGCTGGCTCCTAGATTCAAGGCAAATTTGTCAACCCCTGCACACAGGTATATAATAATATATACACACAGATGATATATAATACACACAAGTGACAGATGACATGGATATATCACACACACAGATGATATGATATCATACACACAGGTGATAGATGATATAACACAGGTGTCAGTGCACACCTCACACCCCATGCAGTCAGTGGCACCAATGTGACAGGTGACACCCCATGCAGTCCGTGGCACCCATGTGACAGGTGACACCCCATGCAGTCCGTGGCACCCATGTGACAGGTGACACCCCATGCAGTCCGTGGCACCAATGTGACAGGTGACACCCCATGCAGTCCGTGGCACCCATGTGACAGGTGACACCCCATGCAGTCCGTGGCACCCATGTGACAGGTGACACCCCATGCAGAGAGTGGCACCCATGTGACAGGTGACACCCCATGCAGTCAGTGGCACCCATGTGACAGGTGACACCCCATGCAGTCAGTCACACACAGGGATGCAGCCCTCACCTTGGCTTTGCCGGCCTCCAGCTTCCTCCTCCTCTCCTGGTCCTCCTCGTCCATGCCGCCTCCTCCTGCACACACAGTAACACAGCACAGTTAGCGGCAGCAGCTCTCTCCCATCTCCACGTAAACATTCGGCGCTAGGCACTGACGTCACCACCCGGCGCCCGGACTGACTGCCGCAGCTGCCGAGGAGGGGACAGGTGGGAGGAGAGCAGAAGGGGCGGGTCTGTCCCGCTTGCACCGCCCTCTTCAGTTTGACAGCTCAGTGGCCTAGGGGAGGGCGGTGATGTGTTGCTCACGCCCACCTGTACACGTGTGTTCTGTACCTGCAGGGAGGTGAGGGCGCTGCACCTGGCTGTGTCTCCCGGATATCAGTCCCCATCCCGAACTGTGCTTCTGAGAATGTCCCTGTGCCCAACCACAGCATAACACAGCAGTGTCCCTGGAAATGTCCCTATATGTTAGTAGTACAGAAGACCTGGAGATCTCAGCCCCTCCCCATCCCAAACTGTACTTCTATCTACAGACAGCATACTTGCCAACTGTCCCTTTTTTCCTGGGACAGTCCCTGCAAATAGGAGCCTGTGCCAGGTAATTTATATTGTCCCTGGAAGCGCCTGTTAATCAGGCTGCCTATAAATGTTACGCAGAAGTAGTGCAGCTGAATGGGAGAAATATTCCAACCCTTTTTTAATCTCCTGTAATTCTCTCTATATTGAGAAGACTCTATAATCTGATAAGTAGGCGAGAGTTATTATGCAGAGTGGGCGGAGCTTCAGGGAAGTGGGTGTGGTAATTGATAGCTGTGCTGCAAAGTGTCCCTGGAAATTTTTTTAAAATGTTGGCAACTATGAGACAGACTGTCCTCAATCATAGCTCAGCATAACCGTGTCCCTTGAAATGTCCCTGTGCTTCCATGCCTAGCTTAGCAGCAGTACAGGAGAATCCGAGATCCCAGTCTCCCCATCCCAAACTGTGATTCTGTACATTTTTCCCAGCCTCAACTCAGTAAAACAGTGTCCCTGGAAATGTCCCCGTCCCCCCATCCCTGGAAATGTCCCCGTCCCCCAACCTTGGAAATGTCCCCATCCCTGGAAATGTCCCCGTCCCCCAACCTTGGAAATGTCCCCGTCCCCCCATCCCTGGAAATGTCCCCGTCCCCCCAACCTTGGAAATGTCCCCGTCCCCCCATCCCTGGAAATGTCCCCGTCCCCCCATCCCTGGAAATGTCCACATCCCCCCATCCTTGGAAATGTCCCCGTCCCCCCATCCCTGGAAATGTCCACATCCCCCCATTATTGGAAATGTCCCCGTCCCTCTATCCCTGGAAATGTCCCCGTCACTCCATCCCTGGAAATGAAAACTGTGATTCTGTACATTTTTCCCAGCCTCAACTCAGTAAAACAGTGTCCCTTGAAATGTCCCCATCCCCCCATCCCTGGAAATGTCCCCATCCCCCAACCTTGGAAATGTCCCCGTCCCCCCATCCCTGGAAATGTCCCCGTTCCCCCAACCTTGGAAATGTCCCCGTCCCCCCATCCCTGGAAATGTCCCCGTCCCCCCAACCTTGGAAATGTCCCCATCCCCCCATCCCTGGAAATGTCCACGTCCCCCCATCCCTGAAAATGTCCACATCCCCCCATCCCTGGAAATGTCCACATCCCCCCATCCTTGGAAATGTCACCGTCCCTCTATCCCTGGAAATGTCCCCGTCACTCCATCCCTGGAAATGAAAACTGTAATTCTGTACATTTTTCCCAGCCTCAACTCAGTAAAACAGTGTCCCTGGAAATGTCCCCATCCCCCCATCCCTGGAAATGTCTCCGTCCCCCCATCCCTGGAAATGTCCCCGTCCCCCCAACCTTGGAAATGTTCCCGTCCCTCTATCCCTGGAAATGTCCCCGTCCCTCCATCCCTGGAAATGTCTCCGTCCCTCCATCCCTGCAAATGGCAAATGTCCCTGTCCCCCATCCCTGGAAATGTCCCCGTCCCTCCATCCCTGGAAATGTCTCCGTCCCTCCATCCCTGGAAATGTCTCCGTCCCTCCATCCCTGCAAATGGCAAATGTCCCTGTCCCCCATCCCTGGAAATGTCCCCGTCCCTCCATCACTGGAAATGTTCCCGTCCCTCCATCCCTGGAAATGTCCCCATCCCTCCATCCCTGGAAATGTCCCTGTCCCCCATCTCTGGAAATGTTCCCGTCCCTCCATCACTGAAAATGTCCCGTCCCTCCATCCCTGGAAATGTCCCCGTCCCCCTATCTCTGGAAATGTCCCCATCCTTCTATCCCTGGAAATGTCCCCGTCCCTCTATCTCTGGAAATGTCCTCGTCCCCCCATCCCTGGAAATGTCCCCGTCCCTCTATCTCTGGAAATGTCCTCGTCCCCCCATCCCTGGAAATGTCCCCATCCCTGGAAATGTCCCCCTCCCTCCATCTTTGGAAATGTCCCTGTCCCTCCCTCCCTGGAAATGTTCCCTTCCCTCCATCCCTGGAAATGTCACCGCCCCTCTATCCCTGGAAATGTCCCCCTCCCTCTATCTCTGGAAATGTCCCTTAGCCTCTATCCCTGGAAATGTCCCCGTCCCTCCATCCCTGGAAATGTCCCCATCCCCCCATCCCTGGAAATGTCCCTGTCCCTCCATCCCTGCAAATGTCCCTGTTCCCCCATCCCTGAAAATGTCCCCGTCCCTCCATCCCTGGAAATGTCCCCGTCACTCCATCCCTGGAAATGTTTCCATCCCTCCATCCCTGGAAATGTTCCCGTCCCTCCATCCCTGGAAATTTCCCCATCCCCCCATACCTGGAAATGTCCCCATCCCTCCACCTCTGGAAATTTCCCCATCCTTCCATTCCTGGAAATGTCCCCGTCCCTCTATCCCTGGAAATGTCCCCCTCCCTCCATCCCTGGAAATGTCGCCATGCCCTCATCCCTGCAAATGTCCCCGTCCCCCCATCCCTGGAAATGTCCCTGAGCCTCTATCCCTGGAAATGTCCCCATCCCCCCCGTCCCTGGAAATGTCCCTGTCCCGCCATCCCTGGAAATGTTCCTGTCCCTCCATCCCTGGAAATGTCCCCGTCCTTCCATCCCTGGAAATGTCCCCGTCCCTCCATCCCTGGAAATGTTCCTGTCCCTCCATCCCTGGAAATGTCCCCGTCCCTCCATCCCTGGAAATGTCCCCGTCCCTCCATCCCTGGAAATGTTCCTGTCCCTCCATCCCTGGAAATGTTCCTGTCCCTCCATCCCTGGAAATGTCCCTGTCCCTCCATCCCTGGAAATGTCCCCGTCCCTCCATCCCTGGAAATGTCCCCGTCCCCCCATCCCTGGAAATGTCCCTGTCCCTGTGACTGTGCTGACCAATTCAAATGCCTCCTATCCGTACATGCTGAGAGGTACGGAGAGGAGATTAAGCCGCAGGGATTTCAAATCCCTGGATGGGGAGGGGGTCCAGTGTAAATTCACCTTCAGATCTTCTTTAAGATGAATTTCAGGTATGGCAAATGCTACATCATAGTTCTCAAAATTCTGAAAACATTTTTAGGGATACTTTTCTTCAATAGGTGGAGTATTATTTTAATTTGGAACGGGGCATTCATTTTTAGGCGTTCTCTACTAGGAGTGAAAAATTGCAGACCGTGGCGAAAAAATGGGCAAGGTTTAAATTACTCTAAATATTGGGTGTGGTTGTCAGGCTGTCTTTTTATGTTTTTTAAGGTTCTTTTTTTTTTTTTTTTTTGTATTGAAATAGCAAAATTCATGAAAAAAAATTCTCAATAAAAAAAAAAAAAAAAACTATATATATATATATATATATATATATATATATATATATATATATATATATATATATATACTGTATCTATCTATCTATCTATCTATACAAACCCAATTCCAAAAAAGTTGGGACACTGTACAAATTGTGAATAAAAACAGAATGCAATGATGTGGAAGTTTCAAATTTCAATATTTTATTCAGAATACAACATAGATGACATATCAAATGTTTAAACTGAGAAAATGAATAATTTTAAGGGAAAAATAAGTTGATTTTAAATTTCATGGCATCAACACATCTCAAAAAAGTTGGGACAAGGCCATGTTTACCACTGTGTGGCATCCCCTCTTCTTTTTATAACAGTCTGCAAACGTCTGGGAACTGAGGAGACAAGTTGCCCAAGTTTATGAATAGGAATGTTTTCCCATTCTTGTCTAATACAGGCTTCTAGGTGCTCAACTGTCTTAGGTCTTCTTTGTCGCATCTTCCTCTTTATGATGCACCAAATGTTTTCTATGGGTGAAAGATCTCGACTGCAGGTTGGCCATTTCAGTACCCGGATCCTTCTTCTACGCAGCCATGTTGTTGTAATTGATGCAGTATGTGGTCTGGAATTGTCATGTTGGAAAATGCAAGGTCTTCCCTGAAAGAGACGACGTCTGGATGGGAGCATATGTTGTTCTAGAACAGGGGTCCTCAAACTACTGCCCGCGGGCCACATCCGGCCCTCCAGGCTCCTGAACCCGGCCCGCCGGCAATTGCAGAACCAGGGGTTGGGTCGCGGGGCAGGGTGGAGATTTCCATTGCCGCTGTCTGATGACATTATTATTATTTTTTTTCTGTGTGCAGGAAATCGGCTGCGGCGGCCGCCACTTGGCTGTTTTACTGCCGCGCTGCATTCTGGGAGCTGTAGTCCTGACCGCGCTCAAGTTCCTTGTGAAGGTGGGTGTGGAGAACTGAGCAGGGGCATGCAGCAGGAAACTACAACTCCCGGAGACTTTGAAGGCAGGCAGAGGCAGGGCACACGGCGCGGAACACAATGTCGCTCGCCGCTGGATGGCTGCAACAGTGCAGCCTGAAGTTTTTAGAAAGAGTGCAAGCAGCCTACTTTGGACCGGAGGCAGGAAGCTGGCCATGGCCTGTGGGCCGTGCTGGAAGTTGGCCATGGCCTTTGGGCCCTGCTGGGATCTGGCCATGGCCTGTGGCCCGTGCTGGAAGCTGGCCATGGCCTGTGGGTCCTGATGGGAGCTGTCCATGGCCTGTGGGTACTGCTGGCCATGGCCTGTGGGTCCTGCTGGGAGCTGGCCATGGCCTGTGGGTCCTGCTGGCCATAGCCTGTGGGTACTGCTGGCCATGGCCTGTGGGTATTGCTGGCCATGGCCTGTGGGTCCTGCTGGCCATGGTCTGTGGGCCCTGCTGGCAGCTGGCCATGGCCTGTGGGTCCTGCTGGCAGCTGGCCATGGTCTGTGGGTCCTGCTGGAAGCTGGCCATGACCTGTGGGCTCTGCTGGAAGCTGGGCATGGCCTGTGGGTCCTGCTGGAAGCTGGCCATGGCCTGTGGGTCCTGCTGGAAGCTAGCCATGGCCTGTGGGTCCTGCTGGCCATGGCCTGTGGGTCCTGCTGGGAGCGGGCCATGGGCTGTGGGTCCTGCTGGCCATGGCCTGTGGGTCCTGCTGGCAGCTGGCCATGGCCTGTTGGTCCTGCTGGGAGCTGGCCATGGCCTGTGTATCCTGCTGGCCACTGAGTCCTGCTGACCTGTAGGTCCTGCAGGGAGCTGGCCATGGCCAATTTCCAGCAGAACCTACAGGCCAGCAGGACCCACAGGCCATGGCTAGCTCCCAGCAGAACTTACAGGCCAGCGGCCAGCAGTACCCACAGGCCATGGCTAGCTCCCAGCAAAACTTACAGGCCAGCAGCCTGCAGGATCATCAGCGATGGGCACTGGTGAGGCTGCATTGATGGGCACTGATGAGGCTGAGCTAATGGGCACTGATCAGGCTGCACTGATGAGGCTCTATTGATGGGCACTGATCAAGCTGCACTGATGGACACTGCTGAGGCTGCATTGATGAGCACTAATGAGGCTGCTCTGATGGGCATTGGTGACGCTGCATTGATCCTTAGATCTCAGGGGTTCATGCTGGGACTTGAAGTCCATTACTTTTGGGAGGTATGAACTTCTTAAAGTGAAGGACTGCAAGTTCCAGCATGAACCCCTCAGAGATGAGGACATGACACCCCCTCCTAACTAGTGAAGGACTATAAGTCCCAGCATTAAACCCCCTGAAACCTAAGAATGTGACACCCCCAAAGTGAAGGACTACTAGTCCCAGCATGAACCCCTCAGAGCTGAGGACATGACAGCCCCCCAACTAATGAAGGACTATAAGTCCCAGCATGAGCCAATGAGATTTAAGAATGTGACCCCTTAGAGCTTGTGGGTTCATGCTGGAACTTGTAGTCATTCACTAGTTGGGGGGGGGGAGGGCGACAGGTCTTCAGCTCTGAAGGGTTCATACAGAGACTTTTCTGCACTGCTTGCACTTTAGTTCCTGAGGCCATGGTTTTAGATATCGTACTGTTTTTTGTGCACTACAAATAAAATATGTGCATAGGAATTCATTCATATTTTTTTCAAACTATAATCCGGCCCCCAACAGTGTCTGTGGGACAGTGAACTGGCCCCCTGTTTAAAAAGTTTGAGGACCCCTGTTCTAGAACTTGGATATACCTTTCAGCATTGATGGTGCCTTTCCAGATTTTTAAGCTGCCCATGCCACACGCACTCATGCAACCCCATACCATCAGAGATGCAGGCTTCTGAATTGAGCGCTGAGAACAACTTCGAATGTCCTTGTCCTCTTTAGTCTGGATGACATGGCGTCCCAGTTTTCCAAAAAGAACTTCAAATTTTGATTCGTCTGACCACAGAACAGTTTTCCACTTTGCCACAGTCCACAATAAATGAGCCTTGGCCCAGAGAAAACGCCTGCGCTTCTGGATCATGTTTAGATATGGCTTCTTTTTTTGCCTATAGAGTTTTAGCTGGCAACGGCGAATGGCACGGTGGATTGTGTTCACCGACAATGTTTTCTGGAAGTATTCCTGAGCCCATGTTGTGATTTCCATTACAGTAGCATTCCTGTATTTGATGCAGTGCTATCTAAGGGCCCGAAGATCACGGGCATCCAGTATGGCTTTCCGGGCTTGACCCTTACGCACAGAGATTGTTCCAGATTCTCTGAATCTTTGGATGATATTATGCACTGTAGAAGATGATAACTTCAAACTCTTTGCAATTTTTCTCTGAGAAACTCCTTTCTGATATTGCTCCACTATTTTTCGCCGCAGCATTGGGGGAATTGGTGATCCTCTGCCCATCTTGACTTCTGAGAGACACTGCCACCATGAGAGGCTCTTTTTATACCCAATTATGTTGCCAATTGACCTAATAAGTTGCAAATTGGTCCTCCAGCTGTTCCTTATATGTACATTTAACTTTTCCGGCCTCTTATTGCTACCCGTCCCAACCTTTTTGGAATGTGTAGCTCTCATGAAATCCAAATTGACATTTCAAAATGTCTCACTTTTAACATTTGATATTTTATCTATATTATATTGTGAATAAAATATAAGTTTATGAGATTTGTAAATTAGTCCATTCCTTTTTTACTCACAATTTGTACAGTGTCCCAACTATTTTGGAATTGGGTTTGTATATATATATAGGGCGTGGCTTAAAGGGGGTGAGATTAAATAGAGTAGAAAGGAAGAGGGATGGAGGGAGGAAGAAAGAAAGAGAGGTGCAGGGAGAGAGAAAGAAAGAAAAAGAGAATGAAAGAAAGAAAGAGGGATGGAGGGAGAAAGAAAGAAAGAAAGAAAGAAAGAAAGAAAGAAAGAAAGAAAGAAAGAAAGAAAGAAGAGGGATGGAGAGAGGAAGAAAGAAAGAGGGATGGAGGGAGGAAGAGAGAAATAAAGAAAAAGAGAAGGAAAGAAAGAGGGATGGAGGGAGAAAGAGGGAGGGAAAGAAAGAGAGAGATGCCCCTGCAGCCTACTAAATACAGGTTTGGCCATACCATACTTTGTTCTTCCTCACCTCAATCACTTGCAGCTTCCTTACACAAGAGCTTCATGCCACAACACGGGCAGTAATAGACAGTGCCCCCATTGGCTGGGACGCGGTGCAGCCCACCTCCTGCTAACTCCACAGCCACTAGAGTTCTCTCTTACATCCCTCCCTCTCCCTCCATCCCCCAGTCCCGACTCCCAGCCCACCCAGCTTGCTATGTGGGCAGCTTTTTGCCAACAATGCTTACGCTAATCTGGGTGACAGCGGATCGGTGCGGCTTTTTTATGGGGAATCAGACCCCCAGCCCAGTCCGTCCCTGCCCAGGACAAAGCCTGTTTTCCGGGATTCTGCCTGGGACAGGTTTAGACCTGGACATGGGGCTGAATTCCGTAAATGTCCCGGGCAAATCGGGACTGTTGACAACTATGCAACATAGTTATGTTGCTTCAGCTTGCACTAATGTAACTACGTATATACCTGTGGGATCATGGTGGAAGCTGGAAATCTCTGTAGCCGGCACCACTAATATAGTGATCTCCCCTGCTACTACCTCCTCTTCCCCCTCCCTTCACCAAACTAACCAGAGACTTCATTGTCCACCTTATTCTCTCTCAAAGACCATCCCTAAAAACCATCTACTGCAGTTCCTGGTGTGAAGAACACTTGTATTGTCTTGGGTAGCTTCAAACTGATTTGTTCTTCTTACCAGGCTTGGCAATGGCCCAAAAAGAAAGATACCAACCAACTTTTCGTTAGCTAACACAGGACCTCCCAATATGCTTTTAAAGAGGTTTTAAACTCTTTAAAAAAAAGCCCTAAAGGCATAATGAGCAAGTATGCATCACATACTAGCTCATTATGTAATACTTACCTTAGTACGAAGCGCCCGCACACCCGTGGCCTTTCCTTCAGAGCGCATGTGCCACTGATGTCACTGGCTGCATGTCATGTACAGTATCTCACAAAAACGAGTACACCCCTCACATTTTTGTAAATATTTTATTATACCTTTTCATGTGACAACACTGAAGAAATTACACTTTGCTACAATGTAAAGTAGTAAGTGTACAGCTTGTATAACAGTGTAAATTTGCTGTCCCTTCAAAATAACTCAACACACAGCCATTAATGTCTAAACCGCTGGCAACAAAAGTGAGTACACCCCTAAGTGAAAATGTCCAAATTGGGCGCAATTAGCCATTTTCCCTCCTCTGTGTCCGGTGACTCATTAGTGTTACAAGGTTTTAGGTGTGAGTGGGGAGCAGGTGTGTTAAATTTGGTGTTATCGCTCTCACTCTCTCATACTGGTCACTGGAAGTTCAACATGGCACTTCATGACAAAGAACTCTCTGAGGATCTGAAAAAAATAATTTTTGCTCTACATAAAGATGGCCTAGGCTATAAGAAGATTGCCAAGACCCTGAAACTAAGCTTCAGCACGGTGGCCAAGACCATACAGCGGTTTAATGGGATAATGGGACAGGTTCCACTCAGAGCATGCCTCGCCATGGTCGAATAAAGAAGTTGAATGCACATGCTCAGCGTCATTTCCAGGTTGTATTTGGGAAATAGACGTATGAGTGCTGCCCGCATTGCTGCAGAGGGGTGGGAAGTCAGTCTGTCAGTGCTCAGACCATACGCCGCACACTGCATCATATTGGTCTGCATGCCTGCCGCCCCAGAAGGAAGCCTCTTCTAAAGATGATGCACAAGAAAGCCTGCAGTTAGCTGAAGACAAGCAGACTAAGGAAATAGATTACTGGAACCATGTCCTGTGGTCTAATGAGACCAAGATAAACTTATTTGGTTCAGATGCTGTCAAGCGTGTGTGGCGGCAACCAGGTGAGGAGTACAAAGACAAGTGTGTCTTGCTTACAGTCAAGCATGGTGGTGGGAGTGTCATGGTCTGGGGCTGCATGAGTGCTGCCTACACTGGAGAGATACAGTTCATTGAGGGAACCATGAATGCCAACATGTCCTGTGACATACTGAAGCAGAGCATGATCCCCCTCCCTTCGGAGACTGGGTCGCAGGCCAGTATTCCAACATGATAAAGACCTTAAACATACCTCAAGACGACCACTGCCTTGCCAAAGAAGCTGAGGGTAAAGGTGATGGACTGGCCAGTCCTAAACCCTATTGAGCATCTGTGGGGCATCCTCAAATGGAAGGTGGAGGAGCACAAGGTCTCTAACATCCACCAGCTCCGTGATGTCGTCATGGAGGAGTGGAAGAGGACTCCAGTGGCAACTTGTGAAGGTCTGGTGAACTCCATGCTCAAGAGGGTTAAGGCAGTGTTGGAAAATAATGGTGGCCACACAAAATATTGACACTTTGGGCCCAATTTGGACATTTTTACTTAGGGGTGTACTCACTTTTGTTGCCAGCGGTTTAGACATTAATGGCTGTGTGTTGAGTTATTGTAAAGGGGACAGAAAGATTTACACTGTTATACAAGCTGTACACTCACTACGTTACATTGTAGCAAAGTGTAATTTCTTCAGTGTTGTCACATGAAAAGATATAATAAAATATTTTCAAAAATGTGAGGGGTGTACTCATTTTTGTGAGATACTGTAAATATCTCCTAAATGGTACACATTTAGGAGGTATTTACACTACCTATAGGTAAGCCTTATTATAGGCTTACCAAAGGTAAATATTTGCAGAGGAAGTTTACTTCCTCTATAAGATATATTTTGGGTGAACAGTTGATAAAATCTGGAAAAGAAAATAGATCACAAACCATGATCTGCAGCCAGGGAAAAGTAAAAGGTAATATAGAATGTATCTGAACCTGCCATAAAAGTTCCCGGAGGGAAAAAGGCGTCAGGAAAATCTGGACAAACAGGTCCATACATATCCGGCTTGCCACACATAATCACATTTTTTTCCAAAGTAAACCCGTGCTGAAAAATTCCTCGACACAGATCTGTACTCACTGTACTGCAGAATCAGATTCTCCAGTGTCTCCCCTTTCAGTCAGCTTCACAGGACCTCTGAGGTCAGTTCCTCTATAGCTCTCTCTAGGCCCTCAGGTCGACTACCTGAGGCCACATGGCACCTCTACAAAGGAGGTGGCAGCCGCCCCCTCCCTCCGGGACTCTGCTATCCTTCTGAAAAGACCTTGAGCACATGCACCCCTAACATTTATACAGTATCCCAGCATGCAATGAGGCACTTTCCTCTGCCAAATCACCAAGGCTGTATCAAACACCTGTGCACTCATTTGTCAGGTTCCCCCCCACTGTCCAATATGCCTCCCTATTGGACCAGTGTGAAACACCCTGCAGACAGAATGAGTTGCACCTGAGCACAATGAACAGACCTCACTAACAAATCCTGCTCTCTGGTAGGCAGAGAACAATATAGATTTACCTGCAGTCCCTGTGGCAAGCATACAGGATTCAAAACTATACTTTCTCTCACTAGCACCTACCTAGGAGGGTGCTGCAAAGATAAAAAAAAAAACCTTCAGTTTGTAGCAGCCCCCCTCATACTTACCTGAGTCTCCTCTCGATCCAGTGATGTTGCACAAGAGACTTGTCTGTACGGGACTCTCCCTCCTGATTAGCTGAGACAGCAATGGGGCACCATTAGCTCTCACTACTGTCAATCAAACTCAGTGGGTCAAAGAGGCGAGAGAGGGGGCGGGGCCAGGCTGTGGCTCCTTGTCTGAATGGACACACAAAGCTGCAGTTCGGCTCGGGTGCCCCCTTAGCAAGCTGCTTGTGGTGGGGGCTCTCAGCAAGAGGGAGGGGGCCAAGAGCGCCAAAAAGGGACGTGGGGCTGTCCTATTCAAAACCTCTACAGGTTTGTAAAACACATTTGTTATTTTAAAAAAAGATAAAAATAAGACTTTAGTATCACTTTAAAGTATAACTAAAGACAAAAGGTTTTCTTTTTTTTTTTTTTTAGTTTTGGATAGAAGAGTGCAGAGGGATTAGAATGCTTGTCAATTTTTATTGCTGTCTGTGCCCCCTTCGGGGAGATTGATCCTCTCTATCTGTCCTCTTTACCTTTATCATTGAAAGTGAAAGTAAAAAAAATCACAAATTTTGGGTTGTCCCCAGAAAAGTAATAGAGGAATATCTTACAATGGGGACACTAGTTCTGGTGTTTCCTTAATTTTAAGGTATTTCCTCTCACTTGTCATCAGGAGCTCTACGCGTTTCATCAACATGATGTCATATCGACGAAAAGCGTAGAGCGTCATTACTTCACTTCCGCTTCCTGTCTGTGGAATTCATATGCATTCCGGACATACTGCTCCGATCACCGCTTCTTATTTATGTTGTTTGGAATTCCTAAACGAATCGGCATCCGCGATCCATACGGCCATGGTAAGGATTACTGGGCCTATCTGCATCAGCCAAACCTGATCAGTGATTGATACCTGATACCCCTGCAGGGGTTTTTCCTTTTGGTGAGTGCAGTCCTGGGAGAGAGGGGAGCACAAGTTTGTTCACATCACCATTCACTTCCAAGATTCCTTTGGGATTGCCATTTTTTGGACTTTTTATCTATTATGGATTTGATTTTGTATTGATATATATATATATATATATATATATATATATATATATATATATATATACACACATACAGTATTTACTTTTGCACTATAGAACTTTGATGATTTTTTAGTATCCTTTGTATTTTGATATGATTGTTCACTAGCACTAGTTCACTAGTTCAATATCACTTTTTCTCACTTGTCACTTTTTTGATGAATTTAAGCTATAGTACTCATTAAGAAAATTGTCCTATATTTTTGATGCATTCATATTTATTTATTTATTCATCATTAAATCACTAGTGGTATTCACATTTTATTACACTGTTTATATGTAGCACCCTCCTAGTCAGGTGCTAGATAGGAAGAATAGCAGCAGCAGCAGGCTAAATCTATGTGCTCCCTGCTTCACAAGGAGCAGGATCTGTTAGTTAGGCCTGTTGCATGTGTCCATGTGTGATTCATCTGGGCTAAGGGAGTGTCCCCACTGTGTCCAATGGGTAGGCCTGTTGGACAGTGGAGGAAGCCCAACCAGTGACACACAGGATTTTGTAGCTGTGTCAGTGGGTTGGCACAGACAAGTGGTGCATCTGGGATATGCTATAAAAGCCAAGGGAACATGTGGCAGGGGGTCTTTGGGTGGGAAGCCAAGTCCCAGAAGGAGGGTGACGGCTGTCTCCTCTTCTGAAGATGTCGAAGGTGGTCACAGGCAGTCGGCCTGGTGAACCAGAGTGTGCGGCTGAACCCAGAGGTCCAGGAGAAGCTGACTGGTGGAGTTTGGAGGCAACGGTGACTCTGGAAAACCAGTGTCCGTGAGTACAGAGGAACTTGCCCAGGAATCTGCCAGGAAGGGGACCACTCCAGAGGCTAGAGTCAGTGGATGGGTGTCAGCACACCGGTATTGAGAGAAAAGGGAGTGCCAAATTTAGAACCCTGAAGAGAATATCTAAGCAGGAACATTTAAAGCATCTTCACTTCAGTGGCAGAGTGAAGTAGTGGCCTTGCCGCATTCTACAGTTAACTGTCCTCAAGACTGTGCATAGTTAATAGTTGGAGTATCCCACTCATCACTTCTCCTATCCAAGTTCTCAATAAAAACACCAAAACAAAATCCCCTGGATTGATTATTGACTGAGCCAAGAACTTTAATTGCTGTTTATCTGTTGTCAGCTGCTAAAGGTAACCCAGGGGCAGTGGCGGCCCGTGCATAGGGGGCGCCAGGGCACCGCCCCCCTGCCCCTAAAAAAAAGAAAAAAAGAAAGAAAAAAAAATTACAAAAAGAACAAATAAAGTTGTGAAAAATAAAAATTGGGTTCGCAGGCCTATGCGGTGGCACTGTTGGCTATGGGGGGGGTGGGTTTACGTCCCAGAAGAGGCGCCGATTGGCTGCCTTCTGGGGGCGTAACCTGGGCACAAGTCATTGCGCTTGGACACCCCCACTTTCCTGATATCCTGGCTGTGATTGGTCCAGGCTCCAGCCTGGACCAATCATCATCCAGGACATCCGATTGCGACGCCGCTGACGTCGCAATGGGGGCGGTGCCGGTGCATGCATCAGTCACTCACCGTCACCGCCCGGTCAGCTTCCCGCTGCCGAAGAGGAGTCCAGTCCGGAGAAGAAGCCGGCGCCGGTCACCCGCCGCAGAAGAGGCCGAGAGGGAGAAGCGCCGCTCACCTTCCCGCCGCCGAACGAAGAGAGAGGGAGAAGCCGCCGTGACTCACAGGTAAGTGCACTGCTCTCAGTCGGGCACGCACGCATAGCTCTGCATTGGGGTACATGTATACTGGTGGTCACTGGAGGCACGCACGCATAGCTCTGCATTGGGGTACATGTATACTGGTGGTCACTGGAGGCACGCACGCATAGCTCTGCATTGGGGTACATGTATACTGGTGGTCACTGGAGGCACGCACGCATAGCTCTGCACTGGGGTACATGTATACTGGCTGCACTGGAGGCACGCACGCATAGCTCTGCATTGGGGAACATGTATACTGGTGGTCACTGGAGGCACGCACGCATAGCTCTGCCATGGGGTACATGTATACTGGTGGTCACTGGAGGCACGCACGCATAGCTCTGCATTGGGGTACATGTATACTGGTGGTCACTGGAGGCACGCACGCATAGCTCTGCATTGGGGACATGTATACTGGTGGTCACTGGAGGCACGCACGCATAGCTCTGCATTCGGGTACATGTATACTGGTGGTCACTGGAGGCACGCACGCATAGCTCTGCATTAGGGTACATGTATACTGGTGGTCACTGGAGGCACGCACGCATAGCTCTGCATTAGGGTACATGTATACTGGTGGTCACTGGAGGCACGCATGCATAGCTCTGCATTGGGGTACATGTATACTGGTGGTCACTGGAGGCACGCACGCATAGCTCTGCATTGGGGTACATGTATACTGGCTGCACTGGAGGCACGCACGCATAGCTCTGCATTGGGGGCATGTATACTGGCTGCACTGGAGGCACGCACGTATAGCTCTGCATTGGGGGACATGTATACTTGTGGTCACTGGAGGCACGCACACATAGCTCTGCATTGGGGGACATGTATACTGGTGGTCACTGGCTGCACTGGAGGCACGCATGCATAGCTCTGCATTGGGGACATGTACGCTGGTGGTCACTGCATTGGAGGCACGCACGCATAGCTCTGCATTGGGGACATGTACACTGGTGGTCACTGCATTGGAGGCACGCATGCATAGCTCTGCATTGGGGACATGTATACTGGTCACTGCATTGGGGACATGTATACTGGTCACTACATTGAAAGGGGGCATTTATACTGGTCACTATATTGAAGGGGGCATGTACTGTGGGGTTTGTGCTAGGGGCCTGTACTGTGGGGTTTATGCTAGAGAGCCTGTACTGTGGGGTTTGTGCTTGAGTTGTTTGTGCTTGAGGGGTTTGTACTGTGGGGTTTGTGCCACTCTCAGTCCATGTATCCCATAATAGGATGTCTCTCACAGTATATCCCATAATAGGGCCCCTGTTCCCTATTATGGGATATACTAGCACTGATGGACCCCTTAATATGTGATATATTGGGAGAATTGGTTCACGCAAGCAAAATACAGGGGACAAAATGGGTGGAGTCTATAAGGGGTGGGGCTTCTGAGAAATGGGAGGGGTCAAAATGGAAGGGCGGGGTCTTGCGCCCCCCCCCCATCTTAAAACTTCACCAGCCGCCACTGCCCAGGGGAATCCAGAAAGTGTAATTCTCAGCAGTCCTCTAGGGGGCAGTGCTACATTTATAGTTCGTTTATCACAATATTGTTCCTGGCTTTAGTCTTACCAGGTTTGCTTTTTTCCTAGGCTGCGCCACCCATTCCTCTTTTTGTGTTTTTTATATCTGTATAACCCTTTGAGTTATATTTAAGTTAGGCTGCAGCCTGTGATATATCATAGCATGGAATCCTTTTCTATATAAGCCATTGCTAGTAAAAAAAAAAAAAAAAATATGTCCCTGGATTTCATTATAAAAAATCTGGCCATCTTATTTTATATACAACTAAATAGATCAGACTAAAATGAGGGATAAATGAGGAGGAAAGAGGGACAAATCAGAAACAGTCCATCTAAATCAGGGACCGTTGGGAGCTCTGGTGGATGGCAGGCAGCCAGGACAGGGGTAACTCAGCAAAGAGAGGTGCACTGAAGTGCTTGGAGCAATGCTGTGTTATCTATCTGACATGTCACAGTGCCCTGCTCTGGGCTCCATCATTATTCTGCTGTGCTACAGGATAACAAGGTATTTTTACTTCCAGATGTAAAATATATATATATATATATGAAATATGTCAGCACAGCGATAATGAAATCTCACTGTCACTTCTGTGTGTCGCTGTCACAGCTCTCCTCTGTGTGTTCAACCAACTTTCCAGGCTGGGAGGAAAAGCTGTATATATTACGACATATAAATAATTCATAGGAGTAAAAGTGACTCTGCACTGCATGCGGTATAATCGCTTGTTTCTTATTTAGGATAAAGGAGTTTTATCATTAGGGCCGGGTTCACAAATATGCAGCTGGAAGTTCATGCCTGGGGTCCTGTGCGTCCCTGTACACCTGTTCAGGTGCAAATCCAGTCCTGGATTTTTGCCTGAATTCGCACCTGAATCGGACCAGAAGACGCACACGACCCTTTTTTAATGTGGACCACAGCCGCACCGGACCTGTGTGAACCGGCTCCAATGACAGCCGGTCATTCTCCTGTCATGCGAATCGGATGCGGAGAAACCCACATCCAATTTGCATATGTGTGAACCCAGCCTAAAGCCCAAATAAAAAAAATGATCCCTTGCAGTTGGGGATGTGCCCACACAGGAAGGGTTTATTGCTGGTTTATGTTCAAAAGAAAAATAAAAAGAGATTTACTTATCAAATGCTCCTTTCCTCCAAGCTAGACTGGTCCCCACAGAGCCTGCACCCCCCACACTTCACTGGTCTAGGGTCCTGACATCAGACCAGAGCAAGGTCCATCCCAGATAGCAAGCAATTGTGCTGCAAGTTTGAAAATGAATTGCTGGGCTATTGCTAGACTTGCCAGGCTTCACAAGTTTGTTGCACAATTGCAGCAAGTCGGCATTGCAGGACTCCACATCAACATTCTTTAAAAACATTTCTGCAAGTCTGCTGCAAAGTTCTGGTTCCGTTATGTTGTGCAAAAGTCATCCCACCACAGGGGGTCGCTGTGACTTGCAAAGCTCTTGCTGTGGACTCACCACTGCAACTTTGCTCTTGTTAGAGACTTGCCATGCAAATTTTCTACATATTGGAAGTGTCAGCTAGAATTTTGCTTTAAGTGCTCTGCAAGTGTACAACTTGCCAGTGAAAATGTGCAGTAAGTTTACAAGAATTACAACTCAACACAAGTTATCCTCGCTATCTGGGATAGTCCTGCACTGGATGTGAGGAAAGTGAGGGATAGTCCACCATTGGATTGTGGGGGAGCACCACCTACTGTACCAGGGGAGCGGAGGATCAGGTAAGTATAACAGTTTCTTCTCTCCTCTAGACAAAATGAGTAATCAACCCTTGCAGTGCAGGCACAGCCATACTGTAAGGGAACATTTTTTATTACCCTGGAGTTGGGGGTTTAATATGTGTCTGTCCCAGGCCATGCATCTAAATTAAAGCAGTATTAACCCCAAAACCAAAACTTTAATATAGTGTAGATTACCAGTCATTAGATATGGTGGCTGTATTAGTTTTATTTTTTAGTTTTTTTTCCCTCTGTTTTCACCTGGTGATCTGGCCAGTAACACACCTCCTGTATTAGAGTGCCCCCATTCTGGATGAAGGAGAACAGGGGGAACCTTTGGACAGCAGCATTGCTAATCTGGTGGAGGGGGGGGGGGTGTTAAATGTTTTAGCAGATTTAGATACACTAACAAATTGAAGCCAAACTCCAGATCACACTTTATAATCAGTTACAGCAAACTGTTTTGTTGGTTTTGGGATAAAGGTTTTACACAATTAAATGAAAGCTTATCATTCTAAGCACCATTTAATACTGGCAGGGGTATGTCTCATTCATGGAAACTGATACTTTCTGCAGGACAGCTTGTTCTGTTGAAAAACAACAAACTTACTGACCAGATCGCCAGATGAAAACAAGGAAAGAAAGTCTGAGAAAGAAATCTAATGTAGCCTCACGTCTAAGAACTAATAAGCTTCAATATAATTGTTTGCTTTTGGGTTTAAAGTGATACTAAAGTCTTGTTTTTTTTTACTTAAAAATAACAAACATGTTAGTCCCGGTTCACACTACCGCGACTTGTCAGGCGACTTGGCCGCCTGACAAGTCGCAGTACATTCAGTGCTATGGGAACCGTTCTAATAGGAGCGACTGAAGTCGCTCCGACTTAGAAAATAGTTCCTGCACTACTTTTGACCGAAGTCGGAGCGACTTGCATTGACTTCCATTATGTGAAGTCCGTGCAAGTCACGCCAAAGTCGCTGTGCACGGCGACTTCAGTAGTCGCCCCCGAAGTCGGATCGCCATAGTGTGAACCGACACTTATACTTAACTCCTCTGTGCAGTTGGTTTTGCACAGAGCAGCCCAGATCCTCCTCTCCTTGGGTCCCTCTTTGGTGCTCCTGGCCCCTCCCTCCTGCCAAGTGGCGCCACAGCAAGCAGCTTGCTTTGGGGGCACCAAAAAATTAGCTGCAGCTCTGTGTGTCCATTCAGACACGTAGCTATGGCTAGGCCCTGTCCATCTCTCTCCTCATAGGCTCACTGACTTTGTATGACAGCAGCGGGAGCAAATAGCGCTCACTGCTGTATCAGCCAATGAGAAGGGAGAGTCCCAGACAGCTTTAGTGCAACATCGCAAAATCGGGATGGGCTCAGGTAAGTATGAGGGGGGCTGCTGCACACAGAAGGTTTTTTATCTTAATGATGGGAAATCTCTCAAATAGGACATAGATGGCAAAAAATGTGTGACAGGGGTTATAACCCTCCCTTACTCTATCCAATATAAAAAAATGTTTTGCCTTTAGTTCTATTTTAAGGGCCTATTTATATCTGTGCATTGCATTAATATGCAGGGAACACACGTTACCCGCATTGCTGCAGCACTTGTGGGACACTCAAATGTTTTGGAACATTGTGAACTGAATTACAGATTTTTTTTTTCACTGATAAGACAGTCCAATATGTACAGTTAGTACATACTGTATATCTCACTTGTACTATATACCTCTATGTTTGCTGTACAAGTGTTAATGAGTGCTGCAAGCATATTGTAGAGAAGTAAATACTGACATTACTTTTCTGTGTATGTAGGTGCCCTTAAAATGTACAAGACAGTCAGAAAGCAATGTGTTCTTCAAGTTTTGTAAGGTGTAATAAATAATGGTGTAAATAAAGCCTTCTGTAATTTGTGGTTGCTAAATGTAACCTATACCTCATTGTTTAATGCAGCCTTTTTCAGCCAAGATTCCTCAAGAGATTGCTCGGGGTTTCTTGAGCAGTGGCAGATTAATATCCTACCTGATGGTGCCTGGGGCCAATGTCACTAGGCAGAGACAATGGCATGGGTCCATTGAAGCTTCTTGTTTTATTTGTCAGGTAAGTAATCACTGACACCAATGATCTTTTTTAGCTGTCTGTAATGGAAGCATTCTTCCCCCTAATCCCAAAAGTAAAGAACATGCCTTCCACTCACTACCAATGAAAGAAGGACATGCCTCCTACTGATCATATATGACAGTGTTGGGCATACAATGGTTATGGGGGTCCAGGTACTGCCCTGGGGGACATGTATCAATTAAAAACAAGTTTGTAAAAAACATAATTTAAAATGAGCAGTGATTTATTTTTATAAATGTCAGCTGGCCCACGGAGTCGCGCTCTCTTATCTGTCACAAAACCTCCAGCAGCACTGAATGCCCATTCGTAAAATACGCTGGATGCAGGGCAGCCCAGCAGCTCTATTGCATACTGGGCAAGTTCTGGCCAGTGGTCTATTCTCATGCCCCAGCAACCCAGTGGATCGTCAGCTGGAAAGCACTCTATATCTTTTTTTTGCCCCTAGATAATCTCCCACCATATGATGAAGATGCTGCCGATGGAATGTGGAAGCTGACAGCCCTTGGCGCTGAGGACTAAAACATTTTTGAAAGGCATCACTGAGGCAGCCTCCTTCTCCAGCGCTCCTCTCTTGACCAATAGAAGCCTCAAAACTATGTTTTCCACTAGACTGTACAGAGTTGGGAAAGGGGTTACATAAACAGCAGTAGGATGCTTCCTGCAGTTTGGGACATCAAAACCTCCGCCTAGATCAAAGGTCCAAATAGCAGAAGAGGAGAGGTACAGATACCAGCCGCCATGAAAGAGGAATTTGGAAGGAGGTTGCGAGAGATGCAGATACAGAGCAGAGGACCAGTGTCAGTGCAGGTCCTGATGTGATGGTATGATTCTGTCCACTGGGAACTCTGGAAGGAAGCACTTATCCATGAGCAGCAACACCAGGGAAAAATTATCCCCTCCATCCAGGAAAGGTACTGGTTGCAGTACGAAGTGCGTATGCTGTTTTTGGGGAAACAACCGCATAAAGCAGACTGGTTAAGGTAGAGATGCGGTTGGACAAGAGCTACAGAGCCCTCAGCTGGTACGGTATGTAGCCCAAGTGTGTCCTTGGACAGCGGACAACAGCCCAATAGAAGGCTTTGGCTACGGCAGCCGGGGGCTGTTATTAGAGAGGCCGTCCAAGGACCCCGACTTTGGGAGCGATTTGGAGTAGAGTTTGGAAGAAATCTTGGAATACAGAGAACAGATGCTGAACGTCTCATACGTTCTCTGGGCACTGGAAGATTTGGAGTTTCTAGTCAATCAGGAATGAGAGCTGGAGATCGCCTACAGACAGCTGCTAGACTCTGCTCAGCAGCAGGTGTAGGCTCCATTTGCCTGGGAATATCAGGAAATACCTGCTGACAGCTCTGAAATCCTGGCTGAAGTGTCGGCAAAGGGGCATAGTAACAGTGTGCTTTGCCCATCTCCGCCCGCAGCTATGGAAGCAAAGGTTTTATGGCGGATGCAGCAAGTGCTGACTCTACTTGATGTTCCTGTTTCTGCACAGGATGATCTTGGATGGAGGAATGCACCTGTCCAGCAGCTGGATGAGGGTATGGGAGATGGAGCAGTAAGCTAATCTCTCCAGCCACAGATAACAGAAAACATGTAGTTTATTGATTTTTTTAATCAGAGGATGTAACATTTACTGAACTTTCTGCTAGCCTCTGCCCAGCACCGGTAACATCTTGTCAGGTAAACTCCAATAGTTTGGCTAATCAGCGAATTCGCGCATTGGCGCGAATACGCATGCGCGGCCAACTCCGGGCAAGTTCAACTAAGAACGTGCGTGCGCCAATGCGCACACACGCACGCGGGACGTGACGGCGCTTGGCGCCAAACGGCCTATTTAAACTTAGCAATGACAGGCACTAGTTGCTGGATGATCTTCAGCTCCCTGTGTCCCTTGTGCCTTGTTTTGCCTTTATCTTGGATTTCCTGTTGCCGACCCGGATTGCTTGACCACCGACTCTTCTTGATACCTCTGGCTTTTGACCCTTGGCTTGTCCCTGGACTTTCCCTGTTTTCTCCAGTGTCTGACCCGGCTTGGCTATTGACTCCGCTGTACCAGTCTCCTGTGGGCTATCCAACTCACCTTGTTCCTGCAGCACATCTGCCTGGCTTGTCAAGTGTTCCAGATCCGCCTTGGACCTATCACCCATTGGCCTCAGCCACCATCTGGCCATCCCAGCCGGCAACCCGTGCTACTTCGGGCACAGCACTCCCTGTCTCACCTCCAGGGGTGTTCTGCACCTAGCCGCAAGGGGAGCCCTCTCTACACTCCGGCTTCGGACCAGGTACGTGACACATCTTCTGGGTTTCAGGGACAGGAGATGGTGAACCTCTATATCCAGATACCAGTTCCAGAGACTGGGGATTTAATAGACTTTTCTGCTGAGAAGGAACAACCCAGTGAGCCTACAGTAGAAGAACACTCATCTAGGCATAGTGCTGCTGATCTCTGCCTGCAACAATCGGTGATCCTGGAGGTAAGGCCACCAACTTTTTAATTTACTTCCCATCAGAAGAGCTGGCATCAGGGCAGAACATCACTGAGCTCTGCCCAGCACCAACAGCAGCTTCAGGCTTCCTGAGAGAAGAGGCAGCTGCCCTTTTTCCTACACCACTGACAGGGACATGGGACTTCCCAACAGCAGCATCTAGAGAGTTACAACAAACTTCTCCAGCTGAAGCATGGGCAGCCGGACAGAGGGTCAAAGACCTCTGCCCCACATCTGCGGCAGTTCTGGAGGCTCAGGGTGAGAAGGAGACGGTCACTTCCCAGAAGCAGATCAGAATCCAGGGGGTGAAGGGAGAGGAGGTTGTCGTCCTCCCTCCCCAACAGTCAGCCAGAATAGAGGAAACTGTATTCCCTCCCTAGCCAGGATCCATGCACCTGGGAGACAGTGACAGAGAAATGTAATCCCAGCTGCCAGACAAGGAAACCATAGATGAAGCAGCCAGCTCATCTCCCCAAGGACAACTACGCAGTTTGGGGGAGAAGGAGGTCATCCTTCCTCCCCATTAGCAGATCAGGATCCAGGGGGAGAAGGGAGAGGAGGTTGTCATCCTCCCTCCCCAACAGCAGAGTAGGGACTCAGGAGTGAAGGAAGTCATCTTCACTCCACAGCGGTTGTCCGGAAGTCTGGGAGATGGAGCACCCAGTCCATCACCCCAGCGGCAGATCCGCAATGTGGGAGTGAAGGAAGACAGCCTCCCTCCCCAACAGTTAGCCGGGGCAGATGATGTGAGGTCCCCAGCTGACGCGCTAACAGGGCAGAGCGCTGCTGACCTCTGCCCTCAACTAACAAAAGATGGTTTTACTTCCTGCGATAGTGGATGGGACTACGGACTCTACTTGTACACCCCAGGGATGCTGAGCAGTCGGGTCAAATCCCCAACAGCATGACGAACTGGCCCCAGCCATCCTGTCTTCTTTGCAGCAGCTGAAAGGACTCCAGGGAGGAGGGCCAGTCCACACTTCTCCCCAGCCACAGGTATGTTCTACGGGAGAGGCAGAGGTTGGCTGGGTGAGTAATGCTCTGTTCGGGACAATTTGTTTGGGGTACTGTGTAAAAACGGGCATCGGGGGACTGGAACTACAGACTAACTTCTAAGTCAATCTGTCTAGGGTCTCCTACTGTGTTAGTCTCCTGCCAAAAGGGGAGAGTTGTGACGGGAGTCACTTTGGGCACGAGGCCCGTGGAACCCAGTTTAGCTTAGAGAGGTTGGGAAACTCCGGTCTCAGCTCCCCAGGCCCCTCTTATGTGTAAGTCACCCTATTAGTCCATTAGGGGCACAGGGTGACTGAGAAAATGATTGACAACTAGTTAATGGACACTGAGAATGTGGTTTGGATTACTTCAAATGGGACAGTAATATTTATCTACAATATCTCTCAAGGAATACTGTATATGAAGACTATTCCTGGTTTGTTTGATTCTGAACTATACATGTTCATTGAAAGAGCTGGTCACATTGATCTTTGTTTCATGTACTCCAATGTAGGAGCTGGACAGCCTGTTACTTGGGTCTTCTACTATTGTCTGTTTATTAGGGTGTTGTGTGTTTTCTGCTCAACACTGGGAAACTCATAGCAGATGTTAATGTCATTAACTCACGCAACCTGTCTTTCACCCATTGTTAATTGTGCTAATTAACACACCTATTTTCTGCTAGCAAACTTTTGTGGGATGTGTTTATACTTATAATAATGTGTATTGTACTGTGTAAGCTCGATGCCAGCAAGTCTGACCTGGAATGAGACCTCTGAGTGTCCAGGTGGTTGGTTGTTTATTTAACTTAATGTTTATAGTATTAATTATATTTTAGTATACAGTCGCATTTGCATATGGTAATGTGATCAGCCTCACCTGAGTGTGTAGTGTAAAAAGAGCCTGTATTCTTGTTCAATAAACAGTTCCGGTTTTGAAGCTAAACTAGTCCTATCTAGTTCATGGTTGCAATCTTCACTAACTAGCAATGCAGAGTGGTCCTTGTCCACTGACCACCAATGTAGGGTGACCCTTCTTCACTGACTACCAATATATGGTGGCCTTTCTTCACTGTCCAACATTGTAGGGTGCGTGTTCTTCCTTTACTTCCAATGTAGGATGGCCCTTCTTTACTGACAACCAATGTAGAGTAACCCTTCTTCTTCACTGACTTCCAATAAAGAGTGTTTTTTTTCCACTGATCACCAATGTATGTGTCCCTTCTTCACTGAACACCAATGTAGGGGGACCCTTCTTCATTGACCATCAATGTGTGGTAGTCCTTCTCCACTGACCTATTATGCAAGGGCACCTTTTTTGCTTGTTTTTTTTTTTTTTTATTCGTTTCAAATTTAAGTGTCAAATTCTTTATTATTTCTATTTATTATTATATCTCCAATTTACTGATCAGGCCAGTGTAATTTTTATCAGGGGTTCCCTGAGATTTAAAAGAATTTAAGGGTTCCTTTGTGGTAAAAAGGTTGATGGCTAGATTAATGTACTTATACTTAATTAAAAGTATGATTAATGTACTTGTTAATATAATTGAAAAAGCCTCTTTTGTCTTGCAGTACTCTAGTAATTTCTTCCATGATTTATGTGGAATGGAGGTAATCTTCCTACAACCAAGTCTAGCCACAGATGTGCTATCTAAGAAGGTAATGTAATTTGTAAGAGATGACCTCGCTCAATTGTTCTTAATTGGACTTCTCATTTCCTGTACAAGTTAGGGTTATATTAATTAGAAATTATCCAAGCAAGCAAAATTAATGTGAAATACAGTATATGATAATACCAGGGGCAGCATTGTATGGTTAGCACTTGCAGGACATGTTCTCGCTGAGTTTTTTTGGCTTCCTCTGGATGCACCAATTTGCAAATTTGCAGATAGCATAAGGGGTCATGCCACACAAAATTGATATTGTACATTTTGGTAGACTCTGGAGAGAAAAGCCACCTGACATTTTTTTTTTATATTAATTTGTTTTCTCAAAGGTTGGCTATTACAGCTGTCAGTTGGGAGTGTGGTAAGGAACATTAGATTGTAAATTAATTTGGGGACAAGGTGAATAGTTCAATGATCTCTGGAAATTGCTCAAGAAAACCTGTCAGTGCTATATACTTTGTTACACATTAATAGAAAAATGAACAGGCAAACTAGTGCACCTGCACAGGCAGCAAACAATGTAAATGTTCCTTGGTACTAGCACAATGCCCAAAGACAGGGGCTTTTCTCACTCACCACCCTCTTATTCTAACATACAGTACATATCTATAAACTTTCTAATTAACAGATCATATAAATCTCCCTCAGGTTTGTGCTTGCAGAAAAGTTACCCCTGGTAGACCCCACCCCCCCCCCCCAAAAAAAAAAAATAAAACTCCTATTGCTGATTTTTCCCCTGATACCTCCTTTCTTTTGCTAATACCTCTCTGTTCCTGGTCCTCATCACATCCCATTGCTAAAGTTCATCTGTCCTTGTTCCTGATATCTTTTCTTGCTAGACTTTATCTCACCTCCTCCCAGAGTCAAGTATATACCCCTGTTCGTGACCTCTCCCCTATATTTAGAACATACCCCCTGTTACTGACATTTTCCCCTCCTAGAGTCCAGCATACCTCCTGTTCCTGACCTCTTTCCTTTCCTAAAATCCAGAATACCCCGTTCCTGACCTCTTCCCCCTCCTATACTCCTTGTTCCTGACCTCTCCCCTTCCATGAGTCCAACTAGCCATCTGTCCCTTTCCCTACTATAGTCTAGCATACCCCTTGTTCCTGACCTCTTCACCCTCCGAGAGTCAAGAATACCCCCTGTTCCTGACCTCTCTCCCTCCTAGAGTCCAGCATACCTCCTGTTCCTGACACCTTCAACTTCTAGAGTCCATCATATCCCAAGTTCCTGACCTCCACCCCCAGCTAAAGTCCAGCATACCTCCTGGTCCTGACTTTTTCCCCCTCCTAGAGTCCATCATACCTCTGTTCCTGAACTCTCCCCCTCCTACAGTCCAGCATACCCCCTGTTCCTAACCTCTCCCCCTCCTAGAGTCCAGCATACCTCTTGTTCCTAACCTCTCACCTTCAAGAGTGTAGCATGGCCCATGCTGGACTCCATCTCACCCCCTATTCCTGTCCTTTCCCCCTACTATACTCCATCTCGCTCTCGGTTTCTAACAGTACCTCTGCTAGACTTCATTATACCCTTTGTTTCTGCCTCCCTACCCACTAGACTTCGTCCCCCTATCTTTTTCCTTACCTCTTCCCCTGTTAGATTCCATTACTTTCCCTGTTCCTGACCTCTCCCCCCTACTAGGCTTCTCAACTTTCCTTGTTCCCAACCTCTACCCCTGCTAGATTCCTCAACTTACCCTGTTCCCGACCTCTCCCCCTGCCAGATTCAATCTTTTCCCCTGTTCCTAATTTCTTTCCTGCATCATTGCATTACTTCTTTCCCTGAATGCTTTATTACATCACTGTTGTTTATCTCTCCCTCTGCTGGTCCCCATTATCCCCACTGTTTTGTCCTCTCCTTCTACTAAACTTCATCTTCCCTACCTTCTTTGCCTCTCAACAATGCAAGCCTCTAGCTCTTCCGCTGTTCCTAAACTCCTCCGTGCAGGTTCTTCTCATTCCTTCTGTTCTCGACACTTTCCACTGTTTGTCCTCATCTCTCCCCTGCTGATCCCCATCTATCTCCTATGGCCCTGAAGTCTCCCACTGTTAGACTTAGGCCCCTTTCACACGAATGGTTAGATTTCAGCTTTTAGGAACTTATTTAGGTGCAGCTAAATGCAGACAATGCATCCCTATGGGCCCGTTCACACACTTGTTTAGCAACGTTTTCATAACATACGGTTTTGTGCATTTAGGAAAAATAAAGTTGACAGCGTCCAGGAGCGATGTACCGCAGCTATCTGTATATAAACACAGGTAATCGCAGAACAAAGAAAAATAAAGAATTTACTACCGCAGCTAAACGCAGCTGCATGTAAACGCACATAATCGCAATGTACAAATGTGAATAATCTTTGTGCCAGGAGTGTTGGAATTTCAAAATAACAAAACATGCTTTTACCAGTGACACAACAACCGCCCGTGTGAAAGGGGCCTTAATCTCTCTCTCTGTTCTGAAAATCTCCCTTGCTGGTCCCTATAGCTGGTTCCTAAATCTCTAACCTGTTCCTGGTCTCAAGCACTGTTTGTTTCAATCTCCCTACCATTCCTGATCCCCTACTGGAACTCCTCTACCCTGACGGTCCCAATAAGTCCCTGGGTTTTCGATTATGTCCACTGTTTGTTCCCACCTCTCCCTTATTGCCGACCCCTCCTTTGTTTGTCTCCTCTGTTTCTGACGTCTCTGTATGCTAGACTTCATTATTCCCCTTGTTCATTACCTTGATCTTGCCAGCCCCATCTCCACTTCTGTTCCTAACCTTTGCAGTTCCCCATTATTTATCCTGTGTTTGATCTTTTTCAGTGTATGTTCTCACCTCTCTCCTGTTCCTGACTTCTCCTCTTTTTGTCCGCCTGTACCCTCTGATTTTAAACTTTGTACCTGCTAAACTCAATTTCTTTCCCTGTTCTCAATTAGGGATGAGCTTCGAGTTCGAGTCGAACATAAGTTCGACTCGAACATCGGGAATTTGTGCATTCGCTGAACACACGGACAAATGGGGTGCTAGGGGAGGTTCGCCTGCCGATGAGCTCCCCATAATGTACTGTGTTGGTGCAATGAATAAATTACTGATGATTGGCCAAAGCATGCACATGACCTGTATGCTTTGGCCAATCACAGCATAATGTCCTGTCAGAGCCATGATTGGCCAAAGGCAGGGTGTCTTTAGCCAATCATGGTTCAGGGGCTAAGTCCACACCCCACACTATATATAGCTGCTGCTTACATGGCAGCCATGTATAGTGTGTTAGGGGAGATAAGAGTGAGATTAGGCAGGTAGTTAGTGGATTGTTCCTTTTATCTAGTAATAGATCAGCCAGTGTAGTATATATATATATTTTTTTTCAGCTATTGCAGGATATCTCAGATAGTTGAGTATATATATTTATCAGTTATTGCAGGATATATATCAAGCAGTGCAGTGTAGTGTAGGGCTGACTCTTATGTTAAAAAGTGTAGTACAGTCAGTTTAGTGCTGTGCCATGATTGTAGTGAGGCCACTGAAGTGTATTGTATGAAAATTGGTCTAGGCAGGAAGGGGGTGAAAGTGCCCTGTATTTAGGATTTAGGTGCTTAAGGGGAACCCTATGACAGAATTAAAAAAAAAACGGAGTGGGGTCCCCCCCAAAATCCATACCAGGCCCTTTGGGTCAGGCACAGATTTTAGGGGGAACTCCAGGATCAGGGAGGAACTGGCCAGGATGGAGGGGAACGACGAGCGCCCCCCCCCCTCCTGAACCATACCAGGCCGCTTGCCCTCAACATGGGGAGGGTGCTTTTGGGTGCTCCTCAAAGCACCTTGTCCCCATGTTGATGGGGACAAGAGCCTCTTCTAGACAACCCTGGGGTGTGGTTGTCTGGGTCTGCGGGTGGGGGGCTTATTGGAATCTGAAAGCCCACTTTAATCCTGCCCCCCCCCATGTGAATGGATATCGGGTACGTCGTACCCCTACCAATTCACCAAAAAAGTGTACAAAAAAAATAAAGACAAAAGACAGTTTTTTTAAAAGTCCTTCATTAAAAAATAAAAATAAAAAAATAGTGTCCCCTGATGTAAACCCATCGTCAATCACGTCGCCCGCCGTACCCGAAAAAAATAGAAAAAAAAAAAAGATGGGGGACACTATTTTTTTATTTTATTTTTTAATAAAGGACTTGTCAAAAACTGGCTTTTGTCTTTATTTTTTTTGTACACGTTTTTGGTGAATGGGTAGGGGTACGATGTACCGATATACATTCACATGGGGGGGGGGATCTGGGGGCCCCCCTTGTTAAAGGGGGCTTCAAGATTCCGATAAGTCCCCCACCAGCAGACCCTGACAACCACAGCCCAGGGTTGTCCGGAAGAGGCTCTTGTACACCCCAAAGCCCCCTCCCCATGTTGAGGGCAAGCGGCCTGGTATGGTATAGGAGGGGGGGGCGCCCCCCCTCATCCTGGCCAGCCAGGCTTCTTGTCGGATAAGGGTCTGGAATGAATTTTGGAGGGGACCCCATGCCATTTTTTTTTTTTAAATTATGGTAGAACTGCTTTTTTCATGTTTTTTTATCTGTATTCCCGGGAGCCTACAATACATTATAGCTGCGAGCAAGTTTAAATGACATTTTTTCCTTTAGCAGCAGGCTACATACATCGTACAAATGCGCCACTTTACAGGCTCATTAAGTGGACCCCCCAGGCACAATATTTAAAGGAATTTTTCATTTTTATTGTTTTACTTTAAGCATCATTAAAACCAGTACTACTGTAAAAACGATTGTTTTTAAAAACATTTTTTTGCATTGGTACATGTTCCACTAGGACAGTACCTGGACCCCTATGCACTTTTTATGAGAAATAACTTGCATTTAAGCCTTTAAAATTAGGACTTTTGATTTTTCATGTTTGAGTCCCATAGACTTCAATGGAGTTTGAAAGTTCTAACAAACTTTTCCCCCGTTCAGCGGTGTTCTGGTGCAAACCGAACCGGGGGGTGTTCGGCTCATCACTATTCTCAACCTCTCTTCCCCAGTGGTCCCCATCTTTGACCGGTTACCTTTTTACTTGCTGGTCCCCATGTCTCCCCACTTTCCTAAGGCTCCATTCTCACTTACTGGGTGACTCCAAAATCGTGTGATTTCCAGTGCAACTTTGGAGTGTGACCAGAGGCGTAACTAGAACCTTCAGGGCCCCGGTGCAAGAAACCATGAAGGGCCCCCCAGACCTCTGGCCGGGGGCCCTTCCCTTCAAGCCTGGGGCTCTTTACCACTGATCCTGGGGCCCTTTACTCTCGTTGTGGGGCCCTTTATTACTGTCCCGCAGCGGGATCCTTTCACGAGTTCTGCAGTGGGCCCCCTTCCTGCCATCTTGGGGACTCCCAATGGTGGTGGAATGCCAGGGCCCGGTCGCAAGTGTGACCTTTGCGATCCTGGAAGTTCACCCACTGGTGTCAGTGGTTTTTATTTTTTGGTACTTTAATTGTATTATTTTTATCATTTTATTTTATTTTTTTACTATGTCACTGACTATGACTCTGTCCATTCAGAAAAGGAAGGAGCTGGTAAATTACATATTTACCGACCCCTTCCTGGTTCTCTATTGTGATACATCTCCTGCAGCAGTCGGCAGGAGAGGGGAGGGAGCACAGTGGGGGGGGGGGGAACCGGGGGAGCACACAGGGGCCCAAAGACAGCAGAACACAAGTGAAATAAATAGGAGGAGTGGCAGGGGTAGCGAACAGAGGAACCAATCTCCTCCATTTTCCCCTACAGCTGCAGGAGGAAAAAGGTGGACAGTGATTTCTCTACATGCTGACCCCGCCGTCCCTCCTATACAGCTGTACAGGAGAGCCACACAGGCCCCCTGGAGCATGGGGCCCGGTTGCAATTGCAACCCCTGTAGTTACGCCCCTGAGTGTGACTTTCATGCAACATATACACTTCATGGGACTTCGTTATGTCATGCAATTAGAGAGAATAGAGCCTAAACCCTACCCATGCTGATTCCCATCTCCTACTCAACCCCAATCTCAAACTACCCAGTTTTATAAAGGTCCTCCCTTATGTCTTACCTTTGCTGGAATGATGTTTCTGTCTTCGGTAGAGGGGGGTTGAGCACCGTATCGTCTGGCAAATCTTAAACTCTACGCATCTTTTTTTAGGCATAGTATGTATGATAATATAGTAGATGATATAATAGTATAAGGAGAGTGCTGTAAATTCAGCTCCCTGCTGCAATTGCCAGGCGCTGGGATGCATGGATCTATTGCACTTTAGAAAGTTGGAGGAGATGAATAATTTATTTGTAGGGAGTTAAATATCAGAGTTTGTAATTCAAGAGCCTTTCTTCTAATAAACAATTATTCCAAGTATTGGGACTGTGGACCTCGCGCTTATGGGGTGTGTGGTGTTATCCAATTAAGTGTTTATAGCTGCCTGCTGCAATGAAAGTGCTAGTGCTTTAAATGAGTGAAGGTCAGTGGTTGCAGCGCTGCTATTTTAAATATATATAAATAAGTGTTCATAAAACAATTTTAGAAAATGGTGATTAAACCATTCATGTAAATCATTAGTAAAGTGCTATTCAGTGCAATTATTGTGCAAAATACAAAAAATAAATAAAAATAAAAATAAAATTGCAGATATTACAATGTAAAACTTCAAAAATGTAAACTGAGTGTGAATAGTCCATAAAACAGTTCTTTGCAGTAACAGGAGTAAGATGCTTGATCTTGCAACTTCGGGGTCTCCCCCTTAGGGTATCTACTTACCACTATGTGGTGTTTTTAGAGCAGATTGTAGTAAAGTGAGCTGTTGTTGTTCCTTGCAAAGCTGTTTGGACTGTGTTGGAAGCGATCCTTCTTCTTTAAGCGGTATTTTCAGGTGTCCTCATGAAATAAAGAATGGCTGGACATAGTGAGGACCGTTTAAACTGTGAATTTATTAGGTTAAAAATACAGTAGAATACTCACAAACATACAACATGATAAAGCCTATAAGTGCCTAAGTTAGGTGCGGTGGTGTATCGCTCCTCAGCGTTCTCCTTTCCGACCTGAGGTCACGTGGCTGCCTCTCGGCCAATGGCTATACGCGTTTCGCTGTGAACACAGCGTCATCTGTAGCTGGCTAATTCAAGGTGCCATCTGTGTTATATAGCCGCACTGAGCTATCCTTCCGGTGTATTGAATATTTGGATACTACTTGTTACATTTGATGATGTCTTGATTTACTGGTGTTATGACTCCGATACAATGTATCTTATGTTGATCTATTCTGATTATGTGTTGTATCTTTGCCTTTCTAAATTACTACTTCTCTTACGATAACGATACCAGGTGTGTGCTAAATGAATAAATAATTCTAATTGTTGAGTCGGCCCCTAGTGGACTTCCTGGGTAACTGCTACGACAGATTGTGTTGTAGTCATACACATTCCAATTTGTGTCCAATCTAAATTACTATCTCTCTTATGTTACCAGGTGTGTGCTAAATAAATGAATAAGTATTCTAGTTGTTGAGTCGGCCCCTAGTGGACTTCCCGGGTAACTGCTGCCACAGATTGTGTTGTAGCCATACACATTCCAATTTATGTCTAATTGTTAATCAATAAAGTGCTGCAATCTTTTGGTAAATAAATAAATAACAAGTTGGAACAACTAGGTAGTTAGATATAAGTTAATAACAAAAATAAATTAACTAAATATAGAAAAATATTAAAAGTTATTTATAAAAAATTAAAAATCATTTATAAAACAATTAATGTCTATTTCTACGTTTAAACCCTTCGGTGTCATACTTCCTAATTTGTGTATCCACCATGTTTCGTTCTGTGAGATAGCTCTTGTCATATGTGTGCCCCTCCAATGTTTGACAATAGTATCTATTCCACAGAATTTCAACTTGCTTGGGTCTTTGTTGTGGCAGATGCGGAAATGGTTGGATAAACTGTGCTTTTGGAATCCATTTTTTATATTTTTGATGTGTTCTCTTAATCTGATGCGAAGTTCTCTTGTTGTGCGTCCCACGTACTGGAGACCGCATTCACATTCTAATAAGTACGTAACATGTGTGGATCTACAAGTAATAAATTTGTCAATTTTGAATTGTTGCCCAGTAACTGTGGATTGGAATTGTGTTTCCTTTCTTCGCTTATTGTTTGTCCTACATGTGCGACATATAACGCAGTCGCCACATCTATAATAACCTTTTTGGTCTAAAAATGTATTTAGTTTTTTAGGAGGGTCTGGTATATTTCTTGCCAGTTTGTTCTTCAAAATAGGAGGTCTCCTATAAATAAAATGTGGTTTTTTTGGTAAAATCTTGCTGAAGGTTGGATCTCTCAATAAAATAGGCCAGTGTGTTTTAAAAATGTTTTCCAACTGTTTGTATTGTTTGTTAAACTCTGTGCAAAAAGCCATTTGGTAGGATTTTTCCGTTTTTGGTTTTGGTTTTAAGAGTTCCTTTCTATCAGTTTCTAAAACTTTGCGTTGAATCTGCTGTAAAGTTGCTGGTTTATACCCTTTATCCTTGAATCTTTTAATCAGTATCTCAGACTGTATCAGATAGTCTTGCTCTGACTTACAGTTACGTTTAATCCTAAGCAGTTGTCCTTTCGGTACTGCTGATAACCATTTGGGATGATGGTTGCTATTTGTTGGAATGTAGCTGTTCCTATCAGTGCTTTTAAAAAATGTTTTTGTAGCCATTTGATTCCCTGTTTTAAAAATAGTTAGATCTAAATAATTTATCTCTGATTGGTTTATGGTGGCTGTGAACGAAATTTGATATTTATTGTTATTCATACGTTCTATGTACTCTGCAAGAGATTCTTTAGATCCTTCCCAAATTATTAAAATATCATCTATGTAGCGTTTGAAACCACGTAGCTGTGGGTGGGGGTTCCTAAAAATATATTCCATTTCCCACTTACTCATAAAAATATTGGCTACTGTGGGTGCGTACTTAGCCCCCATCGCTACGCCTTTGATTTGTTTAAAAAAGTACTTATTGTGCCAAAAGTAGTTATTGCACATTGCCAATTCTAAAACATCTAGGATAAAATCAATTTGTGCTGGGGGTAAGGATTTATCTTCTTGCAGAGCCCATTTTACTGCTGTCAGAGCGTCTTTTTGCTTAATATTAGTATATAGTGAATTCACATCCACACTGGCTAAAATAGTATTATCAGTTGTGCTCAGGCTTTCAATAAAATTGATTGCATCTTTGCTGTCCTTGAGGTATGATGTAGTTTTTTGTGCAATTTATAACCTGAGCAAAGAAACTTTTAATGATGAGGAACTCCGTATACTTGATTTAGGATTAAAATTTGCCCCTCCTAAAAACATTAATAAATTTCAAGCATACATTGATGTGCACAAATTTGTAAGAACTCTGAATATCAAAAAGTTTTACGCTAACAAAAATGACACCAAAGAAATTACCACACCACCACCCACAGGAGTCACGCACAGTATTTTAAAAAATAAATCCACGTTTAACCCGAAACCTAGCAATAATCAATGTTTAGAGGTTTTCAAATTGTTGGTACAACAGGACATTGAAAATATTTCGACTCACCCTGTCCCTGGTAGCAAGAAGCTACAACAAAATATAGAGGCATTAGAAAAAAAGAAAAATATTGTAATAAGACCAGCGGACAAAGGGGGAGGAATTGTGATTTTAGATAAACAAGACTACATAGAAGAGTTGGATCGCATTGTTCATGACAGTGAAACGTATATTAAATTAAAGAGCAACCCACTGAATAAATTGAAAGCCAAGTTGGTCAAAAAAACAAAAAAAGCTTATAAAGATGACATACTCAACAAAAAAGAATTAAAATATTTAGTACCTGAGGCTCCCAAAATGCCCATTATTTATCAAGTACCAAAAATTCACAAAAGATTGACCAAACCGCCAGGACGTCCGATCATAAATGGAATCGAATCCATATTCGCAAGAGTTGGAGAATATATAGATTACCATTTACAGCCCCTTGCACAAAAAACTACATCATACCTCAAGGACAGCAAAGATGCAATCAATTTTATTGAAAGCCTGAGCACAACTGATAATACTATTTTAGCCAGTGTGGATGTGAATTCACTATATACTAATATTAAGCAAAAAGACGCTCTGACAGCAGTAAAATGGGCTCTGCAAGAAGATAAATCCTTACCCCCAGCACAAATTGATTTTATCCTAGATGTTTTAGAATTGGCAATGTGCAATAACTACTTTTGGCACAATAAGTACTTTTTTAAACAAATCAAAGGCGTAGCGATGGGGGCTAAGTACGCACCCACAGTAGCCAATATTTTTATGAGTAAGTGGGAAATGGAATATATTTTTAGGAACCCCCACCCACAGCTACGTGGTTTCAAACGCTACATAGATGATATTTTAATAATTTGGGAAGGATCTAAAGAATCTCTTGCAGAGTACATAGAACGTATGAATAACAATAAATATCAAATTTCGTTCACAGCCACCATAAACCAATCAGAGATAAATTATTTAGATCTAACTATTTTTAAAACAGGGAATCAAATGGCTACAAAAACATTTTTTAAAAGCACTGATAGGAACAGCTACATTCCAACAAATAGCAACCATCATCCCAAATGGTTATCAGCAGTACCGAAAGGACAACTGCTTAGGATTAAACGTAACTGTAAGTCAGAGCAAGACTATCTGATACAGTCTGAGATACTGATTAAAAGATTCAAGGATAAAGGGTATAAACCAGCAACTTTACAGCAGATTCAACGCAAAGTTTTAGAAACTGATAGAAAGGAACTCTTAAAACCAAAACCAAAAACGGAAAAATCCTACCAAATGGCTTTTTGCACAGAGTTTAACAAACAATACAAACAGTTGGAAAACATTTTTAAAACACACTGGCCTATTTTATTGAGAGATCCAACCTTCAGCAAGATTTTACCAAAAAAACCACATTTTATTTATAGGAGACCTCCTATTTTGAAGAACAAACTGGCAAGAAATATACCAGACCCTCCTAAAAAACTAAATACATTTTTAGACCAAAAAGGTTATTATAGATGTGGCGACTGCGTTATATGTCGCACATGTAGGACAAACAATAAGCGAAGAAAGGAAACACAATTCCAATCCACAGTTACTGGGCAACAATTCAAAATTGACAAATTTATTACTTGTAGAACCACACATGTTACGTACTTATTAGAATGTGAATGCGGTCTCCAGTACGTGGGACGCACAACAAGAGAACTTCGCATCAGATTAAGAGAACACATCAAAAATATAAAAAATGGATTCCAAAAGCACAGTTTATCCAACCATTTCCGCATCTGCCACAACAAAGACCCAAGCAAGTTGAAATTCTGTGGAATAGATACTATTGTCAAACATTGGAGGGGCACACATATGACAAGAGCTATCTCACAGAACGAAACATGGTGGATACACAAATTAGGAAGTATGACACCGAAGGGTTTAAACGTAGAAATAGACATTAATTGTTTTATAAATGATTTTTAATTTTTTATAAATAACTTTTAATATTTTTCTATATTTAGTTAATTTATTTTTGTTATTAACTTATATCTAACTACCTAGTTGTTCCAACTTGTTATTTATTTATTTACCAAAAGATTGCAGCACTTTATTGATTAACAATTAGACATAAATTGGAATGTGTATGGCTACAACACAATCTGTGGCAGCAGTTACCCGGGAAGTCCACTAGGGGCCGACTCAACAACTAGAATACTTATTCATTTATTTAGCACACACCTGGTAACATAAGAGAGATAGTAATTTAGATTGGACACAAATTGGAATGTGTATGACTACAACACAATCTGTCGTAGCAGTTACCCAGGAAGTCCACTAGGGGCCGACTCAACAATTAGAATTATTTATTCATTTAGCACACACCTGGTATCGTTATCGTAAGAGAAGTAGTAATTTAGAAAGGCAAAGATACAACACATAATCAGAATAGATCAACATAAGATACATTGTATCGGAGTCATAACACCAGTAAATCAAGACATCATCAAATGTAACAAGTAGTATCCAAATATTCAATACACCGGAAGGATAGCTCAGTGCGGCTATATAACACAGATGGCACCTTGAATTAGCCAGCTACAGATGACGCTGTGTTCACAGCGAAACGCGTATAGCCATTGGCCGAGAGGCAGCCACGTGACCTCAGGTCGGAAAGGAGAACGCTGAGGAGCGATACACCACCGCACCTAACTTAGGCACTTATAGGCTTTATCATGTTGTATGTTTGTGAGTATTCTACTGTATTTTTAACCTAATAAATTCACAGTTTAAACGGTCCTCACTATGTCCAGCCATTCTTTATTTCATGAGGACACCTGAAAATACCGCTTAAAGAAGAAGGATCGCTTCCAACACAGTCCAAACAGCTTTGCAAGGAACAACAACAGCTCACTTTACTACAATCTGCTCTAAAAACACCACATAGTGGTAAGTAGATACCCTAAGGGGGAGACCCCGAAGTTGCAAGATCAAGCATCTTACTCCTGTTACTGCAAAGAACTGTTTTATGGACTATTCACACTCAGTTTACATTTTTGAAGTTTTACATTGTAATATCTGCAATTTTATTTTTATTTTTATTTATTTTTTGTATTTTGCACAATAATTGCACTGAATAGCACTTTACTAATGATTTACATGAATGGTTTAATCACCATTTTCTAAAATTGTTTTATGAACACTTATTTATATATATTTAAAATAGCAGCGCTGCAACCACTGACCTTCAATTATTCCAAGACCTTCCAATACTGGCTTTACAAATGATTTACCCGTGGTTCTCAGCATATGCATTGCTATGTTCTGTAATGGGCTTGAGAAAATCAATTTAGAACATCTTGGAAAATTCACAAGTGCAACAAAAATCCATACAGTTTAACAAAAAGTCCTTATTTAGAAACGTATTTTATATTCAGAAGAAAAACAAATGTTTCAGTTGATTATACAGTAAGCCACACAAACCCACTGCAAATGTGGTCCTACTTAAAGCAGTATTAAACCAAAATGTAATCTATTGCAACTTAAGCCCCGTACACACGATAAGAAAATTGAAAGGGAAATTTCGTCCGACGACCGATCTGCCGATTTTCGGATTGTTAGTATGGTGCTTTCGACAGCCGACTCCGACTTTTCGGCTGACAAAATCCTGATGTGCAGGCTATAAAATTTTTGTTGTCCGTAATACAACGTCCGATTTTCGTCTCATTAGTACAGATTTCGACAGAAAAAAAAATCTTATGAGCAAGACTAGGCATGCTCAGAGAGGAAAGAACACATAGAAAGCAATCCAACACATGACATCACTTCTGAAGTAGAATTCTGTCGTACGGGAAAATTCGTGTGAAAAAAACCTCTTCACTTTCCACATCAGACTAGCATGCCACAAAAAACGGACGACAGATCGTTCGATAATCTGATTGTGTGTACGGGGCTTTACCATTTATTAGGTGTGGTGGGTGCATTTGGTTTTTTTTTTGTTTTTTTAGGCTTTTTTCCCTCTGTTTTCACCTGGTAATTTGATCAGTAACACACCTCCCATATTAGAGAGCCCCCTCTCTGGATGAAGAACAGGGGGCCCCCTTTGGACAGCAGCATTGTCAGTCTGGGGGGGGGGGGGGAGTACTAGAGTCCATTCACACTGCCGCGACTTGTGAGGTGACTTGTGTGCCCTCAAGTCGCCCCAAGTCGCTTGACATAACAAAAGCAATGTTAATCAATGAGTGCCGTCCTAATTGGAACTATTGAAGTCGCGCCGACTTCAGAAAAGGATCCTGTACTACTTTGAGGCGACTTGTATCCAACTTGTCCCATAGACTTCAATGGGAGTCGCCTCCTTATCTTATTTGAAGCGACTTGTTATCAGACTTTCCAGGAAGAAGAAGGAAAATTAACCATGTATTCCCCTAATTGCAGCCATGCCTACAGTTCCTATATACCATTATCTCTGCCTGGTCTGTGTGAGTGGCATTGGTGGACACAGATAAGTGGCACTGGTGGGCAGTGGCACTGGTGGACACTGATACGTGGCACTGGTGGACACTGATTTGTGGCACTGGTGGACACTGATTCGTGGCACTGATACATGGCACTGATATGTGGCACTGGTGGACACTGATATGTGGCACTGATATGTGGCACTGGTGGACACTGATACGTGGCACTGGTGGACACTGATTCGTGGCACTGATACGTGGCACTGATATGTGGCACTGGTGGACACTGATACGTGGCACTGGTGGACACTGATTTGTGGCACTGATACGTGGCACTGATATGTGGCACAGATGGACACTGATACGTGGCACTGGTGGACACTGATTCGTGGCATTGATACGTGGCACTGATACGTGGCACTGATGGACACTGATTCGTGGCACTGGTGGACACTGATTCGTGGCACTGATACGTGGCACTGATACGTGGCACTGGTGGACACTTAGTGTGAGGAAAGGGATATGCAGTGTAGTTAGGGTACTATATAGCAGGGATGGGACTCCGCTCCTTTTATGCCAGGGTGACAGAACTCATCCATGTCAGGGAGATCGCCATAAGAAAAAGATCATTTTTCTTAGAATTACTAGTAGAGCAGGGTAGTGGCTCCTCTCCTTTTACACCTGGGTGTTTTTGTTTCAGGCGTTTATTGGGCTTTTTTGTGGACGTCTTTGGAGGCAGGCATGACATCTGAACTTCTGTGTAGGGGTATATATACACACACATATATATGCATATATATACATACACACATAGGTGTGACAGGAGCAGAGCCACTACCCTGCTCTAATAAAAATTCTAAGAAAAATTATCTTTTTTTCTGGTTCTGGACATGCTACAGAGCTGAAACTTCACAGGTACACTTTTTAGACCCACCAGACACTAAATCCAAAGAAATCTCATTTTTTTATTTTTTTTTCTTATTTTTTTAATTTTTTCAATAATTGGCTCTCTATCAAAAACGACAATTTTTAAGAACTTTTTTTTGGTGGGCAATGAGGAAATGACAACACATCATATTCTGATTGGCCAAATACAAAGTCGTACAAAGTCGTCTATCATACAAGTCGCGCTGAAGTAGCGCTAAGTCGCGCTGAAGTCGCGCTGAAAGTTGCGCTAACAAGTCGCCCCTTATGAGGCGACTTGGAGGTCGCTGTAGTGTGAACCGGCTCTTAGATGTACAAGCATATTTAGATACAATAATAAATTGAAAACAAACTCCAGCTAACACTGCAGTTACACAAGCAGTTATAGCAATTATGCAATTATTTTTATTTTGTTTCACTTTTGTTTTTTTATTTATTTTGGGATAAAGGTTTTACATGAATAAATAAAAGCTGATCATTGTAAGCAACCCTGTTGGAGGTAAATGGTTTGTCTCAACACTCTAACTGCCACATTTGCAGGAGAGCTTGTTCTGTTGAAAAATAACAGACTTTACTGGCCAGGCCACCAGATGAAAAAAAAGGAAAGAAATCCTAAAAAAGAAAACGAATGCAGCCACCACATCTAAGAATCGGTAAGCTACAATATAATAAATGTTAGCTTTTGGTTTTAAGTGCTTTAACTGAAAAAAAAACTTTTGCAACAGGACTGTGTATTATAACCAATTAAATTATCAATTCAATATATTACTATAAACAAAATAAATTATTAATTAAAAATAAATAAATAAAATACTTTTTTTTTTCATCCTTTGTATTTCAGTGCTATACAAATCCTGCAGTCTCTTTGCAGCCACTCCCTGTCTACATGCACTTATGTGATGGCTGCATGACATTTCTCAGGTTTCTTGAAAGTTACAACTTTATAATATTTTAACATTTTTTTTTTTTTACATTTTTTTCAATCAAATTTACATAAGTATTGACTAGAGCTTGTTATAAAATCTTATTTCAATATTTTTTTAAACAAATATTTTATTGATTTTTGCTTATTAAAATAAAAAAATAGCAGTACAATTAATTAAGATCCTGTACAATCCACCAATTTCCTTTTTCTCGGGTCCTTATGGGCCTTACAAGGGCTGAGTTCACCCTGGCATTAAAAACAGGCATTAAAAACGCCCCTCAAATGCCTATGCAAATGATACAATGGACAGCACACAGTGCTGTTCACATTATAAAAACATGAAGCCTTTGCGTTGCTTCTCTTCAGAATTAAAGCCCCATGTTGAGTCAGGAGGTGTTTAAAGCCTTTCAATGCCTCCTATTCAAATCTATGGTAACGCACTGCAACTACACTGGCATACGGTTGTGGTGCATTTGCAGCGCGGTTGCAGAGTGTTATTACAATGAGAATTTTAGCTGGTTGTTAATAAGCGGGCCTGGGAAGCTGGCCGCCGCATTCTTAACAACTGAAAAAATCACCAGCTGTCAGCAGGCTTCCCTGCTGACAGCTGAAATAAAGTAAAATGCCGGTTAAAAAAAGGCCCTTTGAGTCTGGTACAGATCTTGAAGGAGTACCCTGCGCCAAAATTTAAAAAAAGACATGGGGTCTCCCCTAAAACCATACCAGACACATTGGTCGGATTTGGATTTTGAGGAGAATCCCCAAATCAAAAAAAAAAAATGTAAAAATGGTGTGAGGCCCCCCTAAAATCCATACCAGACCCTTATCCGAGCATCCAGCCTGGCAAGTCAGGAAAGGGGGGGGCAATATCGTCTCCCCCCCTCCTGGACCATACCAGGCCACATACCCTCATCATATGGGGTGTGGGTGCTTTGGGGCAGGGGGGGCTCTGCGTCCCCCCAACTCCAAAGCACTTTGTCCCCATGTTGATGGGGACAAGGGCCTCTTCCTGACAACCCTGGCTGGTGGTTTTGGGAGTCTGAAGGCAGGGGCTTATCGGAATCATGCCCCAGGTGGTGATGTCACAAGGGGCGGGGTCTCTGGGTGACATCACCGGATGACCATGCCCCATAGTTATATAAGAACTAGCAGACAGCTTAGCTGGCATAACAGCGGGAGTCATCGTTGGAGCAGGACTAGATTTTTTTTTATTTTGAGCGGGATGCGGCAGCGGCAGAAGAAGAAGACGACGACATTGGCGGAGGGAGAAAACATCACCTGAAGGGGAAGACAGTGGAGGGTGAAGACCAGAAAAAGAAGACAGCAGAAGAAGGGGAAGACAGGGGAAAGAAGACTTGCTGGAGATAAGATGGAGGGAGGGGGGGGGGACATTCTTAAATTAATAAAATAAATAAATAAAAATATTGCAGCGCAAGAAATATTCATATATTAAAAAAACATATAAATCTTATAAAATATATAAGAGAAAGTCCAAAATAAATTTCCATAAAAACCCCACCTACTTACACAGCTGGCGGTCCTCTTTTACATTCCCGGATTCACCACGGGATAACTTTTATGGGCAGCGGGAGAGGTGCCCACCCCCCTCCCGCCACTTCCCCGCTTACCAAAGCCATCGGTAGGGGGCAATATGATCCAATCCACTGTGTTGCTGGGCAGGAAGTCAAGTGAGGGCAAGTTGGCCCCCCCACTCGACTCTTTGCCCTTGGAGGACCAGAGTGACGTTAAACATCACTTCCGCCCAACGGCCTTAAAGGGCCCAATTTTTTTTTTTTATAGAAAAAAAAAATATGACATTTTTTTTATTTTTTTATTGCTCTTAAGTGTAAATGTGAGATCTGAGGTCTTTTTGACCCCAGATCTCACATTAAAGAGGACCTGTCATGCTTATTTCAATTTAAAGGGATGTTTACATTCTTTGTAATAGGAGTAAAAGTTATCAGAACATTTATTTTTTACAGGGACAGTGTAAAAATAAAAAGTTAAATAAGAAAATAAATAAATAAATGAAAGTGCCCGGTCCGTCTAAACTTGCCCGCAGAGGTATGGCCACGATTGTTAGAGCAAGAGCAATAATTCTAGCCCCAGGCCTCCTCTGTAACTTTAAACTGGTAACCTGTAAAACATTTTGAAGCGTCGCCTATGGAGATTTTTAAGTACCAAAGTTTGTCGCTATTCTACGATCGTGCGCAATTTTGACATGTTAGGTATCAATTTACTCGACTTAACATTATCTTTCACATTATAGAAAAAAATTGGGCTAACTTTACTGTTTTGTTTTTTTTATTTAAAAAGTGTATTTTTTGTAAAAAAATTGCGTTTGTAAGACCGCTGTGCAAATATGGTGGGACATTAAGTATTGCAATGATTTCCATTTTATTCTCTGGGGTCTCTGCTAAAAAAAATATATATATAATGTTTGGGAGTTCTAAGTAATTTTCTAGCAAAAAATATTGATTTTAACTTGTAAACAACAAATATCAGAAATAGGCCTGGTCCTTAAGTGGTTAACATGCATTACCGTTATAGGGGCGCTTGATAAGGGTCAGTATAGTGTGAATGAGCCCTAAGGTAAGCATAGCATGTGGCATAAAGCATATAGCAGGTAGGGATAACATGTTTGTTATGATTAAAAAAAAAAAAAAAAAAACCTTTAATATCACTTTAAATATTTTCAGCAGCTGAGTTAATCACTTACTAAGTATGCAGCATCTTTATCTGTTACTCTTTGCCTATGTTCCAGTTTATTCTGGTGCCCATGGTTTCCTGTTTCAGGGTGGCTCCTGTCTTATGGAGCATCCTATGGAGCCACCCTTGCATGCAGGGACTAGAGGTATGTCTGCTTACACTGTGTGCATCAATAGAAACACACAGCCCTGTATCCTAGGATGGCAAGGCACTCCCCTGCCCCTCCCTCTTCTAAGAAAACAGACTGGCTCAAGACTGTACTGTCCACTGCTATCTCTTTCCAGTGAAGACTGGAAGTTCAGGGAAACAGCTCTGAGAGACCAGAAGCCAGCAGCATTAAAAGTTCTAAACTGAAAGTGCTTGGGTAAGAATTTTAACAAAGAGCTTCTTTGTATTATTTATTTTATTGTGCTCAATGTGATCAGCTAAAAACATTAAGGGGTTTAATACAAAATGAATGCAAAAATAATGCAAAAATGCAAATGCAAAAATACATCAAGATAAAAAACATCCAGTATTTAGTACCATTTAAAGGATACCAAGGACAGTTATTGACACTTAAAAGGTTTTCATTTTTCTTGTCTCTCAAACTGTAGCACCAAATCCATCTGCGGCAGGATCCCGGTGCTGACAACACTTGTTTCATGTTGGGTAGCTTAACCACCTCCTTACCACACTATTGACGAAAGAGGGATACAGCGGGGCTCTGTTGTTCCTGGAGGGTTTCCTCCCAGAACCACACCCCTCGCACACCCCCTGGGGCCTCCTTCAGACACAGCCGATCACAGATCGTGCTATAGGGCCAATCACAGCTACTTACCTCACATGCTGTCACAGTGTGAGGAGAGGAGAGGATTATCAGTGCAACCCCATCAGTGCTGCCTATCAGTGCCAATTAGTGTCACCTATCAGTGCCCACCAGTGCCACCTGTCAGTGCCTTCCATCAGTGCTGCCTATCAGTGCACATCAGTGCTTCCCATCAGTGCACATCAGTGCCACCTATCAGTGCCCACCAGTGCCGCCTATCAGTGCCTCCCATCAGTGCGGCCTATCAGTGACCATCAGTGCGGCCTATCAGTGCTGCCTATTAGTGCCACCTATCAATGCCTATCAGTGCCCATTAGTGCCACCTATCAGTGCCCACCAGTGCTGCCTGTCAGTGCCTCCCATCAGTGCCCATCAGTGTGGCCTATCAGTGCCCATCAGTGTGCCCTATCAGTGCCCATCAGTGTGGCCTATCAGTGCTGCCTATTAGTGCCCCTCAGTGACACTTATCAATGCCTATCAGTGCCCATTAGTGGCCATCAGTGCCACCTATCAGTGCCTTCCATCAGTGCTGCCTATTAGTGCCCATCAGTGCTACCTATCAATGCCTATCAGTGCCCATTAGTGCCACCTATCAGTGCTGCCTATTAGTGCCCATCAGTGCCCATTAGTGGCCATCAGTGCTACCTATCAGTGCCGCCTATCAGTGCCTCCCATCAGTGCTGCCTATTAGTGCCCATCAGTGCCACCTATCAATGCCTATCAGTGCCCATTAGTGCCACCTATCAGTGCCGCCCATTAGTGCCTATTAGTGCCTCCTCATCAGTGCCCATCAGTGCAGCCTATAAGTGCTCATCAGTGCAGCCTTATCAGTGCACGTTAGTGAAGGAGAAAAATTACTTATTTGCAAAAAAAAAAAACAGAAACGAAGAAAAAGGGGTTTTATTTTCACAATTTTCCTTTTTTTTTTTGGTTTGTTTAGCAAAAAATAAAAAACCCAGTGGTGAATAAATACCACCAAAAGAAAGCGCTGTCTGTCTCAAAAAATTATAAAAATTTCATATGAGTACAGTGTTACATGACTACGCAATTGTCATTCTAAGTGCGACAGCACTGAAAGCCAAAAATTGGTCTGGGCAGGAAGGGGGTGAAGGTGCCAGGTAGGCAAGTGGTTAAACGGAGGTCTTATCACCATCATCTCCTCAGGCTTGGCAAGCGCCTTCTACATACATGGGCTTTAATACAGGGTGTGTTCTACAGTTCACAAATAATTCTGGGCCTTCATGCTTACAAGCTCCTTATTAAAATCTTTTGGTAATGTATATTAACAATGATAAAAATGACCCATACCAAAGAAATATAAAAAAAAATTATTTTAAATCTGATCATGATCTATACATTTTCCGGTTTAGTCTGTTTGATGACTGAAAAAGATAAAAAAATATGTATAATGATATTATAAAGCAAAAACAAAGAATCATATAAACGTAATTAAGCTGAAAAAAAAAAATATTAAAATACTTGCCTGCGACATAAAAAAATTTGCAATTGTGACGTCTGTACCAAATTATTTCCTGTTATCTGGGGCCATCTGCTGGTAATTTCTTGTAATAGCAGTAAAGTTTCTTGAAACTGTAATTCAAAAGGCATAAAGGAAACTATTTTTTTTTTTTTTTTCATTTTGGATAGAGTAAAGCCCCTACACACAATCTAAAAAGTATACGAAAAATGCGGCTTTCACATCGATCGTACGATAATCTGATTGTTAGTACAGCGCTTTCGGGAGCCAATCATGACAGTTCATCTGATATTATCCGATCGGACAAGCACTGACATTTTTTTGGTATCATATGATTTTCTTTTAACCTCTTGCTGACCACCCACCGCAGATTTACTGCGGCAGGCTGGCTCGGCTATGCAAAACGTCAGTCGCACACGTGGTGCTGGGGGGGCAAGTGCACGCCGCCGCGCTCCCGCCCCCACTTGGCAGCGGGGATGCCGATCCACGGGACCAGCGACCGCGATTGCCGCTGGGCACCCACGATCGCTCCCGCTGAGTGAGAAGTACGGTCAGCTGTTATAAACACAGCCGACCGTTCTTCTCTCTGGAATGATCACAGAGCTCCTGTGATCCTTCTAGGATGACATGTCTCTATGGTCATTTCACAGCCCTCTGTCATTCTCCCTTAGATCATGACAGAGGCTATGCGATCCTGCTATGTAGGATTGTATGTCTCTGTGATGATCTAACAAGTCCCTCCCCCATACAGTTAGTAAACACTCCCCTAGGCTCACACTTAACCCTTTGATCGCCCATAGGTTAACCCCTTCCCTGCCCGTGTCATTAGTAGAGTAACAGTGCATATTTTTAGCACTGATTATTGTAGTAATGTCACTGGTCCCCAAAAGTGTCAAAAATGGGGGTCCGATTTGTGTGCCGCAATGTTGCAGTCCCACTAAAAATCGCAGATCGCTGCCATTACTAGTAAAAAAAAAAATCGCTTACTGCGATTTTTTTTTTTTTTTTTTTTTACCAAAAATATGTAGCAGAATAATTGGCCTAAAAGGATGAATTTTTTTTTTTTGGGGGGGGGGGGGGGATGTTATATAGCAGAAAGTAAAAAATATATATATATATTTTTTTCCCCAGAATTGTCGCTTTTTTTTGTTTATAGCGCAAAAAATAAAAATGGCAGAGGGTGATCAAATACCACCAAAAGAAAACGATTTTTGTGGGGAAAAAAAGGACATTCATTTTATTTTGGTACAGCGTTGCACGATTTTTCGTTAAAATAACGTAGTGCCGTATCAGAAAAAATGGCCTGGTCATTAAGGGGGCAAATCCTTCCGGTGCAGAAGTGGTTAATCAGTACACTTGTCGTTCGAATACAAATTGGAACAAATACACTATAACACAGTACATCACTTTCAAATTTTTTGAGATTTTTCGTGCTTTAGTAAACACTTCAGTTTTGATATGAGATTAGCATGCAAAAAAAAAAATGAACGATCATTCGTCTGATAATCTCATTGTGTGTACCAGGCTTAAAGGAGGGTTATAACAAATGTTTCACTCAAATTTTTTACTGTGCTGAGCAAACCTTTAGACTGAGCAATTTCATCAAAAATCTTATATTGTCGCAAAACGTGCATGTTGCATGTATATCACATTTAAAAGCATTCTCTCCTTTTGTCTGTAGTTAGTTACAACAAGAATATTAAACTGTTGCTATGGCTGGAGGAAGTGAGACAGAACAGTGACAATTTCCCTTGGTGGCACTGGTATGGCTTACCCAATCAATGTAGAGTGCCCACAGCATGCCCCCAATCATTGCAGAGTGCCCACAGCATTGCCCCCAATCACTGCAGAGTGCCCACAGCATTGCCCCCAATCATTGCAGAGTGCCCACAGCATTGCCCCCAATCATTGCAGAGTGCCCACAGCATTGCCCCCAATCACTGCAGAGTGCCCACAGCATTGCCCCCAATCATTGCAGAGTGCCCACAGCATTGCCCCCAATCATTGCAGAGTGCCCACAGCATTGCCCCCAATCATTGCAGAGTGCCCACAGCATTGCTACCAATCATTGCAGAGTGCCCACAGCATTGCCCCCAATCATTGCAGAGTGCCCACAGCATTGCCCCCAATCATTGCAGAGTGCCCACAGCATTGCCCCCAATCATTGCAGAGTGCCCACAGCATTGCCCCCAATCATTGCAGAGTGCCCACAGCATTGCTACCAATCATTGCAGAGTGCCCACAGCATTGCCCCCAATCATTGCAGAGTGCCCACAGCATTGCCCCCAATCATTGCAGAGTGCCACAGCATTGCCCCCAATCATTGCAGAGTGCCCACAGCATTGCCCCCAATCATTGCAGAGTGCCACAGCATTGCCCCCAATCATTGCAGAGTGCCCACAGCATTGCCCCTAATCATTGCAGAGTGCCACAGCATTGCCCCCAATCATTGCAGAGTGCCCACAGCATTGCCCCCAATCATTGCAGAGTGCCACAGCATTGCCCCCAATCAATGCAGAGATGCCAGCGTTCCCCCCCCCGCGAGACCCGTGCACTTACAGTACCTCACGGACGGTCACGGCAGCTTCTCTTCAGTCCCCGGCTCCCCGCGTCCTCCAGCCTCCTCCTCCGGCAATGGCATGGGGTTTGCCTTTCCGCCAATCAGGAAGCGGGAGGACCCGCTCCCTGATTGGCCAGGAGGAGGATCCGTGTGACAATAGTGAATTTTCATTCGCTATTGTCACAGAATGGGCGGGCTCGGGGCGCACTGCTCTGCCCCCCGGCCGCCACGTCTGCGGCTGCGCGATCGGAATATGTGCTTGCGCGGGACCTACAATTGTACTGCGTGTCCGCGCATGCGCGCAGCTTAAAGGGAACATTGGTTATAACCCGTCAGATTTTTTTTTTTGCCACCTGTGTCTCATTGCAGAGATTTCCCTTCACTTCCTGTTCCATAGCCAAACAGGAAGTGAGAGGAAATCCCTGCAAATTAAGGGCATTTCTTGGGGACCCCAGGTCATCAAAACTAGTGTCCCCATTGGAAGATTTCCTGTCTGTTACTTTTGTGGGGACAACCCAAATCCTGGGTTTTCTTTTAATTTTTACTTTCAGGGCTCGTTTACACTGGTGCATCAGATCACACTGCTAAATGCGAACTGCGAACTGCTGGGAGTGTCAATACAATGTTAATGACACCCCCCCATTAGTTTGCATATCGCAATGCGAACTGTGAATTCGGACAGGAATCGGATCGCATAGGTCTCATGCGATCCGATTCTGGGCGGACCAAAAAAAAGGGTCCTGCATGACTTTGGCCCGAATGCGATGCAAATTCAGCCATACAATCTGTATGGCTGAATTTGCATCGCACAGACATCGCATGTGATTTGCAGAGCAGTGCGGTACGAATCACATGCAATGTCTTTCATCGCACCAGTGTGAACCAGCACTAAATGATAAACAGGACAAATAGAGAAGATTAATCACCTGAACCGGGGCACAGACAGCAATAAAAACTGACAGGGGCTCTAATCCTTCACTATCCAAAACTGAAAAAAAAAAAAAACGTCTTACCTTTCATTACACTTTAATAGTAAATATTTATATTATTATTATTTTTATAATTTTTTTTTATGTCTTTGATGTTTTATCTAGAAAAAGTATCTGCAACCCCCGAATTTCCATTGTGATTGGGAGCGTACAGTATCACACCTCCCAACTTTTTGAAATGGGAATGAGAGTCACCTATTAACAAAAGTATGTAGGCATAGGACACACCCCCTGTCACGCCCCCTTAACCACTTGCCGACCACCGCACGACTATTTACTGCGGCAGTCAGCCTCTCCTGGGCAAAGCGACGTAGACCTACGTCGCTCGCTCACGAGCCCGTAGGGGGCTAGTGCGCACCGCCGGCGGCACGCTCCTGCCCCCGCTCGTTCCCTGCCTTCCCCGTGCGTGTGACCGGCGACTCCGATGTCCGCCGGCCACTCGCGATCTCCCGCAGGAGAGGGATGATGTAAACACAGCCCTCTGTCATTCTCCCTTAGATCATGACAGAGGTTATGCAATCCTGCTATGTAGGATCGTATGTCTCTGTTATGATCTAACAAGCCACGCCCCCTGACAGTTAGAATCACTCCCCTAGGGACACACTTAACCCCTTGATCACCAATAAAGTTAACCCCTTCCCTGCCAGTGTCATTTTTACAATAACAGTGCATATTTATAGCACTGATTACTGTAGTAATGTCACTGGTACCCCCAAAAGTGTCAAAAATGTCAGTTAGGGGTCCGATCTGTCCGCCGCAATGTCGCAATCCCGCAAAAAAAAAATCGCAGATCGCCACCATTACTAGTTAAAAAAAAAAACAATAAAAATGACAGAAATCTTTCCCTTAGTTAGTAAACGCAATAACTTTTGCGCAAACCAATCAAAATACGCTTATTGTTATTTTTTTTTACCAAACACATGTAGCAGAAAACAAATTGACCTAAGATGTTAAAAAATTTTGATTTTTACATTTTTTTTTGGGAATTTCACATAAAAAAATTTGAAAATACTATTTTTTCAAAATTGTCGCTTTTTTTGTGTTTTTTAGCGCAAAAAAGTAAAAAATCGCACAGGTGATCAAATACCACCAAAAGAAATCTCTATTTGTGGGAAAAAAAGGACATCAATTTCATTTGAGTACAGCGTCGCACGACCGCGCAATTGTCCGTTAAAGTCACGCAGTGCCGAATCGCAAAATAGGGCCTGGTCTTTGAGCAGCCAAATCCCCCGGGGCTTAAGTGGTTAAAGGAGAATTATACAAAAAATTATTAGTTAAGTGCTTTATTTTTACCACTACTTTTCCTTTATACTGGATTTTAAAATTTACAAATGCAGCAATTTAGAAATTGGATGAAAGGTTCAGCATTGGGAAACACTTTTTAAAGATAAAAAGAACATTTTATATAGAACTATATAGATCAGACCAAAATGAGGGACAAATGAGGAGGAAAGAGGGACAGAGGGACTTTCTTCCCAATCAGAGACAGTCCCTCGGAATCAGAGACAGTCCCTCCAAATCAGAGACAGTCCCTTTAAATCAGAGACAGTCCCTCCAAATCAGAGACAGTCCCTTTAAATCAGAGACAGTCCCTTCAAATCAGAGACAGTCCCTCCAAATCAGAGACAGTCCCTCCAAATCAGAGACAGTCCCTTTAAATCAGAGACAATCCCTTCAAATCAGAGACAGTTTGGAGCGTACAATATACGAAGCTTGCTTTGTGAGTGAGCCATGAACACGTGCACATGCTCAGTTCATTCTAGGCAGGTCATTCACATGGTAGAGTTTAGTAGCCAATCACAATGCACATCTTCGCAGCCAATCGTGTACCCTTGTTATAATGTAACCAGGAAGAGCTGAGCACATGGGAGAGACGCAGGGATCAGCGTGAGATCTCAGTGTTTGGTGGATGCTGGAGAGGTAAACCGTCTGACAGTAATGTCTACCACTTGGAGATTATGTTGGTGATATTACGGAATTCTGGCAGGGTAATCTCACATTATCCGAGACATATAATAAGCCGGGGGCTGCCTCTAACCACCAGGCTTCACTTATGATCAAAAAACTGATTTTGAGTTGATTGTCATTAGTCCTTAAAAAGTCCCATGCTTTTTCTAGGTGGTGCTGACCTTCACCCAGCTTCTGGTTAGGATGTGCGCACACTTTTCCTCCCAGATGCACTGAATGCCAGGACTACATGGCCTGTGATACCCGTACGTGAGTATTCTCTATCATGCATGTGCCCACTATGTTCTTTGGCTTTATGTTTGTTTATATATATATATATATATATATATATATATAATTGCAGTGATTTAAAAAAAATATATTTTAGTGCTGGTTCACACATATGCGACGTCAGACATTGCATGTGATTCGCAGCGCACTGCTCTGTACGTTGTGAATTCAGCCATACAGATTGTATGGTTAAATTTGCATCTCATTCGGACCAAAGTTGCACAGGACCCTTTTTTTTTTTTGGTCCGCACCAGAATCAGATCGCATGGGTGTTCACACCTATGCGATCCGATTCCTGTCCGAACTGACAGTTCACACTGCGATATGTGAACTGATCTGGGGGTGCTTGCTAATGTTGTATTGACACCTGCGAGTCGAGAGCGATGCAGGAACCTGTAGTGGATTTGCAGGGTTCCCGCATCGCATATGTGTGAACCTGCACTTATTGTAATATTGCAGTTTCTTTTTTTTTAAACTATTGTAACGTTAAATCATTTAAAAAAAAATTAATGAGTGCGTGACTATTTTTTTTGTATATAACAGAAATAAAAAAAATACATTTGTAATATCACATTGTTTCTAACCACCTCCCTACCGCCCAATGTATATATACGTCCTGCTTTTAAACCTAAATACCGGTGTTATGGCAGCAGATAGCTGCCATAACCCTGGTATTTTTTTAAACTGCAGGTGGTCTGCTTTCCGATAAGGGTGGTCCCAGGGGCGGATTCGCCGCGGGATCACCCTTCCGGGATGGCGGAAGAGGTGCCCCCACCTCCCGCCGCGTCCCGGTCCTTTTCCCCGCTTACCGGACCCGCCGGCAGCGGGGAAAACAATCCGGTCCCGGATCCTCACAGACAGGATGTCGAGTGAGGGCAAGCTTGCCCTCACTCGAGTCTATGGTCTTGGAGGACCGGAGCTACGGCATGTCGTTGCCTAGCAACCGGCTTAAAGGTCCCTTTTTTTTTTTCTTATCTTTTAGTGTACTTGTGAGATCTGAGGACTTTTTGACGCGTGCAGAAGCAAATGCATACGGAAACCCCGCCCACATATGTAAACGGTGTTCAAACCACACATGTGAGGTATCGCCGCAATCGATAGAGCAAGAGAAATAATTTGAGCCCTAGACCTCCTTTGTACCTCTAAGATGGCAACCTGTAGAAATTTTTAAAGTGTCGCCTATGGGGATTTTTAAAGCGGAGTTCCACCCAAAAGTGGAACTTCCTCTTTAAATAGTCCTAACCCCCTGGCATGCCACATTTGGCATGTCATTTTTTTTTGGGGGGGGGGGGGAGCGGGTACCTAGTTTTGACATGTACCCGCTCCCACTTCCGCTCAGAGCGCCGCGGCATGCGCAGTCCGTACCCGGCTGTGAAGCCGCAAACTGTCACAGCCGGGTGCCCACATCAGTGATGCTGGCACCGCGGAGCAGAGAGGGAGAAGACGGCGCATCGCTGGACCGTGGGACAGGTGAGTGGGCGGTTAGGCTGGAACTCCGCTTTACGTACCAAAGTTTGTCGCCATTCCGTGAGCGTGCGCAATTTTGAAGCATGACATGTTGGGTATCTATTTACTCGGCGTAACATTATCTTTCACATTATGGAAAAAAATTGGGCTAACTTTAAAAAAATTTAATTTTTTCCAAACAAATTGCATTTGGAAGACCGCTGCGCAAATACGGTTTGATAAAAAATATTGCAATAATATCCATTTTATTCTCTAGGGTCTCTGCTAAAAATAATATATAATGTTTGGGGGTTCTAAGTAGTTTTCTAGCAAAAACAACTGATTTTAGCTTGTAAACACCAAATGTCAAAAATAGGCCTAGTAGGCAAGTGGTTTAAATAACCTATGGTAATAAAATAAAATGCTGTAATATTACAATAGTTTAGAAAATTTAACTTTTGTAATATTATAGCATTTAAAACCTCAAACTATTATAATGTTACAGCATTAAAAAAAAAAAAACCCACTAAAACAAACTATTATAATATAACCACATTTTTCAAATGTAATTGTATTGGTACAATGGTTCCATATATATCCAGCCTCTCTCTCTGTGCCATCCATGGGTGTCAGCACTCAGAGCAGCTGCGCACATCTCTCCCGGTGGAAGGGGAACTTTTTTTTTTTTTTTTTTTTTTTTATCGCAGCATTTTTTCAAAAAATATACTTTATCCTACCTTATTATAATATTGCAGTGTTTTTATTTTTAAATAGCCTATTGTAGTATTTAGCCCCTGTTCACATCAGCGAGATTTGACATGCAATTTGACGGGTCAAATGGCAGCTTATTGCTGGCAAAGGCACCATCCTAATCGGTGCAATGCCGACTTTGTGGCGCAGCACCAATTTCCAAAAGTAGTTCCTGCACTACTTCTGGCGACTTCGGGGGACGACTTCAAAACCCACACAGATGTCTTTCAAGTTGCCCCCAAAAGTCGGACTGAAATGCGGCTTTGAAATTGTGCGAGTTCAGATGAAGTCGCACGATTTTAAAGCCATGTTTAATGTGAACAAGGGCTTAGGGCTCTTTCACATGGGTGGCCTGATCGGGTCCGCCTAAAAAATGGGCAGGCAGACCCAGTCGGACCATCCATTTTACTCCTATGGAGCGGGGGATGTAAACGGACCTCCGATCCTACCTGCTAAAAACAGATGGATGGGGGATCGGATCGGAGGACAGTCGGATGTAAACCGATGTACCTCTGTCATTCTGCCTGAAGAAAACTGCCAGCACAGGGCCGATGAGAAAGCCAAAGATGTTGCTGGAGCATGTAGAGGACATGTGTCAGACACAAGGCCCGTGGGCCAAATCTGGCCCTCCAGGCCATTTCAAGTGGCCCTCACACCTCTCTTGGAGCTTCAGTAGCGCTCCAGCCCTCCTTTGGGCCTCCTCCAGACCTTTCACTTTCTGCTTCCTAGCTCTGCTCCCAGCTTATTCCCACACAAGGTAAGGGTGGGGTGGGGGTGACTCTTGACATCTGATGTAAGGGGGTTGGGATACTCTGGACTTCTAGTATTACAGATACAACCGGCCCCTCAAAGTTGAGTTTGACACCCCTGATGTAGAGGGGAAGTAGAAACATAAAAATATTTAAAAACCCAAGAAGTCAGCAGAAGAATATAAAAAAAAAATATAGCAAGTAGTCTAGCGTTCTGCTTTTTTTTTTATTTTGAAGTGCACTAAGGGTGGCCATACATTATACAATTTTCTTTAGATTTACCTTCAACTATGTAGTACAAAGGCCTGCCTAATTGAATACAATTGAAAGTGTTGTTTAGTTTTGACCTCCTCTTATATGGTTTTTGGTAAATCTAGCAGAAAATTGTACAAGAAAATTGAACATGTATGACCATCCTTAACCACTTTACTACCAGTCACGTAACCTCTACGTGATCAGACTTTGAGTGGTTATACCGGGATGATGCCTCTAGCTAGAGGCATCATCCCGGTACCGTTGTTTGAAGCCGACGGTCGGCTTTCCGTCGGTAACGATCGATGCGGCTCGGGAGCCGCTCGATCGTTACCCGGGGGGGCGGGAGGGGACGTCCCCCCCCTCCCGCCGCCTTCCGCGGCTTTGCTCGGGGCTACCGTCCCACCGGGAGCCCCGAGCACCCAGCCGGCACGTCCGCCGGCTGGATGGAGTCCCGATGAATGCCGGAAACGGCATCGATCGGGTCTCCGATGACGTAACCCGGAGGCGGCGTCCATGACGTCACGTCCGGGTTACTGTGCTGCAAAAGGCGGCAGATTTGAAAAACGGCTGTATGCAAAAATGCCGTTTTCGGCGTTTTGCATACAGGGAAGTGTAGTGGAGGGGTCTAGGGTCTTTTAGACCCTCGATCCCTCCATAAAGAGTACCTGTCACGACATATTGCTGTCACCAGGGATGTTTACATTGCTTGTGACAGCAATAAAAGTGATCAGATTTTTTTTTTTTTAAAAACCTGTAATAAAGTTTAAAAAAAAAGAAAAAATAAATAGGAAAAAAAAAAAAAAAAAAAATTTAGCCGTCCCCGTCACCGTTAGCTCGCGCACAAAAAAAAACGTATACGCAAGTCGAGCCGCAAATGAAATCGCTGTTCAAACCACACATGTGAGGTATCGCCGCGATCGCCAGAGCGTGGGCAATAATTAAAAAAAAAGAGCTACACTCTAACTCTAAACTGGTAACCGTTAAATAAATTTAAAGCGTCGCAGATTGAGATCTCTATTGACCGTAGTTTGTCGCCATCCCACGGGGGGGCGCAATTTTAAACCGTAACATGTTTGGTATCTATTTACTCGGCGTGACATCATCTTTCACAATATACAAAAAAAATGGGCTAACTTTACTGTTTAGTATTTTTTAAATGCAGTGAAATGTGATTTTTCAAATTTTTTCCAAAAAAATGGCGTTTTAAAGACCGCTGCGCAAATACCGCGTGACAAAAAATTTTGCAATGACCGACATTTTATTCTCCAGAGTCTTTGCTAAAAAAATATATATAATGTTTGGGGGTTCTAAGTAGTTTTCTAGGAAAAAATACTGGTTTTAACTTGTGAACAAAAAGTGTCCGAAATAGGGCTGGGGCTAAAGTGGTTAAGCCCCGTACACACGATAAGAAAATCTGAAGGGAAAATTCGTCCGACGACCGATCTGCCGATTTTCGGATTGTTAGTATGGTGCTTTCGACAGCCGACTCCGACTTTTCGGCTGACAAAATCCTGATGTGCAGGCTATAAAATTTTTGTCGTTCGTAATACAACGTCCGATTTTCATCTCATTAGTACAGATTTTGACGGAAAAAAATCATAAGAGCAAGACTAGGCATGCTCAGAGAGAAAGAACACATAGAAAGCAATCCAACACATGACATCACTTCTGAAGTAGAATTCTGTCGTATTGGAAAATTCGTATGAAAATAACCTCTTCACTTTCCACATCAGACTAGCATGCCACAAAAAACGGACGACAGATCGTTCGATAATCTTATCGTGTGTACGGGGCTTTAATCTGCTGGACAGAAGAGGAACAGATCCCCATCTGTCTGTTTTTAGCAAATCGGATTGGATATAGGTGGTTATAAACAGGCACATGTCTGTTTACACTTTCTGCCTTCTCCATAGAGGAAAATGGAGGTTCTGATCGGGTCTGCCTGAAAAACTGACAGGCGGACCCAATCAGCCCGATAGTGTAAAAGGGGCCTAATAATAATAATAATAATAATACAAGCATCTATATAACGCCATCAATTTATATGCTGTAAGTCACTTCTGTATTGTTTTTCTTTATTTGCAGGGCCAGGAGTATCCTGAATAATGGCTCTAAAAGTGCTAATTAGCACAAGCAGCAACTGTGTGAGTCACCTTAGAGGTGCCGGAAAGTTCCAAATGCCCACATTTGAACTCCGGAGTGTATTATGGCGACCCTTCCTTACCCAGCAGATCCCTGACTGCGGTGAAAAAACAGAGAGTAAAAATGTGGGCACCACAAAGGCGAGTAAACCCCAAGCCTCCATCAGAACGAAGGACACCCATGAGGACTGGCTTAGAGATTTTCTTCTGCAAAAAGGTGCCAACACAGAAACCATTGACAGTGTCATCTCCAGATACCCGCGAGCGGTTACTCGTACATCAGAAAATGTGTATGCCAGGTGGGAAATCTGGAAAAGCGTCTTGCAGACAGACCTGCAGGTCCTACAGACTCTTGAGCGCTCCCCTGAATCCTTTTTCCGATCGAGCGACCTTGAAAATTTGCAGGACAACATCTCCTTTGTTTGTTCACTGGGCCTTTCTCCAAAGATTGTAACTCAGTTGATGGCTAGGGCCCCTCGGACGTTCTCAAATCGAGCAGAGCTTAATCGTGACATGGTGGAGTTTTTACAAAATGTATGCATTTGCTTGGGAGGTGACAATCCTGAACAGTTTGCAAGAAAGATCATCGCAAAGAATGTGTATCTCTTAACCAGAAGTACCAAACGGATTAAAGCGAATATCGAGATATTCCAAACCATGTTGAAGATACCAAATGCAGAGATGCTGGATTGGATTCAAGGTATTGGCTCTGGGATTCTGGATCTGGGGAATGCCTATATCAAGAAGAACTTTGACAATTGTCAGAAGAAGCTTCAGTCTCTGGGTTGTTTAGAAGATGAGATTACTAAGTGTATATTCACTTTTCCTCGAATACTCTACCTGTCTCCTGTAACTTTTAACACCAAAATTGATCTGCTTATGAAGTGTGGTATTAAGGTGCACCAAATCTTGGAGACACCGAGGGTGCTTGATGTCAGCTCTTCGAGTATACAAAGTAAGATTAAAGAACTGACGCACCATGGCTATGATTTTCAGGCTTCTGGAATAGGAGTGTTGGCTTTGAGCAGAAACCGGTTCAAGTTGAAAGTCGAAAAACTCATTAATTCAAAAAACTAACAGGACTGGGTTTTAATGGTGTATAGCACCAGCCACACATCAGTGTGGCACACATATATTAAAGGCCCGTACACACGTAGCGATTGTCGGCCGTAAATATTCGGCCAACGTCCGATCGGCCGATTGTCTGCTTGTTAGTATGATGCTTCCGACAACCGACTCCGACTTTTCGGCCGAACAGAATCTGGTGTGCAGGCTTTAAAATTTTTGTTGGCCAACACCAGAACGGCCGATTGTTCCTCAGTCAGTACAGAATTCGGCCGACAAACAGCAGATGAGCAAGACTGGGCATGCTCAGAGAAAAAAAAACACACGGAAAGTCAACCATCACATGACATCACTTCTACAGTCGGCTGTTGTTGGCCGACAAAATTCGTGTGCAGTCTTTAGCACTTTTCAACCGACAGGACAGCACCGGACAAAAGACGGCCGACAATCGCTACATGTGTATGGGGCTTAAGGGGCATACATGTAGAAATGTTTGAGTGCCAGCTATTACTATCATAATGTCATGTAACATTTGCAAAGTTTATCGAGGTATGAGATAAAATAATAATCTTTAAGAAATAATGATCTTTGAGAAAAAACTCATTTCATGCAAAAATTCCAACCCAAAATAACATTTTTCTGTTTGTGAATCGAGCATTTAGAGGTAATCTTATGATGTTAAACAGCAAATTAAGTCAGTCACTCCCTCTTCTTAGTGAATTGAAGCTGATATGTCACTGTCACATAACCATACCACCTTGCACTACAAAAGCACATACCGTATCATGCCATTATAGCAAATAATTTAAATAGCAAATTACATCAAGCAGCAAGTGCACATTATATCACCCAGCCAGAACATGGACTGTGATATACATTATAACTTGTTCACCCCAGCAAAACGGCATTATTCTGCAAAAGCAATTTAAAATAACTTACAACATTGTTCAGCTACCACCATTCCCTCTAATGTAGTCTCTTATGTTCATCCACCACCATTTCTGATGTGGAGGGACTGTCCCTGATTTGGAGCATAGTCCCTCTCTTCTCATTTGTCCCTCATTTTGGTCTGATCTATATAGTTGCATAAAAAATGCACTCTTTATCTTTCAAAAAGTGATTTGCTTATAGGCGTCCCTTGTTCCTATCTCAAAAAGTTGAGAGGTATGGCCACCACCATCCTTTCTAATGTGAGCCCCCCCTATGTCCAGCCACCGCCATTCCCTCTAATGTGAGCCACCCTCATGTTTAGCCACCGCCATTCCCTCTAATGTGAGCCCCCCTCATGTTCAGCCACCGCCATTCCCTCTAATGTGAGCCCCCCTCATGTTCAGCCACCGCCATTCCCTCTAATGTGAGCCCCCCTCATGTTCAGCCACCGCCATTCCCTCTAATGTGAGCCCACCTCATGTTCAGCCACCGCCATTCCCTCTAATGTGAGCTCCCCTCATGTTCAGCCACCGCCATTCCCTCTAATGTGAGCCCGCCTCATGTTCAGCCACCGCCATTGCATCTAATGTGAGCCCGCTTCATGTTCAGCCACCGCCATTGCATCTAATGTGAGCCCGCCTCATGTTCAGCCACCGCCATTGCATCTAATGTGAGCCCGCCTCATGTTCAGCCACCGCCATTGCATCTAATGTGAGCCCGCCTCATGTTCAGCCACCGCCATTGCATCTAATGTGAGCCCTCCTCATGTTCAGCTACCGCTATTGCATCTAATGTGAGCTCCCCTCATGTTCAGCCACCGCCATTGCATCTAATGTGAGCCCTCCTCATGTTCAGCTACCGCTATTGCATCTAATGTGAGCTCCCCTCATGTTCAGCCACCGCCATTGCATCTAATGTGAGCCCGCCTCATGTTCAGCCACCGCCATTGCATCTAATGTGAGCCCTCCTCATGTTCAGCTACGGCCATTCCCTCTAATGTGAGCTCCCCTCATGTTCAGCCACCGCCATTCCCTCTAATGTGAGCTCCCCCCCCCCATGTTCAGCCACCGCCATTGCATCTAATGTGAGCCCGCCTCATGTTCAGCCACCGCCATTGCATCTAATGTGAGCCCGCCTCATGTTCAGCCACCGCCATTGCATCTAATGTGAGCCCTCCTCATGTTCAGCTACGGCCATCTCCTCTAATGTGAGCTCCCCTCATGTTCAGCCACCACCATTCCCTCTAATATGAGCTCCCCCCCCCCCCCCATGTTCAGCCACCACCATTCCCTCTAATGTGAGCTCCCCTCATGTTCAGTCACCGCCATTGCATCTAATGTGAGCCCGCCTCATGTTCAGCCACCGCCATTGCATCTAATGTGAGCCCTCCTCATGTTCAGCTACGGCCATCTCCTCTAATGTGAGCTCCCCTCATGTTCAGCCACCGCCATTCCCTCTAATGTGAGCTCCCCCCCCCATGTTCAGCCACCGCCATTGCATCTAATGTGAGCCCGCCTCATGTTCAGCCACCGCCATTGCATCTAATGTGAGCCCGCCTCATGTTCAGCCACCGCCATTGCATCTAATGTGAGCCCTCCTCATGTTCAGCTACGGCCATCTCCTCTAATGTGAGCTCCCCTCATGTTCAGCCACCACCATTCCCTCTAATATGAGCTCCCCCCCCCCCATGTTCAGCCACCACCATTCCCTCTAATGTGAGCTCCCCTCATGTTCAGTCACCGCCATTGCATCTAATGTGAGCTCCCCTCATGTTCAGCCACCGCCATTGCATCTAATGTGAGCCCGCCTCATGTTTAGCCACCGCCATTGCATCTAATGTGAGCCCGCCTCATGTTTAGCCACCGCCATTGCATCTAATGTGAGCCCGCCTCATGTTCAGCCACCGCCATTGCATCTAATGTGAACTCCCCTCATGTTCAGCCCCCCCCGCCATTCCCTCTAATGTGAGCCCTCCCTCATATTCAGACACTGCCATTCCCTCTAATGTGAGCCCCCCTCATGTTCAGCCACCGCCATCTCCTCTAATGTGAGCCCTCCTCATGTTCAGCCACCGCCATTCCATCTAATGTGAGCCCCCCTCATGTTCAGCCACCGCCATTGCATCTAATGTGAGCCCTCCCTCATGTTCAGCCACCGCCATTCCATCTAATGTGAGCCCGCCTCATGTTCAGCCACCGCCATTGCATCTAATGTGAGCCCGCCTCATGTTTAGCCACCGCCATTGCATCTAATGTGAGCCCGCCTCATGTTCAGCCACCGCCATTGCATCTAATGTGAACTCCCCTCATGTTCAGCCCCCCCGCCATTCCCTCTAATGTGAGCCCTCCCTCATATTCAGACACTGCCATTCCCTCTAATGTGAGCCCCCCTCATGTTCAGCCACCGCCATCTCCTCTAATGTGAGCCCTCCTCATGTTCAGCCACCGCCATTCCATCTAATGTGAGCCCCCCTCATGTTCAGCCACCGCCATTGCATCTAATGTGAGCCCTCCCTCATGTTCAGCCACCGCCATTCCATCTAATGTGAGTCCCCCTCATGTTCAGCCACCGCCATTCCCTCTAATGTGAGCTCCCCTCATGTTCAGCCACCGCCATTCCCTCTAATGTGAGCCCCCCCCCATGTTCAGCCACCGCCATTGCATCTAATGTGAGCCCGCCTCATGTTCAGCCACCGCCATTGCATCTAATGTGAGCCCGCCTCATGTTCAGCCACCGCCATTGCATCTAATGTGAGCCCTCCTCATGTTCAGCCACCGCCATTCCATCTAATGTGAGCCCCCCTCATGTTCAGCCACCGCCATTCCATCTAATGTGAGCTCCCCTCATGTTCAGCCACTGCCATCCCCTTATAATGCAAACCCCCCCCCTCCTGTTCAGACATCACCATCCCTCTAATGTGAGCCCCCCCCACTCATGTTCAACCACCACCTTCCCTTCTAATATTAGATTCCACATGTTCAGCCACCACCAACCTCTGTAATGAGAGGTCCCCTTATATTCAACCACCATCAGACCCCTCCCTGCATGGGAAGTTCCCCATAAATTTGACCTGCAAATCTAGTCTCCTCCCCTACTAAAGCCTCCCCCCCCCCCCCCAGCATTGGCTTTTGGCATACAATTCCCATTTAAAGGGGGCATTTATACTGATCATCAATCTAATGGGAGCATTTATACTGACCACCACTGTATTGTAGGCATTTACACTATCCACTAATGCACACAATATAATTGTGGTTGATGTACAGTACTTCCATCACATTGGAAGTCATTTTCTACATTTGCCAGCCTCATGTGTTGACCCTCGTGGTTGGCTTTAATTTCATTGGTGTTCTGAGACAAGGTTTTGTTACGTTGGTGGTCAGTGAAGTGCCCCTAATCATTGGCGACCACTAGGAGAAGGCCCCTTTATATTGATATTGTTAGTGGTAAAAGGGCTCCCCTATTCATTGGTGGTCGGTGGTTATTTTCCTTAAATAGAAACGCCTCTTAACATACAGATTCCTGCACTCTGCACCAGAACTATAGGATACCATCAAGTACAACCCACAGAATTGGAACCCGATAATGTTCTCATGGGTTAGATGTTTTTTGTGATAACCTTGATCTATTTTTGCTATTCTTTCTGGGCTCTTTTGGAGAAGGTTTATTACAAGATCTTTTTGCATCCTTGGTCCTCATTGAAGAGCTTTCTACCCAGCCACCACAACCAGGCCATGGGCAACAATGAATATCTGACAGGCATTTTGATGCCTCTTCACTGTAACCAAAATAAAAAGAAATGGCTGGAGTTCCACTTTAAGTGCATTTCATCTGAATTTTTATCAAAGTGGCCAAAGATGGATTTGTGTTGCCCAGTAAAATAAAAGGAACATTCTAGATTGTGTAGGCAGCACCACCACCAGATATTTGAAAATGTAAGGCCAATGGTATATTGTCTATATAAAAGGCCAGTCTAGCAGGAACTGACATCTCTATTACATGCAAAATCCGATGAGTGACTTGCTGTCTTTGCTTATCCTTTGGGAACCTTGGAGATTTGGTTGGCTGGGGTTCCTTTCCACCTTGGGTGTTCAAACACCACCTTTTGCAACATCCCCCTATAATGGTTATATCAGTTGTAAAGACCTAGAGTAAAGCTCCTGCATGACAATCTTAACAAGTTCTAAATCCAGTTATTTAATATGCAACACACCTAAAGTGAACATAAAACTTCCTGTACCTTCCTCTGCCCCAAACTTGTGTCTCACATGCTTCCCCTTCCAGACACTGCAGCTCACAGTGGGAGGGTTTCAGCAACAGAGGCAGTGCTGTATAGTCCATCCAAAAAGTAGAGGTTGGGACTAGGTGTGGCCAGGGGCTGATTGATCAGGTACAGGCTAAGGACAGATTCTTACAGGATACCTATGGAGAGAGGAAGAGGCAAGGAGAAGATAGTGTTGTGGGTGACACTGGAGGAGTGCTTCAAAAGGTAGGAGGAGAACCAGGAAAGAGCAGAGTCTTGAAGGCCAAGGGAGTGGAGTTTTTTGAGGCTGCGTCTAGTAGCTGGCACTATTACAGTGAAAGCCGTAATCTTCCAGTTCCTGCAGAGGTTCCCTCGTGCATACTGTCCATAGGCGGTTGCTTCCCCTGCCACCCTTTAACCACTTGCCGACCGCCGCACGACTATCTACGTCGGCGGTCAGCCCCTCACAGGCAAAGTGACATAGGGCTACGTCACTAGCTTGTGACGGTCTAGGGAGCGAGCGGGCGCCGCCGGAGGCGCGCTCCCGCGTGGTCACGGACCCCCCCCGCGCGTGTGACTGGCGGACCCGATGTCCGCCGGCCACTCGGCGATCGGCGGGGGAGAGGGAGAAAGTCAGGCGGCTTGTGTAAACAAGCTGCCTGTCATTCTCCCCTGTGTATGAAGGATGATCATACGGTTCTACTATGTAGAACCGTTGATTACTCTTAATACATCTGTAGCCACAGCCAATCACAGTAGAAAGCACGCCCCTAGGGACACACATAGCCCCTCCCTTTCAAAAAAGTTAACCCCTTCACTGCCAGTGTAATTTTACAGTAACAGTGCATATATATAGCACTGATTACTGTAGAAATGTCACTGGTACCCCCAAAAGTGTCAAAAATGTCAGTCAAGGGTCCGATCTGTCCGCCGCAATGTCGCAGTACCGCAAAAAAAATCGCAGATCGCCGCCATTACGCGTTAAAAAAAAACAACAAAAATCTTTCCCTTTGTTAGTAAACGCGATAACTTTTGCGCAAACCAATCAAAATACGCTTTTTGCGATTTTTTTTTTTTTTTTTTTTTTTTTTTTTTTTTACCAAACATAGGTAGCATAAAACAAATTGGCCGAAAATGTTAAAAAATTTTGATTTTTACATTTTTTTTGGGGGGAATTTCATATAAAAAAATTTGAAAAATATTGCTATTTTTGCAAAATTTACGCTCTTTTTTTGTTTATAGCGCGTGATCAAAAAATCGCACAGGTGATCAAATACCACCAAAAGAAAGCTCTGTTTGTGGGAAAAAAAGGACGCCAAATTCGTTTAGATACAGCGTCGCACGACCGCGCAATTGTCCGTTAAAGTCACGCAGTGCCGAATCGCAAAATACCCCCTGGTCAGGAAGGGGGTAAAATCTTCCGGGGCTTAAGTGGTTAAAGAACTCCTTATATTTTTCTCAATTAATTCAAGGCCTAATGTGATTAGGTAAGGTGGAGATCATGATGTCATCGCCCCTCCTCTCCACCTGGTCCAATCAGAGTAAGCAAAAAAAAACCCAAAAAAAAACAAGGTGATCTATGAATGGCAGCAGTGCAGAGAGAGTAACCCCTTGTGGTCAGTATGCAGAAGGGCAGCAGCTTCCCCCTGCAAGACCCAGGAGACCGTTTTTGTAAATATTTTAATATACAGTGCCTTGCGAAAGTATTCGGCCACCTTGAACTTTTCGACCTTTTGCCACATTTCAGGCTTCAAACATAAAGATATAAAACTGTAATTTTTTATAAAGAATCAACAACAAGTGGGACACAATCATGAAGTGGAACGAAATTTATTGGATATTTCAAACTTTTTTAACAAATAAAAAACTGAAAAATTGGGCGTGCAAAATTATTCATCCCCCTTAAGTTAATACTTTGTAGTGCCACCTTTTGCTGTGATTACAGCTGTAAGTCGCTTGGGGTATGTCTCTATCAGTTTTGCACATCGAGAGACTGAAATTTTTGCCCATTCCTCCTTGCAAAACAGCTCGAGCTCAGTGAGGTTGGATGGAGAGCGTTTGTGAACAGCAGTTTTCAGTTCTTTCCACAGATTCTCGATTGGATTCAGGTCTGGACTTTAACTTGCCCATTCTAACACCTGGATATGTTTATTTGTGAACCATTCCATTGTAGATTTTGCTTTATGTTTTGGATCATTGTCTTGTTGGATGACAAATCTCCGTCCCAGTCTCGGGTCTTTTGCAGACTCCATCAGGTTTTCTTCCAGAATGGTCCTGTATTTGGCTCCATCCATCTTCCCATCAATTTTAACCATCTTCCCTGTCCCTGCTGAAGAAAAGCAGGTCCAAACCATGATGCTGCCACCACCATGTTTGACAGTGGGGATGGTGTGTTCAGGGTGATGAGCTGTGTTGCTTTTACGCCAAACATAAAGTTTTGCATTGTTGCCAAAAAGTTCGATTTTGGTTTCATCTGACCAGAGCACCTTCTTCCACATGTTTGGTGTATCTCCCAGGTGGCTTGTGGCAAACTTTAAACGACACTTTTTATGGATATCTTTAAGAAATGGCTTTCTTCTTGCCACTCTTCCATAAAGGCCAGATTTGTGCAGTATACGACTGATTGTTGTCCTATGGACAGAGTCTCCCACCTCAGCTGTAGATCTCTGCAGTTCATCCAGAGTGATCATGGGCCTCTTGGCTGCATCTCTGATCAGTCTTCTCCTTGTATGAGCTGAATGTTTAGAGGGACGGCCAGGTCTTCGTAGATTTGCAGTGGTCTGATGCTCCTTCCATTTCAATATTATCGCTTGCACAGTGCTCCTTGGGATGTTTAAAGCTTGGGAAATCTTTTTGTATCCAAATCCAGCTTTAAATTTCTCCACAGCAGTATCTCGGACCTGCCTTGTGTGTTCTTTGTTCTTCATGATGCTCTCTGCGCTTTAAACGGACCTCTGAGACTATCACAGTGCAGGTGCATTTATACGGAGACTTGATTACACACAGGTGGATTCTATTTATCATCATTAGTCATTTAGGTCAACATTGGATCATTCAGAGATCCTCACTGAACTTCTGGAGAGAGTTTGCTGCACTGAAAGTAAAGGGGCTGAATAATTTTGCACGCCCAACTTTTCAGTTTTTTATTTGTTAACAAAGTTTGAAATATCCAATAAATTTCGTTCCACTTCATGACTGTGTCCCACTTGTTGATTCTTCACAAAAAATTACAGTTTTATATTTTTATGTTTGAAACCTGAAATGTGGCAAAAGGTCAAAGTTCAGACACCTGTGTACAAGAGACCTTACACACCAAGTACAGAAACTCTGACTATTCAGTGTTTTAGGGCTCATTTACATTTTCAATTGGGCGGGCGGTAAAACCCTGTGGTTAAGACTCGTTTCAACTGCCCATCAACTGCTCCCCTTTAGCTGCAGAGGCAATGGCTGAAGGTGTACACATGCTTCAGCCATGGGGGAATTATGCCCCTTGTGGTTGTCGAGTATTTAGAGGGTTAAAGCAGATGGTGAGGAGGTGATACAATGCCTACTAACCTCACCCCCTGTCTATTGCTCTCTGAAGAGTGATCTGATTTTTTTTTATGCATCGTTTACATGGGGCATACTAAAGCGTACGCCCATGGAGGCCGTATATACCCACATAGGGATGCATAGGTGTTCCGTGCATCCCTGTACAGGCAGTCCCATTGATGTTAATTGGAACACAGCCTCTGACCATCGCCTGTATCGTGTCTGCAGTCTCTGACCATCTCCTATATTGTTTCTGCAGTCTTTGACCATCTCCTGTATTGTGTCTGCAGTCTTTGACCATCTCCTGTATCGTGCCTGCAGTCTTTGACCATCTCCTGTATCGTGTCTGCAGTCTCTGACCATCTCCTGTATCGTGTCTGCAGTCTCTGACCATCTCCTGTATTGTGTCTGCAGTCTCTGACCATCTCCTGTATCGTGTCTGCAGCTCTGACCATCTCCTGTATCATGTCTGCAGTCTCTGACCATCTCCTGTATCGTGTCTGCAATCTCGGACCATCTCCTGTAATGTGTCTGTAGTCTCTGGCTATCTCTTGTAATAATGTGTCTGCAGTCTCTGACCATCTCCTGTAGTGTCTCTGTGGTGTGTGAGTGATGTGAGGCGTATATGTTTTATACAGGCTGCGTGTGAGTGACATTACACAGACACACCCACACACAGAAAAAATATTCACACATATACTGACAAAACATACACCCGCAAATAAAAATCACATGTATACTGTCATTACATACAGAAGAAAATAATAATAGCTAATAGCCCTGCCCTCTGTACGTAGCATCCTCCTGAACTCTGTACTCTGTACGTAGCATCCTCCTGAACCCTGTGCCCTGCACGTAGCATCCTCCTGAACCCTGCATGCAGCATCCTCCTGAACCCTGCACCCAGCATCCTCCTGAACCCTGCGCCCTGCACGTAGCATCCTCCTGAACCCTGTGTCCTGCACGTAGCATCCTCCTGAAACCTGCACGTAGCATCAGCATACAGGGACACATTGACCACCAAAACGCAAGACCAATGTTTACCAGTACAGAGGACATAACAAATCAAGTAAAACAACTACCATGCAACTAAAAAAATTTCAAAAGCAAGAAGAGAATCTTGTTAGCTGGTTCCCTTATCTAAGGCGAATCAATAAAAAGCAAAAAATGCAGCGCTGCCCTACATCTATAAAAATGTACAAATGGACTTATAAGTGCAATGGTAAAACCTATAAATGAATATCCAGTGCAAACCAACCAATGTATTCCAAAATAGTAGTGAAGATGTCACTCTCGTCTGCAAAAATATTTTGAGAAATTGCAGAGCTTCAATGTGCAAATAATGGTGAAATCCCCTACATGCACAAATAATTACAGAGATGTAAATAAGCCAGTGTATTAAGACACCGACTGACGGCACCATACCCCCCCCCCCCCCGGACCACACCAGGCCACACACCATCCCCCCCACAGCAAGAGAGGAGAGGACAGAAAAGGCAGGCCCCCTCCAACACTCACTCACCCTGCCTGGATGAAGCGGTGGCTTCGGCTTCTTCCCCCGTCTTCTGCATCTCTTCCCTCCTCCTTCATGCCCAATGGCATGGCTTCTCCTTTCGGCCAATCGGGAAACGGGTCTCAAAACCCACTTCCTGATTGGGCAGGAGCAGGATCCGTGTGACAATCGCGAATTTTCATTTGCTATTGTCACCCAACTGGGTGGGCTCGGGGCGCACTGGTCTGTGCCCCGAGCCCACCCTTTTATTTTAGCCTGTGAGAGCCTCTGGCTCTAATCACATGGTTAAAAAAAAAAAATGTAGATTAGGGGCCGGACGTATGGATGGGGAGGCGGCGCCCTGTATGACCAGCCACCACTGCTTAAGACCAATGGCATCATCAGTTGATAAGGAGGATGTCAGTTGCCTGCATAGCATCCTTGTTTGACCCTCCTCTGCCCCTCTCCATCAGCTGTGGGATCACATGCTGAGTGATAGACAAACATTGGAATACTAGTCAGTACCAGTTTGCAAAAGTGTATTGGCTTTGAAAGAATAAATCACCTCTAATGTTGGATGTCCTACTTGGACTTGTGGATGTTGCTGCATTATGTAAAACTATGTAGCACCCTCCTAGATAGGTGCTAGGAAGAGAGAGTAGTTTGCTTTGCCTGCCTAACAAGGGAGTAGAAGGTAAAACATAGCCTGCTCCATCTGCTTATCAAGGGAGTCTGATCAGTAGTTATGCCTGTTGCATGTGTCCATGTGTGATTCATCTGGTCTGAGGGAGTGTCCCAACTGTATCCAATAGGGGAGCCTGTTGGACAGTGGAGGAAACCAAGCAAGTGACACACAGGCTTTGTAACTATCCCAGTGGGTTGGCACAAACAGTGGTGCATCCTGGGATAAGTTATAAAAGCCAAGGGCACATGTGGCAGGGTGTCTTTAGGTGGGAAGCCAGGTCCCAGGAAGAGTCTGAAGGATGTCTCTCCTGTCTGTATGGAAGGTGGTCACAGGCTAAGTGAGCCAAGAGTGTGGTGCTGAGCCAGGAGGTCCAGGAGGCTGATAAGTGGAGTTGGAGGCAGAGCAACCTTGGGAAAAACAGTGAACGTGAGTACCAGGAAGCTTGCCAGGGGTCTGCCCAGGAAGAGGACCACTCCAGTTGAGAGTCAGTGGACAGGTGTCAGTGCACACAGCAAGTAAGAAAGGGGGTGCCAAGCTTGAACCCTGAAGAATCATTCAAATAGGATCACATTATATATCTTCACTTCTGTGGCAAGGTGAAGCAGCGGCCTTGCTGCACACTACAGCTAGTTGTCCTCATATTTGTGCATAGTTCATAGTTGGAGTATCCCACTCATCCCTTCTCCTATCCCAGTTCTAAATTAAACACAAAAACCAAATCCCCTGGACTATTCGTTGTCTGAGCAAAGCATTTAAAGTGATAAGTTTCCATAGACTGTTGCTAAGGGTAACCCAGGGGAATCCAGAAAGTGCAATTCTCAGCAGTCCTCCATAGTTGCCAACATTTGAAAAAAATTTCCAGGGACACTTTGCAGCACAGTTATCAATTAATTACCACACCCACTTGCCTGAAGCTCCGCCCACTACACGTAATTAATCTACGCCTACTTGTCATCAGATTATAGGGTCTACTCAATAAAGAGAGAATTACAGGAAATTGAAAAGGAATGCGCACATATAATGAATTATATCATAAGTGACACATGCCTATTGAAAACACTTTGGTTACATTTGCCCTCCCTTAAGGCTGAAATTGTAACTTAACCACTTAAGCCCCGGAAGATTTTACCCCCTTCCTGACCAGGGGGTATTTTGCGATTCGGCACTGCGTGACTCTAACGGACAATTGCGCGGTCGTGCGACGCTGTACCTAAACGAATTTGGCGTCCTTTTTTTCCCACAAACAGAGCTTTCTTTTGGTGGTATTTGATCACCTGTGTGATTTTTTGATCACGCGCTATAAACAAAAAAAGAGCGTCAATTTTGCAAAAATAGCAATATTTTTCACATTTTTTTATATGAAATTCCCCCCAAAAAAAATGTAAAAATCAAAATTTTTTAACATTTTCGGCCAATTTGTTTTATGCTACCTATGTTTGGTAAAAAAAATTGCAAAAAGCGTATTTTGATTGGTTTGCGCAAAAGTTATCGCGTTTACTAACAAAGGGAAAGATTTTTGTCATTTTTGTTGTTTTTTTTTTTAACGCGTAATGGCGGCGATCTGCGATTTTTTTGCGGTACTGCGACATTGGGGCGGACAGATCGGACCCTTGACTGACATTTGTGACACTTTTGGGGGTCCCAGTGACATTTCTACAGTAATCAGTGCTATATATATGCACTGTTACTGTAAAAATACACTGGTAGTGAAGGGGTTAACTTTATTTGGGAGGGAGGGGCTGTGTGTGTCCCTAGGGGCGTGCTTTCTACTGTGATTGGCTGTGGCTTCAGCTGTAAGGACACTGATCAACGGATCTACATACTAGATCCGTGTGATCAGTGTCTTTACAGCGAGGAGAATGACAGGTGGCTTGTTTACACAAGCTGCCTGACATTCTCCCTCTCCCCCGCCGATCGCCGAGTGACCGGCGGACATCGGGTCCGCTGGTCACACGCGCGGGGGGGTCCGTGACCACGCGGGAGCGGGAGCGCGCCTCCGGCGGCGCGCGCTCGCTCCCTAGACCCTCACAAGCAAGCGACGTAGCCCTACGTTAGTTTGCCTGTGAGGGGCTGACCGCCGACGTAGATAGTCGTGCGGTGGTCGGCAAGTGGTTAAAATGGTTCTTTCAATATATGCTTTTCCAAGTTTTAATGCATACCATTATTTTTGTAAGCGAAGCCTTGCACTCATAAATCCTATGTTTATTTTTGATGAAGGGTAGTAGGTGCAGAATAAGTTTCCAATGGTCCTTGTAGTCCTGTTGTTTTATTCCAGAAAGTGCCTCTGCTTATCTCTTACATTTTCTCCTTTGAATGCTTCTACTTGTCAGAGATTGGCCCCCCAAACCGAGCTTGTACGAGCTTTCCCAAGCCCGGCAGGCATTGGAACGGCACATGCGCCGCTACAATGTCGGCCCGCAACCATTTTTTTTTTTTTACGGGCACCGGCTGCCCGTAACGGGCGTTTACATACAGCAAGGACAAATTATACTACCCGGGACAGGGTCCTATTTCCCGGGACTGTCCCTGCAAAAATGGGACAGTTGACAGGTATGCACTTGGGAGCCATGACACCCTGACTGACAAAAATAAATCATGGGCCTGCTGTTAGGCAGACAAAGCCCACTATGCATTTACCTAGCACCTACCTGTAGGGTGCTGCACCCACCCCCACAATCCTTCACTCTGCAGCCCCTTCATCCCTCATCACTCCACGCTCTGCACCTCCTGCATCTCCCATTGCTCTGCACAATCCGATATGCTTCACTCTGCACCCCCTGCATCCCCAATTACTCCACACTCTGCATCCTCTAATACCCTGCAACTCCTGCACCCCCCCGGATACATCTTACGACATCCCCAAATAATTCTCTCCCAGCACCACTTTATCCCCTAATAATTCTCACTCTGCATTCCCTATATCCCCTATTATACTTTACTCTGCATCCCCTGTATTCCCCAATACATCTCACTCTGCATCACCTGTATCCCCCATTACACCTCACTCTGCCTCACCTGTATCCCTCAATACACCTCACTCTACATCACCTATATCCCCTATTATACCTCACTCTGCATTCCCTGTATCCCCCATTATACCTCCGCCTGCATTCCCTGTATTCCCCAATACATCTCACTCTGCATCACCTGTATCCCCCATTACACCTCACTCTGCCTCACCTGTATCCCTCATTACACATCACTCTGCATCACCTGTATCCCCCATTACACCTCATCTGTATCCCTCATTACACCTCATTCTGCATCACCTGTATCAGCCATTACACCTCACTCTGCATCACCTGTATCCCCCAATACACCTCAGTCTGCATCCCCTGTATCCCCCATTATACCTCTCTCTGCATCCCCTGTATCCCTCATTACACCTCACTCTGCATTCCCTGTATCCCTCATTACACCTCACTCTGCATCCCCTGTATCCCCCCTTACACCTCACTCTGCATCCACTGTATCCCCCAATACATCTCACTCTGCATTCTCCAATAATTCTCACTCAGCACCCCCCCTGTATCCCCCATTACACCTCACTATTCATCCACTGTATCCCCCATTACACCTTACTCTGTATCCCCTGTATCCCCCAATACATCTCACTCTGCATCCCATGTATCCCCCATTACACCTCACTCTGCACCCCCTGTATCCCCCATTACACCTCACTCTGCACCCCCTGTATCCCCCGTTACACCTCACTCTGCATCCCATGTATCCCCCATTACACCTCACTCTGCACCCCCTGTATCCCCCATTACACCTCACTCTGCATCCACCAATAATTTGTACCCAGCACCCCCTGCTTCCCCCATTACACCTCACTCTGCATCCCCTGTATCCCCCATTACATCTCACTCTGCATCCCCAAATAATTCTCACTCTGCATCCACTGTATCCCCCATTACACATCACTCTGCATCACCTGTATCCCCCATTACACCTCACCTGTATCCCTCATTACACCTCATTCTGCATCACCTGTATCAGCCATTACACCTCACTCTGCATCACCCGTATCCCCCAATACACCTCAGTCTACATCCACTGTATCCCCCATTATACCTCTCTCTGCATCCCCTGTATCCCTCATTACACCTCACTCTGCATTCCCTGTATCCCCCAATACATCTCACTCTGCATTCTCCAATAATTCTCACTCAGCACCCCCTGTATCCCCCATTACACCTCACTCTGCATCCACTGTATCCCCCATTACACCTCACTCTGCATCCCCTGTATCCCCAATACATCTCACTCTGCATCCCCAATAATTCTCACTCTGCATCCCCTGTATCCCCCATTACACCTCACTCTGCATCCCCCATTACACCTCACTCTGCATCCCCCAATATTTCTCACTCAGCACCCCTGTATCCCCCATTACACATCACTCTGCATGCCCTGTATCCCCCATTACACATCACTCTGCACTCCCTGTATCCCCAATACATCTCACTCTGCATCCCCTGTATCCCCCATTACACCTCACTCTGCACCCCCCACATCCCCCATTACACCTCACTCTGCATCCCCCAATAATTTGTACCCAGCACCCCCGCTTCCCCCATTACACCTCACTCTGCATTCCCTGTATCCCCCATTACATCTCACTCTGCATCCCATGTATCCCCCATTACACCTCACTCTGCACCCCCTGTATCCCCCATTACACCTCACTCTGCATCCACCAATAATTTGTACCCAGCACCCCCGATTCCCCCATTACACCTCACTCTGCATTCCCTGTATCCCCCATTACACCTCACTCTGCATCCCATGTATCCCCCATTACACCTCACTCTGCACCCCCTGTATGCCCCATTACACCTCACTCTGCATCCACCAATAATTTGTACCCAGCACCCCCTGCTTCCCCCATTACACCTCACTCTGCATCCCCTGTATCCCCCATTACATCTCACTCTGCATCCCCTGTATCCCCAATACATCTCACTCTGCATCCCCCAATAATTCTCACTCTGCATCCCCTGTATCCCCCATTACACCTCACTCTGCCTCACCAGTATCCCTCATTACACATCACTCTGCATCACCTATATCCCCTATTATACCTCACCTGTATCCCCCATTACACCTCACCTGTATCCCTCATTACACCTCATTCTGCATCACCTGTATCAGCCATTACACCTCACTCTGCATCACCCGTATCCCCCAATAAACCTCAGTCTACATCCCCTGTATCCCCCATTATACCTCTCTCTGCATCCCCTGTATCCCTCATTACACCTCACTCTGCATTCCCTGTATCCCCCAATACATCTCACTCTGCATTCTCCAATAATTCTCACTCAGCACCCCCTGTATCCCCCATTACACCTCACTCTGCATCCACTGGATCCCCCATTACACCTCACTCTATATCCCCTGTATCCCCCAATACATATCACTCTGCATCCCATGTATCCCCCATTACACCTCACTCAGCACCCCCTGTATCCCCCATTACACCTCACTCTGCATCCACTGTATCCCCTATTACACCTCCCTCTGTATCCCCTGTATCCCCCAATACATCTCACTCTGCATCCCATGTATCCCCCATTACACCTCACTCTGCACCCCCTGTATCCCCAATAACACCTCACTCTGCACCCCCGGTATCCCCCATTACACCTCACTCTGCATCCCCCAATAATTTGTACCCAGCACCCCCTGCTTCCCCCATTACACCTCACTCTGCATCCCCTGTATCCCCCATTACACCTCACTCTGCATCCCCTGTATCCCCCATACATCTCACTCTGCATCCCCCAATAATTCTCACTCTGCATCCCCTGTATCCCCCATTACACCTCACTCTGCACCCCCATATCCCCCATTACACCTTACTCTGCACCCCCCTGTATCCCCCATTACACCTCACTCTGCATCCCCCATTACACCTCACTCTGCATTCCCCAATATTTCTCACTCAGCACCCCTGTATCCCCCATTACACATCACTCTGCATCCCCTGTATCCCCCATTACACATCACTCTGCACTCCCTGTATCCCCAATACATCTCACTCTGCATCCCCTGTATCCCCCATTACACCTCACTCTGCATCCCCCACATCCCCCATTACACCTCACTCTGCACCCCCCACATCCCCCATTACACCTCACTCTGCATCCCCCAATAATTTGTACCCAGCACCCCCGCTTCCCCCATTACACCTCACTCTGCATTCCCTGTATCCCCCATTACATCTCACTCTGCATCCCCTGTATCCCCAATACATCTCACTCTGCATCCCCCAATAATTCTCACTCTGCATCCACCTGTATCCCCCATTACACCTCACTCTGCACCCCCCACATCCCCCATTACACCTCACTCTGCACCCCCGTATTCCCCATTACACCTCACTCTGCATCCCCCATTACACCTCACTCTGCATCCCCCAATATTTCTCACTCAGCACCCCCTGTATCCCCCCATTACACATCACTCTGCATCCCCTGTATCCCTCATTACACCTCACTCTGCACCCCCTGTATCCACAATACATCTCACTCTGCATCCCCTGTATCCCCCATTACACCTCACTCTGCACCCCCCACATTCTCCATTACACCTCACTCTGCACCCCCCGTATCCCCCATTACACCTCACTCTGCATCCCCCGCATCCCCCATTACACCTCACTCTGCATCCCCCAATATTTCTCACTCAGCACCCCCTGTATCCCCCATTACACATCACTCTGCATCCCCTGTACCCCCATTAGACATCACTCTGCATCCCCTGCCTCCCCCATTACACCTCACTCTGCATCCCCTGTATCCCCCATTACACCTCACTCTGCACCCCCTGTATCCCCCGATACACCTCACTCTGCATCCCCTGTATCCCTCATTACACCTCACTCTGCATCCCACCAATAATTCTAACTCAGCACCCCCTGTATCCCCCATTACACCTCACTCTGCATCCCCCAATGATTCTTACTCAGCACCCCCTGTATCCCCCTATTACACCTCACTCTGCATCCCCCAATAATTCCCACCCAGCCTCCCCTGTATCCCTCATTACACCTCACTCTGCATCCCCTGTATCCCCCATTACACCTCACTCTGCATCCCCTGTATCCCCCATTACACCTCACTCTGAATCACCTGTATCCCCCATTACACCTCACTCTGCATTCCCTGTATCCCCCATTACACCTCACTCTGCATCCCCTGTATCCCCCATTACACCTCACTCTGCATCCCCCAATAATTCCCACCCAGCCCCCCCCCCCTGTATCCCTCATTACACCTCACTCTGCATCCCCCATTACACCTCACTCTGCATCCCCCATTACACCTCATTCTGCACCCCTCAATAATTCTCACTCCCCACCCCCTGTATCCCCCATTACACCTCACTATGCATCCCCTGTATCCCACATTACACCTCCCTCTGTATCCCACATTACACCTCATTCTGCACGATCTGTAAATTCAAATCTGCCGGGCACTGCACACTGACTCACTTGAGGAGGAATGTTCTTGTTCAGAGGACGTCCCCGTAGCCTTGTGTGTTCAGTCTGAGCGCGCTGAGTGCAAGGGCGGGGCATGCGGACGTGGCGGGGCGTACCCGAAGTTATGCTATTCATTGGACAGGCACAGTCAGAGGCCAGCCCCCACCACAGTTCGCCCAAGCATGAAGGGAAGATAATAATGACGGCTGCACTCACTCAGCGCAGGGAGACAAGAATAAAGGTCAGACGGCCCTTCCTGCCTCCCCCACTGGCCGGGACAAGTCCCAGCAGTGTAAATTTGCCGGGACAAGTCCTATTTGGCAGGATTGTCCCGTCAAAAACGGGACAGTTGGCAACTATGGTCCTCTGGGGGGCAGTGCAACAACTATTAGAATAGTTTTTTACATTTTAGAATGGGGTGTCTCTATACTGTCCATATTTTTTAAAGGGTGCCTTGACTGAAAAAAGTTTGAGAAACACTGTATTAGAACATAGTAGGGATAGTGGCACCCTCTCTGCAAAAGGTAATGTAGCACTACTCCCTTGGGAGCTGCTGGTTACGGGTTCCCCTGGGTTACCATTAGCAACAACCACAGTTCAACATTTTCCCAAGTGTTTTAGCTCAGTCAGGAAACAGTCCAGTATCTTTGGGTTTTGTGCTTTATTGAGAACTTGGGTAGGAGAAGGGAATGAGTGGGATACTCCACCTTTGTATAACTATGCACAATTGGTTGGGACGACTGAAAAATGCTGAGTAACGCTAGTCATGGCTAGGCCGCTGCTTCACCTTGTCATAGGCAGTGAAGTAGAATTAGATGAACTTCCTGAGGTAAACTGTACTGTACTGCAGAACAATCTTCAGGGCCCTTCCTGGTACCCCCTTTACTGTTCCTATTCTTCAGGGTTAACTACACGGCACCCCCTTTACTGTTACACTTCCTGTGTGGGCTAGCTCCTTGATCCCCTGAATTCTCTGGAGTGGTCCCCTCTCCTAGGCAGACCCTTAGGCAGCTCTCCTGGTGCTCACTATACTGCTTTTCCCAAAAGACTCCGCCAGCAACTCCACTTGTCAGCACTCTGGATCCTCTGCAGCTCAGCTCCACACCTGGTTCACTAGGCCGACTGCCTAAGACCACCTTCCTCATACCTGCAGGAGGAGAGACCAGCCGTCCACCTCCTCCTGGGACTCTGCGCCCGCCAAAAGACACCCTGCCTCATGTGCCCCCCGCTTTTATCATCAATCCTATGATGCACCTCTCCAGGTGCCAACCCACTGGGACAGTTACAAAAACTTGTGTACTATTGGCCAGGTTTCCTCCACTGTCCAACATGTCTCCCTATTGGATACAGTGGGGACACTCCCTCAGACCAGGTGAATACACACTGAGTACAGAGAGCGGGCCTAACTAAAGATCAGGCTCCCCTGATAAGCAGCAGGAGCATTAGATGCCTTTACCTAGCACCTACCTAGGAGGGTGCTACAGTAAGAAATATCACAGAGCTGCAATGTGCAAATAGTGGTGTGGTCCCCCCTATTAAAAAGGAAAATATGTAAATTTTATTATGATTATATATATATATATATATATATATATATATATATATATATAGGGGGGTTCACCACTATTTGCCAGCCACGCCCACTTTTTTTGGTCACGCCAACAGGTGTGCGGTAGCACGCCACAAAAGCACCCTCATTTTTACCTTTAGCACCCCCCAAAGAAATTGTCTGGAGTCGCCCCTGCCCGGACTGGATTTGAATTTTGTCACCCCATCCCCCCCTCCAAGTTTTTTTCTCTATCTTATCTTCTTAACATTTGGTAGTCCTATCCCAAAAAATTCTAATAAGTATTTTTTTTTTTTTTTTTATCTCATGGACGAAATATGAGAAAAAAACATATATATCATACAATCATTCCATAAACACATACCACATACACTGCATATATCATTTAAACAAAATATGCTTATAAAATAGTTTACCATTTACTAATTAAAAAAAAAAAAAATGTCCCCAGATTTAATTTTAAAAATCTGGTTACCTTAGCCCCGGTTCACACTTATGCGATGCGGGAAGGCTGCGAATTCGCAGCCTGTTCCCGCATCGCAAACGCACCCCCGGCAGTTCACACTGCCATATGCGATACGCAGGGGGTGTCAATGTAATCTTAACGACACCCCCAGTTTGATCGCATATCGCAGTGCGATCTTGCAGTTCGCACAGGATCGGATCGCACAAGTGTGAACCGCTGTGCGATCCGATCCTGGTGCGGCTGCAAAAAAGGGTCCTGTGCGTGTTTGCTGCGGGTGCGGTGCGAATTTAGCCATACAAAGTGTATGGCTAAACTCGCACCGCACAGCCGATCGCATGTAATGAAGGAGCAGTGCGCTCCGACATCACATGCGAACGCCGCAGCCGCATAATGTGAACCGGCTCTTAAGCTGCACGCAATACCTGCGCATCCCCCATGTGGGTAAACATAAAGGAGAAGCGCTCTAAGTGTAGACAGTTTAATAATACATAAGAAGCAATGTGTGTAGTAACTCACAAGACATAAGTGAAAGTCAAGCTGTGTAACATCATCAGATCTTTAAAGCATCCTCTGGGGGGAGGGAGGTGGTGATGTCCAATCCAAAGCGCCGTCCGTGGCTGAGTAGATGTTTAATGGGAGGAAATAAAGCCGGCAGCCTCCCGCCTCAGTGTACGATGAGCGGTCAGATGGAAGTGACCGACGGCTGTAAGGTTCCGTGGATGGATGGACGCTCTCCCGTCACCAGGGGTGGTGAGTTCAAACAGCAAAGGAACGGCAGGCACGACGCGTTTCTGAGCATGCGCGGGGTCGATGTACCCAGCGCGCTCTTTCCTCAGGTGCTGGAGAGCCGTGGACTCTACAAGGTTTATATCTAGCTCAGTTAATTAGTGATTCACCGCAGCTGGAACAAAAAGGTACATCGACCCCGCGCATGCTCAGAAACGCGTCGTGCCTGCCGTTCCTTTGCTGTTTGAACTCACCACCCCTGGTGACGGGAGAGCGTCCATCCATCCACGGAACCTTACAGCCGTCGGTCACTTCCATCTGACCGCTCATCGTACACTGAGGCGGGAGGCTGCCGGCTTTATTTCCTCCCATTAAACATCTACTCAGCCACGGACGGCGCTTTGGATTGGACATCACCACCTCCCTCCCCCCAGAGGATGCTTTAAAGATCTGATGATGTTACACAGCTTGACTTTCACTTATGTCTTGTGAGTTACTACACACATTGCTTCTTATGTATTATTAAACTGTCTACACTTAGAGCGCTTCTCCTTTTTGTTTTTTTGCTCTAACAGAATCTCCTCTTGGTCTGTGGAAGAGCGGCTCAGTGTTTATGGACTACTCCTTTCTGACTACACGTCGATCCCATACAATACAGTAAATTTATTCCATCAGCTTTATTTAGTGTTTTGCTTTTGTCCCTTTCCCTCCCCCTCCCCCTTCTCCTTGCTTTTTTAATTGACTCATCATACCCATCCCCTGTGTTGGAGGTTTTTAGCGCTCTGGTTTCACATATGTTTCACATATGTCATGTGGGTAAACATGGCCCTCCATGAATGCACGCTTTATTACACCCTGTGTGAATGGGGCTATACAAACACTACACAAGAGCTGAGGCTTCTGTATGCTCTCCATGCTACTCTAGCTCAGGCTTCTGTGGAACTAGAGGCCCCAGCAGGGACAGCCACACGCTTCCCAGCTATGGGAAGACAAGAGCCAATCACAGTGAGCCAAGCAGGGCAGCTGTGTGTGCAGCCAATGAGGAGTTTTGTCACACTAAGCAGGAAGTGCTGTGAACATGAGCAGTGGAGGAGGGGAAGGCAGGGATGGCTCTGAGTACATGGTAGGTGCAGCACGTCTACAGCTTGTTGTATTTGTGACCTTCCTCTGAAGACATGCAGATCCATTCCTAAAGATTTAACACAAGGATAAGGATCTTTATTATCAGCTAGGTGACTGTCATCTCCCCATGTGTGCTTGCTTTGTAAATTAGGACTAAAGACTTCTTGCTTTGCACTTGATGTTCTCTAATGCCCCATACACACGTGCAGATTATCTGAAGACTTTTGTCTGCAGACTTACCAAAACCATATAATATGAGGTCAAACCTAAACACTTTCAATTTGTATGCAATCCGGCAGGCCCTTGCACTACATAGAAAAGGTAAATCTGCAGACAAAAGTCTTCAGATAATCTGCACGTGTGTATGGGGCATAAGGCTCCATACACATGGAGGTATACAGAGGTGTATATCTGTGCAGTATAAATACTTCTACATTTACAGCGCCTGGGAGCCCCAGCTGTGGCGATTTTCTTTCCATATAACTGTACCGCAAAATATTTTGTGCTGTAATCTTGTGTACATGCCGGGGGTTGTGAATGCATGTGCATGGAGGAATATATATCTATGCACCTGTAAAACATGAACACTGGAGTTTACAGAGGATTACAGGCGCATGGCGTGTTTTCTATAACGGTTCGATGTCTGTATTTACGTTTGTGTGCATGTAGCCTCAACCACTTAACCCCCGGAAGATTTTACCCCCTTCCTGACCTATTTTGCAATAGGGCACTGCGTGATTTTAACGGACAATTGCGCGGACGTGCGACGCTGTACCTAAACTAATTTGGCGTCCTTTTTTTCCCACAAACAGAGCTTTCTTTTGGTGGTATTTGATCACCTGTGCGATATTTTTTGATCATGCGCTATAAACAAAAAAAGAGCGTTCATTTTGCAAAAATAACAATATTTTTCACATTTTTTTTTTTTTTTATATGAAATTCCCACAAAAAAAAATGTAAAAATCAAAATGTCTTAACGTTTAAGGCCAATTTGTTTTCTGCTACATATGTTTGGTAAAAAAAATCACAATAAGCGTATTTTTATTTGGTTTGCGCAAAAGTTATTGCGTTTACTAACTAAGGGAAAGATTTTTGTCTTTTTTTTTTATTTAACGAGTAATGGCGGCGATCTGCGATTTATTTATTTATTTTTTTGTGGGACTGCGACATTGCGGCGGACAGATCGGACCCTTGACTGACATTTTTGACACTTTTGGGGTTACCAGTGACATTACTACAGTAATCAGTGCTATACATATGCACTGTTACTGTAAAAATGACACTGGCAGGGAAGGGGTTAACTTTATTGGGGAAGGAGGGGTTAAGTGTGTCCCTAGGGGTGTGTTTCTAACTGTGATTGGATTTGGCTTTACATGTAACAGCACAGATCAACGGTCCTACATAGCAGGACCTTATGATCTGTGTTGTTACACAGGGGAGACTGACAGGCAGCTTTGTTTACATCAGCCGCCTGCCTTTTTCCCTTCACAGCGGACGATTGCGAGTGACCGGCGGACATCGGGTCCGCCGGTCACATGCACGGAGGTGTCTGTAAACGAGCCGGGGCAGGAGCGCGCCTCCGGGGGCGTGCGCTCACCCCCTATTGGCTTACAGGCTAGTGACGTACCTATACGTCACTTTGCCTGGCCGGGGCTGACCGCCGCAGTATATGTGCTTGTGGCGGTCGCCAACCGGTTAAGCTGGATACACACTATACAACTTTTGTTGTTAGATTTCCTTTAGATTTACCTTCAACTATGTAGTGCCAGGGCCTGCCTGATTGCAAACGAATTTAAAGTGTTTCGATTTGACCTCATATTATATGGTTTTGGTAAATCTAAGGGTCCTTTCACACGAGCGCTCCGATCAGATCCGCCTGTCAGTTTTTTAGTTTTTTTCTGATCAGGTCCCCCATGCATCCCTATGGGGCAGCGGATGTCAGCGGTGACATGTCCGCTGACACCCGCTGCCATCCACATCCGATCCTGTCCATGAAATCCGGACGGATGGAAACCCTATTTTCCAATCAATCCAGGGGATCGGATGAGAGCGGACAGGCGGTCCACTGTCATCCGATTCCCCCATAGAGATGCATGGGGTTCTGACACCTCCCTCTCTGCACACAGAGCGGAGAGGGAGCTGTCACCTGCCTCCCCATTGGGGATCTGTGTATCGACCCCCCCCCCACTGAGCAGCACGGAGTCCGCCTACGGAGGCGGACCATGTGAAAGGACCCTAAAGGAAAAAATCTAAAGACAATTGTATAATGTGTATGGCCCATTAGGCCCTTTGTATGCGGGGTGTATAGTTGCTTTACACCCCGTTTAGGCTGGGTTCACACTAGAGGTGCACTGAATAGAAATTTTGCTGCCGAAACTGAAAATGCAGGATGCGCTTGGCCGAAAACTGAAAATTAGTTTTTTAAAAAAAATAAAAAATTTATATTTTTATATATGTGTATTCACATTTCTAACCACTTTAGCCCCAGAAGGTTTTACCCCCCTTAAAGCAGAGTTCCACCCAAAAGTGGAAGTTCTGCTTTAAGGCCTCCTGACCCCCCTGACATGCCACATTTGGCATATCATTTTTTTTTTTTGTGGGTGGGAAGTGGGTACCTAGATTTGACAGGTACCTGATCCCACTCCTGCTCGGGCCGCCTAGGTTTTCCTCTCCTCTCCTCCCTCCCTGCATTCTGCTGGGACACATCACAGGTCCCAGAAGATTTCCCAGCCATTCAGGATGCGCGGCGTGCACCCGTCTTTGAAGCTGCAAGCTGTCACAGCCGGGTGCCCACACGAGAGATGCCGGCGCCGCGGGGAGAAGAGGGAAAGAACCGAGGCTCCCGCCGGCCACATCGCTGGATCCTGGGACAGGTGAGTGTGTGTTTATTAAAAGTTAGCAGGTACACTTTTTGTAGCTGCTGACTTTAAGAAGCACAAAAACGGGTGGAACTCCGCTTTAATTTACCAGGCCATTTTTTTGTGATACAGCACTGCGTTACTTTAACTGGCAATTGCGCGGATGTGCGACACTGTACCCAAATAAAATTGATGTTCTTTTTTTTCCCTCTCAAATTGAGCTTTCTTTTGGTGGTATTTGATCACCTCCTGCGCTTTTTATTTTTTGCGCTATAAACAAAAACACATGACCATTTAAAAAAAACAAAAAAAACAAAAAACAATATCTTTTACTTTCTGCCACATGTGTCAAACACAAGGCCCGTGGGCCGAATGCGGCCCTCCAGGCCATTTCATGTGGCCCTCACACCTCTCCTGCAGCACCCCCCTTATCTTTGCCCCCACCTTGTCCCAGCAGTCCAACAGGGAGGAGGACAGAGCTCCTCCTACAGATCCTGTGCTTCTCTGTGCAGCCATGGAGATGCTTGTCTTTGCTCCCTCCCAGAAGTGTGAGTGGGCTCCATGCCAGTATGCACCTGTCCTTCACAGCTTAAGGCTTTAGTTATTAATAAAACCAGTAATAATCAAATACAGAGGCAAATGCTTAATATGATAAAGAGTATATACATTTATGTAGTCTTATAGATACAGCCAGCCCTTTGAGGGCAACCGCAATGAAATTGAGTTTGACACCCCTGGCTTAGGGTGTCTACTTTCCGAAAAGGGGTAATTTTGGGGGGGGGGTTTGTGCTGCCCTGCCATTTTAGTACTTCAAGAAATTGGATAGGCAGTCAGAAAGTTGAGTTGATTGGATATTTTTTATAAGAGAGTAGAAAATGTCTTTTTTTTTTTTTTTTGTCTACATTTTTGGTCTGTTTTCATTTATATGGCAAAAAAATTAAAATCTCAGTGTGATCAAATACCACCAAAAGAAAGCTCTATTTGTGGGGAAAAAAAGGACATAAATTTCTTTGGGTACAGCATTGCATGACTGCGCAATTACCAGTTAACCACTTTACCCCCACTCACATTGCTGCTATTGCGGCAATGTGGCTCGTTATCGTCCAGCGACGTAGACCTACATCGCTGGACTCCTCCCCTTGTGGACGGCGTGCGCGCGCCGCCAGAGGCTCGCTCCCGCTGTATTCAGTTACAGGGGGAGTCGGGCCAGGGGAGGAGCAGTGGTGATCGCCGCTGCTCTTCCCCGATCGTCGGGGAATCGAGTGTGGAAATCTCCTAAGTGACAGGCAGGGTCAGATTGCAGGGTTCAGCATAGCTGAACCTGCGATCTGTCCCTGTGTCACATAGTCCCCTCCCCCTACACACGTTAGTAAGCACCAGGCATACATTAACCCCTCCCTCTCCAATAAAAATTAACCCCTTCCCTGCCAGTGTCATTTTTACAGTAACAGTGCATATGTATAGCACTGATTATTGTAGTAATGTCACTGGTACCCCCCAAAAGTGTCAAAAATGTCAGTCAAGGGTCCGATCTGTCCGCCGCAATGTCGCAGTCCCGCAAAAAAAATCGCAGATCGCCGACATTACTCGTTAAAAAAAAAAAAACACCAAAAATGACAGAAATCTTTCCCTTAGTAAACGCAATAACTTTTGCGCAAACCAATCAAAATACGCTTATTGGGATTTTTTCTTTTTACCAAACATAGGTAGCAGAAAACAAATTGGCCTAAAATGCTGATTTTTACATTTTTTTGGGGGGGAATTTCATATAAAAAAAAATGTGAAAAATATTGTTATTTTTTCAAAATTGTCGCTCTTTTTTTGTTTATAGCGCAAAAAGTAAAAATCGCACAGGTGATCAAATACCACCAAAAGAAAGCTCTATTTGTGGGGGAAAAAAATACATAAATTTAATTTGGGTACAGCGTTGCACGACCGCGCAATTGTCCATTAAAGTAACGCAGTGCCGAATCGCAAAATATGGCCTGGTCAGGAATGTGGTAAAACTTTCCGGTCATAAAGCGGTTAAAAATACGCTCATTGAGAATTTTTTTGTCAAAGACATGTAGCTAAATACATTTTGGCCTAAATATATGACAAAAATTGAATATATTGGATATTTTTTAACTGTCAAAGTAGAAAAATATTATTTTTTTCAAAATTGTCGCATTTTTTAATTAATATTGCAAAAAATGAAAATCGCACAGGTGATCAAATACAGCCAAAAGAAAGCTCTGTTTGTGGGAAAAAAAGGACGTAAATTTCGTTTGGGTACGGCGTTGCATGACCGCGCAATTGTCAGTTAAAGTCGCATAGTGCCGAATCACAAAAAATGGCCTGGACGTAAGACAGCAAAATCCTCCGGTGGTAAAGTGGTTAAAGTCACTCAGTGCCAAATTGCAAAAAATGGCCTGGTCATTAAGGGGGTAAAACCTTCTGGTCCTTAACTAGTTAAAGAATGTAAAAAAAAAAATAATTGCTGCTTTCTTCATGCCATATAATACAGCTCCCGCTGCACTTCAACTACCAATATGACGTGTTCAATCAGCTTGGTCAATTCATAACTTTATGTATTCAATTAACGGTTTACATAATTGTTTGTGTGCTACCCTGTTTCCCCAAAAATAACACCAGGTCTTATATTAATTTTGGCTACAAAAAAACACACTAGGGATTATTTTCAGGGGATGTTTTATCTATGTCTCCTGTCTTCTCCCCCCTCTCCCCCTGTCAACACATTATGACATTTTTAATCCCAAAAATAAACCTAAGTTAAAGTCATTGTAAAAATATGTAATCCGTTTTGTAAAAGGATTATATAATGTCCAGTGAGTCATCTTTTGTAACTTTATTATCGAAAATACCTCATTTACAGCTGGGTGCTCACGTGATCTTCCCTGCTCCAGGAACTGCCAAGGGAAGGGCAGAGATCTCCGCTGACGTCAGCCCCACTCCGTGCACTGCAGAGGGAGGGCCGCTAACTTAAGCCAGGAGGAGAGGAGAAGATCTCCGGCGAGTCACATGAGTGGTGCTATAAATAAGGTATTTTTGACAATAAAGTTTAAAAAAGGAGACTCGCTGTACATATATAATCCATTTACTGAACGCATTTTATATTTTTACAAAGACTTTTTTCTAGGGCTTATATTGCAGCCCTCCTCGATAATCGCGGGAGGGCTTTTTTTCAGGGAAACTTATATGTGTGCGTTTGTGTCTGTATGTGCTTTTGTGTTTTACACTCATTGCTATTGCCAGTGACAGACTGCATAGTACATATTAGAGATCAGCAAAGACGATATATCGAGGGCCGATCTGCACTTTCCCCAATATATCGGAATAGGCCACCAAGGCCGATATTACCGATATTTCGGAAAGTGCTTGTACCGGAGTGATGGCTGCAGCTAGAGGCATAACCCCGGTACCGGCGTCCATAGCCGACTGTCAGCTGTCTTGTAATGATAACTGATGCAGCTGAGAAGCCGCTCGGCTGTCATTACAAGGAGCGGGAGGGGACATCTACCCCCCGCCCCACCCTCCCGCAGCCTTTTGCGGCTCTCCCAGGTCTCTCCTCCCACCGGTAGCCCCAGGCATCCTACCTGCACGGCTGCTGAAGACCCGATCAAAGCCGCATTCAGTTCTGATCGGGTCTCCATGCAAAGCCCCGGAAGTGATGTCATGAGTGACATCACTTCCGGGTACTCGGCGCCAGATTAAAAAAAATGTCAGCATTCAAAACAGCCAAACTTGGTGTTTTGAATGCTTTTAAGTGCAGAGGCGGGGTTTGGGGTTCCTCCACAAAAGTACCTGTCAAATAAAAAAAAAAAATGTTTAAATGTGCGAAAATATTGCCTCACATCGGTCGATACCGATATGCGATGACCAAAATATCGGTATCGGCAATGAAAAAACGATATTGGTCGATCCCTAGTACATACATTTACCATTTTTTAGTTTGCCCATAATTCTACTTTAGCAAAAATGAAAGTGAATAATTGCAAACAGCAAGGTAAGGTAATGCATAAGGGCCCACTCACATTGGCCGAAAAAGAAACACTGCTTTTAGATGCGTACTGCACATGGTTTTGTGTTCATCTAAAGGCAAAACTAGAGTAATTAATGAGCCCATAGACACAGCTGCGGCTTTCAGCAAAAATGTGTGCTGTGTTTAGCTGCGCAGAAACAAAGTAGGACACCTCTGTGTCCAGGGCTGCACAGATCTGCAGATTTTACATGCAAACTCAGGTATACCATGTATAAACACACCACGTAAATGTGTAGGTGCTCATTTGAATGTAAGAGGGAAGACCCACAACAAAAGGTGAACAATTTCAGAGGCACATTTTTCCAATTGCAATTTTTTGGGAAAATTAAACCTTTTTTTTTTTTTTATTTATTTATTGTCCAATTATTTGGTAAATTATACAAGATGATCTTATGCCGAGTACATAGATACCAAACATGACATGCTTTAAAAGTGCGCATGCCCGTGCAGTGGAAACTACATACATTTTAAAAAGCCTTTACAGGTTACCAGTTTAGATTTTATGAGGTCTACTGGTAGAATTACTGCCCTGGATCTGACATTCGTGGCGACATTTCACATGCATGGTTCAATTGCTATTCACATATGACACGGGACCGATGCTTGCGTTCGCCTTTAAACGCAAACACGGGGGGACAGGGGTGCTTTCATTTTTTATTACACCTTCCCCTATATATATATATATATATATATATATATATATATATATATATATATATATATATATATATATATATATATATATATAATATATATATCTTTTTTTTTTTTTGGGTATCACAGGGAATGTAAATATCTCCTATGAGAGCAATAAGTAGTGACAGGTAATCCTTTTTTTGAAAAAATTGGGGTCTGTTAGACTCTAGATCTCTCCTCTGCTCTTAAAGCATCTGACCACATGGGATCGGTGTGATAAGATGCTTTCCCAACTAAAAAATGGCGCTGTTTACATCCGGCGAAACTAAAATGTTAAAATGCTCATAACTTCCAGGATCTTAGGCCATAGAGATGATTGGAGCTGTTCTGGTCTCCGATCTGCTCTATGGTCAGCTGCAGACTTGGCTTACCTGTTGGGACAGGAGAGCTGGAGAAAACCGTAGGGGGAGGGGGGAACGTCCCCTCCCACTGCTTGTAAAAGTAGTCCAATGGCCAATTAGCCGCTAGAATTGCTTTTATATGAATACAGATTACACAGATTATACAGATTCCTCCATTCACATCGATCGATGTGGATGAAAAAATCTCTGCCAGAAAGTGTGCCTAATGATGGGCATACATGCAATGTTCTTTTTTTTTTTTTCGTTCAGCCCAAAAAAGAACATAACGGATTGCTAGATTGAAGAAATCTCTGCCAGGAAAAGTATAAAAAAATATATGGCGAAGCATAGGGGAGCTACGCGGCCACCTAGCGCCTAGCGCCTTTTACGGCTTCATCTGGAGCGTTCTAATAGGATATTCTGTATAATGCTGTAAAAAAGAAAAACGGTTCCCCATCCGGGGAGGGATCTGTGGATATTCATTTTGGAATATATGGATGTATTCAGTCTATGAGGCTACAGTTTGGATTTAAGCCACAATAACCTCTGTACTTGGGCTTATTGACGCCAGCCAGGCTTTAATTAACCCTTGGTTGTTACTACTCCAATGATTTACATCTTCTAACTATATGCTCCATCCACTCCTTCTGAAATCCACGATACCCTCCTCATTAATTACAAGTGACGCGGTGTGCGTTTTTCTTTTTCACAGCATTATACAGAATATCCTATTAGAACGCTCCAGATGAAGCCGTAAAAGGCGAAACATGTCGAGCAATGTGAATGTTTATACAGTGAATAATTGAATACAACATCAATTGATCTGGTTGGACGGCAGTCTCATCCTCTGTCACCATTCGTCAAGATCTCCTTGATGTGAAGTATTTATTTATATTTAGCGTTTAAAACCTTTTTGTCACATATATAGTCGAATATTCTGTATGAAGCAAGTATCAAGTCAACTGCTACAAAAATGTATTTGGGCCTTGTGTAAGGTCATTTTTACAAATTATTATACTTTCTGGTTTTTATATGAATTTATCAATAAATAATTTTAGAAACTTTCTGTGCCAAAAAATCCTTGCCTCCCAATCCTTCCCTATACATTCCAAGCTAGGCAGAGTCCTGGATAATTTGGAGTAGATGAACCCCAAAATACTGTAGGAGTCCTTAAGTAGCTAATGGAGTGTACTACCTGTTCAGTGCCAGTTAGGGCACTGGGATTGCTGTTAGTTGTATGTTGTTTTTGCTATGTTAATGTTCACGAGTCTGGGTATGCCCGGTAGGCTCTGATTTATACCAAAATTCTTTAAAACATAATAAAAAGACTTTTCAAAAAAAAGTTAGGCAGAGGAGGGGAGCAGGATGTCTTAAAGCAGAACTTCCCCTTTAGGTTGGAGCTCTGCTTTAACCTCCAGCAGATACCAGAAAGCTCCCGATGTCTTCTTGCGATTGGGAGCTTTCTGATCATGTGACTGCTGTGACAACCACAAATGTAAACCTCTGTTTGTTCTTCATGGGCATAGACAGCTTTACCTTCATCTTATATACATTTTGCCAAATTGCACATATCAATTGCTCCTAGAACTGAAAATATACATTTTGTTTGGTTGTAGGAACACAGACTGAACTATGGCTCTTAAAATTCTAATTAACATAACTGGACAATTCGTGAAAAGTTCACAAGGAACAGGTCCTTTAAACTTTGGACTTTTCAGCAAACTGTTGGGGCGGTCATACACTCAAATTTCAAGCCATTATGGAAAGACCGAAAATGTGGCAGAGTTGCCAACTCCTAAAGTCACGGATATGGACGCTGGCAAAATCAGCAGACGACCCTCAACCATAATCAGACATGCCATATGCAAGGAAAAACTCGAGGAGTTTCTGCTGCAGAAAGGAGCCAGCCAGTTGAGTGTTGCAAGTATCCTTTTAAGGTATCCAAAGGCAATTACTCGTCGTTCCAAAGACCTACCTGAAGTTTGGGGACTTTGGCAAAGTATCTTGAAAACAGACGAAGCCGTCTTGTTGGTCGTTACTCGTTCTCCGGAGTCTTTCTTCCGATCGGGCGGTATTGAGAAGTTGTCAGAAAACATTGCCTTCCTCCAGTCTCTTGAGTTATCACCCAAAATTTTAAACGAGCTCATGCTCAAGTCTCCTCGGACCTTCGCCAACAGTGTTCGACACAACAAGCAGATGGTGGCTCTTTTCCATGAGCTCTGTGTGCGTTGGGGAGGGGAAAACCCAGAGGAATTTGTTAGACAGGTCATCACCAACAATATTTTTATTTTAACAAGAAGTATTAACAGAGTGAAGGCCAACATAGAGTCCATTCAGTCCCTCATGAAGTTGGAGAACAAGGACTTGCTCTCTTGGATCCAGGATGAAGGAGCGTTTATTCTCAATTTATGCAATACTTACGTTGAAGAAAATTTTGTACACATTCAACAAAAAATGCAGTCTTTGGGTTTTCTGGAGGCTGACGTTACCCGACATATTTATAAGAATCCCAGCATCCTTCTCCTTTCACCTAAAGTCTTCACCTCCAAGATTGAGTTGCTTCTAGATTGTGGCGTTGAAGCTAGTAAATTACTTGATAATACTTTGCTGTCAAATGTGAGTTTGAGCACCATGAAGACCAGAATTAGGGTGCTGAAACAACTTGATTATGACCTCAGGAGCAATGGAACTGCCATTTTATTATTGCGTCAGCCAAATTTCGTGAGCAGGCTGAATAAGTGGTCCAAGACTGCCAAAACATAGCTAATTCGGGTTAACTCTCCTATAGGTAAAAGAAGCAATGTTAAAGAGGTTGTAAACTCAATTTTTTATTTTTCACCTTGAAAGAGAAACACATAATGAGCTAGTATGCATCGCATACTAGCTCATTATGCAATACTTACCTTAGAACGAGCCCCCGACGTGCCGCCCGCTCACCTCTATGACGGGCGACATGTTCAGTCGCCCGTCTTCTGGGATCGCGGCATCCGGCCATCTGATTGGCCGGAGCCGCGGTGACGTCACTCCCGCGCACGTGCGTGGGAGCCGACAGTCACGGCACGGGACTCTGAAGGAACGGCACCAGCGGCCGTTCCTTCAGAGCGCATGCGCCAGTGACATCACTGGCTGCATGTAAGGTGAATATCTCCTAAACGGTACATGTTTAGGAGATATTTACAGTACCTATAGGTAAGTCTTATCATAGTACCTATAGGTAAAAGTGTCAGAGGAGGGTTTACTTCCTCTTTAACGCACATTTTTGGTTATAGAATTGCAGTGAATCTATGCTTTGTTCATACATGGTGGACTAAGCTCAGAACAGCACACCTGCTACCATTAGGCATCAGGCACTCAGGACTTTTTGCAAACTCTCCTAGAAGCCTTTCCTCCCGGCAGCAGCATTTTGGCCAAAATAAAAAAGCCTGATGCTTGAAAAAGGGTCTAAGGGCTCTTTCACACGGCCGCTCCGTGTGTCCGCAAATCATCCTATTTTTTTGCGGATGATTTGCGGACATAATGTTAGTCTATGGCATTGCAGATGTCAGCGGAATACCATCCGCTGACATCCGATTTTCTTCCTTTCAGTTCTGTTCCATTTTTTGGAACAGAACCCTATTTTTTCATCCGTTCAAAAAACGGAAAGGAAGGAAAATCCCGCTGACATCCGCAATGCCCATAGACTTACATTATGTCCGCATATCATCTGCAAACGGATGAGATGATATGCGGACATACGGAGCGGATGACACAAATGTCATCCGCTCTGTGAAAAAAAAAAAAGTCCCGCAGCGGAGCTTTCACACGGAGCGGTTGTGTGAAAGAGCCCTAAGCTTTTACAGGCATCAAGAGCTTGGGCGTCAATTCATTTCATTGGCCAGATTAACAATTTATTCTGGCCATCAAGATTAACGCTCAAGCGCTAAATGCTAAATTAGATATCAACTGGTAACACTGGTTTCTCAAAATGGAGCTTGAGGCTACGTTCACATTTTGGCGTTGCTATTTACAGATGTTTTTGTGCAGGCGTATTTAGGTTGACTAGTAACCAATGGAAAAAAATAAAAACGCCCGTAATCTGCCCAAAAAGAAGCTCATGTACTTTTTTGAGCGTTGGGCGTTTTGCTTAAAACATCAAAACGCTCAGATGTGAACAGGGGCCATTGAAATTAATAGGATTTGTCTTGTTGGGCGTTTTTTGAGCTGATCCTAGAGCAGAAAAACGCCCCAAAAATGCCCCAAAACGCCTACATGTGAACATAGCCTTAACATGCCACACATCTGTGCCTCTGTACATTTTCTGGTAGTGTGAGCATAGATGCCGTCCATCCCACATTGCAGTGCCCAGTGCTTCTGGGTCAGGTCTGGGCATTTGTAGATGTGATGTACAGGATGGCTTGTCTATGCTCTGACCTTCTGAATTGTGTCTCCAGCCTTGGTATCGAATGTGACTTTTCAAGACTAAACAGAACAATAAAGCTTAATTCTGATTGGCTGTTGATTGATTTACATTAGTAAATCTATTTGTATTTTGGGAATCTTTATGAAAATTTTTGCTGATCACAATAAGGAAAAAGTCTGGTCCTTTTCTGAGATATTTTGGTTGTGAAGATACTGATAAAAAAGTAAAGATGTTTTGTGGCGCATACTGCAACATTTGTTTTATAATTTAACTGTGAAAGTAGAGTCTTCTTCTTTCTTCTTTTATTTTTTTTTAACAGGTTAAACCTTGCACCACAAATTTAAAGAGGTATTAAAACCAAAAATGTAATATATTGCAGCTTACCAATCTGTGAGATTGGTGCACAGGTGGCAAACTACGTGCAGCATATAGGGCATTATTAATAAAAACTCATGTATTGGTACTCACAAACGATGTAAGCATCAGAGGTAAGTAATATAGTAAGCACTGTTAATCTTCATCTCTGTCGATAGAGTGGAAGATCAGGATGGCCTCTTGCAGTCGTGGCTTCGAAGGAAGCTGCCGGTGGTTGCCGGCACTTCCTCTGTCCCTTCACAGATTGTATGGCTGAATTTGCATCGCATTCGGACCATAGTCGTTCTGTACCCTTTTTTGGTCCGCACCAGAATCGGATGGCATAAGTGTTCACACCTATGCGATGTGATTCCTGTCCGAATTGACAGTTCGCACTGCGACATGCAAACTAACCTGGGGGTGTCGTTAACTTTGTATTGACACTCCCAGCAGTTCGCATATGGCAGTGTGAACTGCCTGCGAGTCGGGTGCGATGCCGGAACCCACATTTACAGGGTTTCCGCATTGCACCAGTGTAAACCGGCACTATATGTTTTGTTTCATATGATGTGACCGGCTAGATCCGCCTGTCAGTTTTTTTGGCGGATCTGAACAGTCCCCCCATGCATCCCTATGGGGCATCGGATGTCAGCGGAGACATGTCCGCTGACATCCGATCCGTCAAATCTGGACGGATGGAAACACTATTTTCCATCCATCCAGCAGATTGGATGGGAACGGACCGACGGACCCCATGCATAGAGATGCATGGGGAACTGACAGTGTGAAAGAGCCCTTAGGCCCCTTTCACACAGGCTTTCCGATCAGGTCCACCTGTCAGTTTTTCAGGCAGACCTGATCGGATGCCGACACCCGCTGCTATCCGATCCGATCCGGTCCGTGAAATCCAGACGGATGGAAACCCTATTTTCTATCCGTCTGGAGGATCGGATTGGATGAAAATGGACAGGCGGTCCGTTTTCATCCGATCTCCTTTAGAGGAAAGCAGGGATTGGACAGCTCCATCTCTGCAAAGTAAGCAGAGACGGAGCTGTCATCCGCCTGATCATCGGGGATCGGTGGATAGATCCCCGCTGACCAAAACGGAGTCCGCCAGGCAGAGAGCCCGTGTGAAAGGACCCTCAAAAAAGAATAATGAACTAATGCTGTAATCACATCTAAGAACATGTAAGCTGCAGTATAAATGTTTGCTGTTTGGTTTACCGCCACTTTAATACTGATTTTAGCCAATTGATTTGTCCCATTTTGAAATGTTTGATTCGCTTATTGTTTGCCTGCCATAACCAATTTTGTTCCGTACATTTGCATGTAAAAAATAAATGTGCACTACTATTTCTTGTATTAAATAAAAAACAATTATGTTCATAAATAGCTAATGAAAGCCAAACTGCCTGTTTTGCATTGAAAACTGTGAGCAAGGAAACTGTGAGCAAGGATTTGGGCCAAATTTCTAAAGCTGGTCAAAGAATCCATCAGTGGGTGACCCTGTTGGGCCCTCTCCCTCCTGACACCCCTTGATTAAAAAAAAAAAAAAAAAAAAGAAAAAACCAGGCAGAAAATTGTTGGCCCAAAAGCTCATGCATCCAATCAGATACAGGCACTGTTCAGAGAGTTTTACAGCCAGCAGGGTTGGCTGTCAAAATACAATAGCTGCAGTCAGAGATTCATCCATCCACACCAGAGCTTCTCAAACCTTTCAACACAGAGGAACCCCTGCTAAAAATTTGTATATCTAGAACTGAGTGTGACAGTGAGTGGGAAGAGTGTTCCTTGCATTTGTGGTCATTGGGAAGAATTCCCCCCATAGATAGCTAAAAAATAATTGGTGTAACTGGGAACTTATTTGAGAGAAAAAGATTGGTCATTGCTCAAGGAACCCCTAGCAACCATTGGAGGAACCCTAGGGTTCCATAGAACCCTGGCTGAGAAACCCTGATCCACACTGTGTGGTGTGGGTGGATGAATCGGTTAAATCTCATTCACAATGGTTTTCTGTGTGCCTCGTTCACCCCACAATGTTGTGTTAAAATGCAACTCGATGCACAATAATACCGTATTTTCCGACGTATAAGACGACTGGGCATATAAGACGATCCCCCTACTTTTTAAGTTAAAACACAGGTTTTGGGCTATACTCGCCGTATAAGACTACCCCCCCTTCCGAAGCAAAGCAAGGCAACACCGTATACCATAAAAGAAATCCAAAGGTAATTAAGTAATTGTAGCGTAATCTATGAAAGCCCTGGCTGTCTGTGTCCTATTCATCTGCATGTATTCTCTTAGGCTGCATTCACACTTGAGCGTAGCGTTTTCGTGCGTTTTTACCGCAAATTTTACCGCGTTTTTCAGGCGTTTTTTTCAGGCGTTTTTGGAGGCTGGCATTGACATCTAACAAAAATGCTGGTAATCAGCCCAAAAAGAAGCTCCTGTACTTTTTTCAGCTACAGGCGTTTTGCTTCAGGGGACAAAACGCTCAGATGTGAACAGGGGCCATTTAAATGAATGAGGTTTTACTTGTTGGGCGTTTTGGAACGTTTTTTTTTGAGCGTTTTTGGAGCTGAAAAACACTCAAAAACGCCCAGGTGTGAATGGAGCCTTATAAATCTCCAAGGTATTGTAAGTACTAAGTATTACCGGTAGATGTCCTTTTGTACTATACTGGTCTGCTGGCCCGTCATTATTATTGACATTTGGATTTTTACATTGAGCATTAATGTTGGTTTAGATGGGTTTCGGAGTGGAGCACAATGTATAATTCGTCACGGGTAACCTCTATAGCTGTGTTTTTGTTTGAATTCTTGCATTGTCCTGCAAAAAACACAATAAAAAATAAATTTTAAAAAATTGGCAAAAAGGAACTTGATGATTGCCCCATTCATGTTTGAGTGTCAGAGATCTCCCTGATACCTTGAAAAATGGAAAGCTGTAGATGCCTACAGTTTCTCACCAGGGGATTCTCCAGTACAGGACATACAGTGGGTACGGAAAGTATTCAGACCCCCTTAAATTTTTCACTCTTTGTTATATTGCAGCCATTTGCTAAAATCATTTAAGTTCATTCTTCTTCCTCATGAATGTACACATAGCACCCCATACTGACAGAAAAACACAGAATTGTTGACATTGTTGCAGATTTATTAAAAAAGAAAAACTGAAATATCACATGGTCCTAAGTATTCAGACCCTTTGCTGTGACACTCATATATTTAAAGCGGAGTTCCGGGCACAAAATTCAATTTCTAATAATTACTGCATTGTATTCCTTACCCTCCGCTGAGTCAGAATTGGATATTCCCATAGTTTTTTTTTTTCACTTACCTGTTTACAGAGGTTTGTATACTCACCTTTCAAAGGACTTCCTCCCTCCTGCGCCTCGGCTCTCCTCGTCACTTCCGTGCCGCAATGCGTCCTGGGAGCTCTTCCTCGGCGCTCCCATGATGCACTTTGCAGTCACATGGGCGGCCGACCACTGTTCTCATTTCTTGACTCACAGGCCTACGCCCACTGGAATCAGGAAGAAGGGAAGACATTTCCCCACAACGGACTCGGCAATCCACAACAAAGATGGCGCCGCACATCAGAAATTATATAAAGTAAGATTTTATTCTTGCAAACTCATTATTTCACCATTCTAACCAGGATTAGCGGATGTATCGATGTGTAAGGGTGATTGTTAGGGGGAGATTGAAAAAAAAAAAACGATTCTGTGCCCGGAACTCCGCTTTAACTCAGGTGCTTTCCATTTCTTCTGATCATCCTTGAGATGGTTCTACACCTTCATTTGAGTCCAGCTGTGTTTGATTATACTGATTGGACTTGATTAGGAAAGCCACACACCTGTCTATATAAGACCTTCCAGATCACAATACATGTCAGAGCAAATGAGAATCATGAGGTCAAAGGAACTGCCTGAAGAGCTCAGAGACAGAATTGTGGCAAGGCACAGATCTGGCCAAGGTTACAAAAAGATTTCTGCTGCACTTAAGGTTCCTAAGAGCACAGTGGCCTCCATAATCCTCAAATGGAAGACGTTTGGGACGACCAGAACACTTCCTGTACAATGAAGAGGAGCTAAAGGTATATATCGCACTCCTTTCTCTCAAGGCGCTGGCTGTGTGGGAATCCTGTACCGGTATACCGTATGAGCCCTAGCTTCGGCTACATACAGTATACTGTGCTAAGCCAATCACTGTGAGCGATGTATTCTATTATTGAATGCAAAGCCTGCTCGGATTGGCGGAGTCAGAGAGGCGGGGTTATGTTACTCTCTCTGACTCTGCCAATCCGAGCATTTAATAATAGAATACATCGCTCACTGTGATTGGCTCAGCGCGTATACTACGTAGCCGAAGCTACGGTACAGTATACCGGTACAGGATTCCCGCACAGCCAGCGGGAGAAGATTATACATCTACTGGTAATACTTTTACTTACAATACCTTGGAGAGTTATAAGAGAATACATTTAGGGTACCTAGATTTCACTCGCTTACCTACTTCTTTCATACTCGGCGTATAAGACGACCCCCCCCCCCTCATTTTTGGGGGATTTTTCTGAGGTTCAAAAGTTGTCTTGTACGCCGGAAAATATGGTACATGCAAATGCAGCGCAGTACAACTGAAGTGAAAAGAAAAAAGCTAAGAATATGCTAGAGCCCTAGGGTCTGGTTTGGATTTCTGGCAGGAACAGCATTTTGGGGTTGCTTGATGGAATGGAAGCAGATCTCATTGCAAATGAAAAAAAGGTGTTTTTTTTTTTTTTTTTTTTTTTTATTCAAACATTAGATTGTACATGATGGTTTTAACAGTATGGCCAGAGAGGATAAAATGAATTAAAATTAATGTTATGTATTACAGAATACATTGATTAAAGCATAATTACTAATAAATCAGTTTTATAACACATTGTTTATAATAACACATTAAAATCTAAAAAAAAAAAGAGCCTCAATCAAATTAATATTGCATTACGTAATTACATAGGTTGAAAAAAGACATACAAAAAAACAATCCATCAATTCATGCAAAATTAGCAACATGCTATTATATAACACATTGAAATATAAAGCGGAACTATACTCATCTTGGCTCCAGCAACACAACATTTTTGAGCAGGAGGCTTCCAGGTATCGAATAATGGCCGGTTTCATTGGCTGGGCGGGGATGATGTCACTCCCATGTATAGATGGGAGTTCTGTCGGCTTCATCATTGTCAAATTTCTACAGTGAGCTGCAAGTGCGTGGCTCACTGAACAGGCAGGTAGGTAATGTTAATGCAGAAGACATGCGTGTAAGTAATGTTAATGTATAAGAGACCAAGCATGTCTCTTCTGCATTAAAAATCCTGCCTGTTCACCCATTTTCATTTCTTGCCTAAATTTCCACTTTAACCCTTTCCTGCCTATATTACGCATATATGCGGCCTCACTGGACTTGGCTTTTTTTCCTTGGTGCCACATATATGTGTACCTGTCTTTGTGCTGGGAGTGCGATGCACAGCGTGCTCCCAGCACAAAGACTGGGGTCTCCCTGGGAGTCCCAGGTACAGTACCAACCATCGGGACCCGGAAACCAGGTGATCAGCCCCTGTGTTTCTCTCTCGGTGAATGGAGAGGTAAGATACATTGTATATCTCTCTCTGATAAAAAAGACCACTGCGTGAAAAAAAAAAAAAAAATCAGTTTAGTGTCAGGGTTAGTATTTGGATCAAGTAAGGTTCAAAGGTCATGGTCAGTATATTTTGAGCAGGGTTTTAACCACTTAAGCCCTGGAAGATTTTACCCCCTTCCTGACCAGGCCCTATTTTGCGTTTCAGCACTGCGTGACTTTAACGGACAATTGCGCGGTCGTGCGACGCTGTACCTAAACGAATTTGACGTCCTTTTTTTTTCCCACAAACAGAGCTTTCTTTTGGTGGTATTTGATCACCTGTGCGATTTTTTTGATCATGCGCTATAAACAAAAAAAGAATGTCAATTTTGCAAAAATAACAATATTTTTCACATTTTTTTTATATGAAATTCCCAAAAAAAAAAATGTAAAAATCAAAATTTTTTAACATTTTCGGCCAATTTGTTTTATGCTACATATGTTTGGTATAAAAAAATCGCAAAAAGCGTATTTTGATTGGTTTGCGCAAAAGTTATCGCGTTTACTAACAAAGGGAAAGATTTTTGTCATTTTTGGTGGGTTTTTTTTTAACGCGTAATGGCGGCGATCTGCAATTTTTTTTTTTGCGGTACTGCGACATTGCGGCGGACAGATCGGACCCTTGACTGACATTTTTGACACTTTTGGGGTTATCAGTGACATTACTGCAGTAATCAGTGCTATACATATGCACTGTTACTGCAAAAATGACTCCGCCGGTCACACGCACTGACTTGTCAGTGAACGAGCTGGGGCGGGCGCGCGCCCGCCCGCAATTGGCTCACAAGTCAGTGACAGGCGAGTGACGTACCCCTACGTCACTCTGCCTGGCCAGGGCTGACCGCCGCAGTATATAGTCGTGCGGCGGTCGGCAACCGGTTAAAGAACAAAAAAAACAAACATTTTTTAAATTCCTATCAGTGTCATTGTCAGTGTGTTTCAGGTAGGATGAAAAAAAAAAATGCGCACTATTGTTTCTGATCTGTACTACGTACAGTGGGTACGGAAAGTATTCAGACCCCCTTAAATTTTTCACTCTTTGTTATATTGCAGCCATTTGCTAAAATAATTTAGGTTCATTCTTCTTCCTCATGAATGAACACATAGCACCCCATACTGACAGAAAAACACAGAATTGTTGACATTGTTGCAGATTTATTAAAAAAGAAAAACTGAAATATCACATGGTCCTAAGTATTCAGACCCTTTGCTGTGACACTCATATATTTAACTCAGGTGCTTTCCATTTCTTCTGATCATCCTTGAGATGGTTCTACACCTTCATTTGAGTCTAGCTGTGTTTGATTATACTGATTGGACTTGATTAGGAAAGCCACACGCCTGTCTATTTAAGACCTTCCAGATCACAATGCATGTCAGAGCAAATGAGAATCATGAGGTCAAAGGAACTGCCTGAAGAGCTCAGAGACAGAATTGTGGCAAGGCACAGATCTGGCCAAGGTTACAAAAAGATTTCTGCTGCACTTAAGGTTCCTAAGAGCACAGTGGCCTCCATAATCCTGAAATGGAAGACGTTTGGGACGACCAGAACCCTTCCTAGAGCTGGCCGTCCGGCCAAACTGAGCTATCGGGGGAGAAGAGCCTTGGTGAGAGAGGTAAAGAAGAACCCAAAGATCACTGTGGCTGAGCTCCAGAGATGCAGTCAGGAGATGGGAGAAAGTTGTAGAAAGTCAACCATCACTGCAGCCCTCCACCAGTCGGGGCTTTATGGCAGAGTGGCCCGACGGAAGCCTCTCCTCAGTGTAAGACACATGAAAGCCCGCATGGAGTTTGCTAAAAAAACACCTGAAGGACTCCAAGATGGTGAGAAATAAGATTCTCTGGTCTGATGAGACCAAAATAGAACTTTTTGGCTTTAATTCTAAGCGGTATGTGTGGAGAAAGCCAGGCACTGCTCATCACCTGTCCAATACAGTCCCAACAGTGAAGCATGGTGGTGGCAGCATCATGCTGTGGGGGTGTTTTTTAGCTGCAGGGACAGGACGACTGGTTGCAATCGAGGGAAAGATGAATGCAGCCAAGTACAGGGATATCCTGGACAAAAACCTTCTCCAGAGTGCTCTGGACCTCAGACTGGGCCGAAGGTTTACCTTCCAACAAGACAATGACCCTAAGCACACAGCTAAAATAACGAAGGAGTGGCTTCACAACAACTCCGTGACTGTTCTTGAATGGCCCAGCCAGAGCCCTGACTTAAACCCAATTGAGCATCTCTGGAGAGACCTAAAAATGGCTGTCCACCAACGTTTACCATCCAACCTGACAGAACTGCAGAGGATCTGCAAGGAGGAATGGCAGAGGATCCCCAAATCCAGGTGTGAAAGACTTGTTGCATCTTTCCCAAAAAGACTCCTGGCTGTATTAGATCAAAAGGGGGGCTTCTACTAAATACTGAGCAAAGGGTCTGAATACTTAGGACCATGTGATATTTCAGTTTTTCTTTTTTAATAAATCTGCAACAATGTCAACAATTCTGTGTTTTTCTGTCAGTATGGGGTGCTATGTGTACATTCATGAGGAAGAAGAATGAACTTAAATGATTTTAGCAAATGGCTGCAATATAACAAAGAGTGAAACATTTAAGGGGGTCTGAATACTTTACGTACCCACTGTATGCGAATACCATACACATATGTGGTATCGCTGCAATCAATGGGAGCAGTAAAAAAATTTTTGGGTTGTTTTTTGGTGGTAGGTTGTGGTAGTAACAGAATATGTATAGCTAAATTAAAATTTTATTTTGGGCCGTTTTCGTTTGATAATAAAAAAGAAAAATCGGGAGATATCCATTACCATTTGCCACCAAAAGAAAGCCCAATTTGTCCTGAAAAAAACAAGGTATAATTCATCTGGATGCACAAAGTAGTTGTGGTGATGTGGACAGTTTTACTAACACATGTCAAAGTTGCAAAATTGTGCTTGGGCATTAACATTTGTTTTACCCTTATGCGGGAAAGGATTTAACTATAGATTTAAAATATGAACTACTGAATAATGAAATAATGAATGGTAATAAATGATGAAACATAATTAGAAATTCAAATAGGGAACCCTTTTAATATCAGATTTTATAATTCATAGAGAAAACTCTATAATAAAGCGGTTTATATGTAGGGGCCCATTCACATTATGTGCAGCTAACTGCGTTTTACCTTGTGGAAAAAACGCAGATAACTGCAATGGCACACAGAAAACAAGTTTTAGCCTTTAAACGAAGCCTCTATTAAATACGTAACCATGAAAATGGCCTTTATATTGGCTATCACTACAGCCAGGAGCGTGGGTGATTTACAGGCCTCGTCTATAAAGGATCCGTACCTGGCTGTCCTTCCAGATAGAATGATCTTGAGACCAGATCCGATGTACCTACCTAAAGTAGCTTCTCTTTTTCACAAAAGTCGGGAAATCACCTTAACTTCACCCCAAAAATGACCAAGAAAGGAGATTTTAATATTTTAGATGTCTGTAGATGTCTGTTACAGTATCTAGAGGTAGCAAAAAGAGTTCAAAAGATCTATCCATCTTCTTCTGATTCTTTCTAATGGTCCTAGAAAGGGTTTGAAAGCATCCAAGAGTTTGGTGGCTGGATGGATTAGGTTTACCATCAGTTTTCATCTACAAGGCAGAATGATGTTGTCTTCCATAATTGGTTAAGGCTCATTCCACCCATTCTTTGCCTACTGTATATGTCTTGGGCGGAAGGAGCAGGAGCATCTGTGGAACAGATTTGCAGAGCTGTCACATGATCAAGACAAGATACCGTCCTCATGCATTACAATCTGGAGGTTCTTTCGCAACAGAATCTGGCCTCCAGCAGAGAAGTTCTGCAAAGGTATGAGTTGGTTTACTTGAATATCCTCTCATGTGGCTGTCCTAGAAGATGACTAGGGAAATTGCCCACTAGTCTTGCCGGTAACTATATTTTTTCGGACTATTTTATGGGTTCTAATAATTTCATGGATGTTGTGTGTTCTCCTTGTGCACTGGTGGAGGTTGTCTACTTTATTCTAACACTTCTAGTAAGTAAAAACTCTGCATTTTTTTTGTTAGAAATTTAATCAGAACCCCCAAGCATTTAAGCGGAGGCCCTAGAGAATAAAATGGTGGGTGTTTCAATTTTTTATCTCGCGCGGTATTTGCGCAGCGTCATTTGAAATTCAGTTTTTTGGGAAAAAATACACTTTAATGAATTTTAGTGCACACAAACACAATACGCTGAGTAAATAGACACCAAACTTGTCATGCTTTAAAATTGCGCATGCTAGTGGTATGTGACACGGTAAATAACATTTTTAGAGGGGATGTTTTAAAAGTCTTTACAGGCCACCACTTGAGTTACACAGAAGGTCTGGTGTTAGAATTATTGCTCTCTCTCTGATAGTCACTGTAATATCTCATGTGTGGTGCAATTGCTGGTTACATATGCGTGCGGCACCAATGTGTGCGTTCGTCTTTGCGCGTGAGCATGTGGGGGGGGGGGGTGCTTGCTTTCAATTTTATTTATTTACATTTTTTTCTCTTTAAAAGATGTATTGATAAACTTTATTGCTAGCACAAGGGATGAACAACGTATGCATGCGGCACCAATGTGTACGTTTGCCTTTGCGCACGAGCATGGGGGGGGGGGGGGGCTTGCAATTTAATTTTTTTTTTTCATTTTTACTCTCTTTAACCACTTCCATAAAGAGCAGTTACACCTCCTTCTTGCCCAGACCAATGTTCAGCTTTCAGCACTCTCACACTTTGAATGACAATTGCTCAGTCATGGAACGCTGTAACCAAACAACATTTTTATCATTTTTTTTCACACAAATAAAGCTTTCTTTTGGTGGTATGTGATCACAACTGGTTGTTTTTATTTTATTTTTTTTCGTGATATAAGCAAAAAAAATTTTGAAAACAAAAACACTTTTTTTTTAGTTTCTATTATAAAATTTTGCAAAAAATAAATTTTTCTTCATACGTTTGGGCCAAAATTTATAAAGCTACATATCTCTGGTAAAAATAACCCAAATTATTTAGTCTGTGTGAAGTTATTGAGTCTAGAAGCTATAGTACTAATTACTGAAAATTTATCACACCAGATGTACTGACTGCCTATCTCCTTTCTTGAGGCTCTGAAATGTCAGGACAGTACAAATACCCCCCCAAATGACCCCTTTTTGGAAAGTAGACAGTCCAAGGTATTTAGTAAGAGGCATGGTGTGTTTTTTGAAAATGAAGAAAAACTATTTTTTTCTTTTTTTTTTTTTCCCCACAAAGTTGTCAATTTATAAGCTATTTCTAACACCTAGTATGTACACAGCAAAAAATAACATCCCAAAATACATTCTGCTACTCTTCCTGAGTATGGCGATACCACATGTGTGAGACTTTTACACAGCCTGGCCACAAAAAGAGACTCAACATCCAAGTAGCACCTTCAGGCATTCTAGCAGCATAAATACACATATAACTTTCTGACTACCTATCACACTTTTGAAGGCCCTGGCGCACCAGGACAATGGAAACGTCTACAAAATGACCCCATTATGGAAAGAAACACTCCAACGTATAATCTATGGGGCATTATGAGTCTTTTGAACATGTCATTTTTTTCCACAAGTTTTTGGAAAATGTGGGAAAAAATGAAAACCTATTTTTTTTTTTTTACACAAAGTTGTCAATTTATAAGCTATTTCTAACACATAGCATGTACAATAGCAAAAATGACACCCCAAAATACATTCTGCAACTCCTCCGGAGTATGGCGATACCACGTGTGAGACTTTTACACAGCTTGGCCACATAAAGAGACTCAACATCCAAGTAGCAACTTCAGGCGTTCTAGGAGCATTATAGGCAGGCGGCAGGTACTCTGATGAGCAGGTGGAAGGTACTCGGGTACTTTGATAGGCAGGTGGCAGGTACCCGGATAGGCAGGTGGCAGGTACTCGGATAGGCAGGTGGCAGGTACTTGGGTACTCTGATGGTCAGGTGACAGGTACTCTGATGGGCTCACAGATAGGTACTAGGATCAGCTGGTGACAGGTACTCTTTATTTGGTTGGGCAATCAGGGCACAGTAGTATGCACAGTAAAGTGGTAACTCACTGTTTCCAGATCTCCTCCTCACACTGGATCGGTGTGTGAGGAGGAGAACCTGGTAACAGTGCGTTACCTCCACCTTTGTTGACATTTGTGACCGGCTGTCATTGGACACAGCCGGTTACGTGGTAAAGAGCCAATTTCATCCCCTTGATTGGGGATGGGCTCTGTCCGAGGGACACACTGCACTGGGGGCGCGCTTTGCGGCGAGAATGAGCGGCTCGCACTGGAGCCTCTCATGTGATCGGCTGTGATTGGATACAGCCGATCACGTGGTAAAAAGCCAATTTCATTGGATCTTTACCTTGATCGGGGATGGGCTCTGTCCAAGGGACGAGCCTCATCCCCTTTCGCCAAGCTGCGCGCCCCCTGGGGCATGCAGTAGCGGCGAGAACGGGCAGACGTCATATATAAGGGCTGTATAATAACAGTCAAGCTAAATGCGCAGCTTGTGTTATACTAACGGCTCTGGGGCTGCATGCAGCTCGTCTACTGATGCTGCGGGTGTCTGTAGCCTGGAGTTGAGCTTTTACTTTTCCTGCAAATAAAGGGGTTAATTATCTAAAGTTGGAGAGTGCAGAATCCGGTGCAGCTGTGCATCAGCTTTTAACTTCAGCTTGTTCAATTAAAGTAATTGTAAAGTCTCGTTTTTAAAAAACAAAAATGTTCTACTTACCTGCTCTATGCAGTTGGTTTTGCACAGGGCAGCCCGGATCCTCTTCTCAGGTTCCTCTTCAACGCTCCTGGCCCCTCCCTCCTGTTGAGTGCCCCCACAGCAAGCAGCTTGCTATAGAGGCACCCTAACCGAGTCACAGCTCCCTGTATCCATGCAGGCATGGAGCCGTAAATCGTCCCGCCCCCTCTCTCTCCTGATTGGCTGGTTGGCTGGCTGACTTTGACAGCAACGGGAGCCAATCACGTTGCGCTGCTGTCTTAGCCAATGGAGAGGGGAGTCCCGGGCAGCTGAGACACTCCTGCAACATCGCTGGATAAAGATGGGCTCAGGTAAGTTTTAGGGGGGCTGAGGGGTGCTGCACACAGGTTTTATTATCCTAATGCATAGAATGCATTAAGATCAAAAACCTTCTGACTTTACAACCCCTTTAAAGCTTTGAAAAAAAAAAAACCTAGAAGCTGTCTGGTCTATATGCAGAGATGCACCAGATTTTGTAAATCACCCCAAAGTCTCATGTCCTGAGCCCTCTTTAAAGCATTTGTTACCCCAACACTTCATATTCCTGATATGTGCTTGCTGTAACATGTACTTGTATGAGAAAGTATCTTTTTCTCTTTGTATTGCTTCCTTTGTGTGAAATCCCCGGTGTTCCTTCCAGTCCCTCTGCTTTCCTATTAAAAACTGACCACAGTAAGCTGGAGAGCACAGCGTGGTCAGTTCTTTAGCTATTCTGGGAACTCTGTGTACTCTCCTCCAATGATCAGATTTGCCCTGACAGACCCCCCCCCCCCCCGCAAAGCCATTCACTGGGAAGTTCAGTGTGTTGCTACTTCTCTTCCCCCAAGCTCTTAAGCACTCTTATGCAGCTGAGAACAGAGGGAATGTAATCACTTATAAGAAAGGGTAAAAAAAAAGTAATTATAATGTTTTTTTTTTCCTATCTATCCACAAATACTTTGCCTTAAATTTTTATTTTAAGCGGAAAGCGTTTCTAAACCCAGGAGCCTGCATTCACTATATCTGGTCTCCCACAGTACACAGAACATGGAAATGCAATCATTTTAGTAATTCTAAACTGCTAAATACCTTTTCTCATCAGCAGTATATAGCACTCTTGTGACATCTAACAGTGTATGGTTAAAGCTTGTGGGAGAATATTTCATCCTCCCATGATTGTTCTGTGAGGCTGCAGGACCCCTGACCCTCTGTCTGGACAGTGCTGATTGGTCCTGTGCTGATCACATGCACCCTCCCAAGAAAAAAAATAAAATAAATCTCTCTAGTAACACACACCAAACTGAATATGTGCAGCTTATCCCCTAGCCTCTGTACTATCCAAAGATGGATTGGGGACTGTGAAAAAAGGGGAGGATCAGAGGAGACCGGATCAAACAGCCTTTTTGCACAGTGCAGTGGATTAACTCCTAAGGTTCTACAGTGAGTATAACAAGCATGTTTTACTGCATTTACAGACTGGTTTAATTTTTTTTGAATCCGAAAAGGTTTTGATTTAGAAAAAAACGGGTCCAAAAAAGAACAAGTACTAAAACTTTTTTTCTATTCCAGTATATAAGTAAATACATCTTTAAACAACTTGCAGTCCAGGCAAATAAGGTACAATAATAGGCTGCATCTCTTATCGTGCAAGGTTAAACACATCACCTCCCCTTAGACCTACCCTATCCATACTCCCAAACAGATAGGAATTGAGTACCGTTTTTTTCGGACTATAAGGCGGACTGAAAATCCTAACATTTGATCAAAAACTGGCAGTGCGCCTTATAATCCGGTGTGCCTTATAAATTAAAATAGTTTGAAAATTTACCGTTAACTGGATGGCTTGACCAAAGGGGTGCAACCACTGGAAATAAGTGTCAATCGTTCCTTCAAGGTGAAGCTGCGAATCACGTGGGAAAACTGGATAATGGAAGGACAGCACTCCTTCACGAAGACCGGGAGGCAACGTCGGGCCAGTTATGCCACTGTGTGCCAGTGGATAGTGGATGCCTGGCATAAAGTATCTGCCAAAACTGTCATCCGAGGGTTCGCGATGAGCACCTGCCAGTAAACCTCGCGCGGATCAACGTTCCAAAAAAAAAAAGTGCGCCTTATAATCCGGTGCGCCTTATATGTGAAAATAGTTTGAAAATTTACCGTTAACTGATACTGCGCCTTATAGTCGCGAAAATACGGTAAGTGATTTGTAGAACCTGTGTGAGGCTATATGTCTCACCTACATCACCCACAGTGTACTCAGCCCATGGGACACTGCAATAACCTCATCAGAACAAGTTCCCTTGGGGATTACCCAGGGACAATAAGCCATGGAGACCAATTTCTCATTTTTATTGAGTTTCCAACTTTGATATATATATATATATATATATATATATATATATATATAAATCTATCCCCAAGAGGAGCATGTTCCTCATATGGGCCACCCACATTTCTCTATCGCTCATTGACAGACGTAGTCTTCTTGATTCTCAAGGGCTGGTTATGTTGTCTCCGCAGGAGTAGGACTAGGCAGAATGACAAAACGTTCTGGCTCCACCCTAGGGGGCAGTCCCTGAGGGTATATCCTCCCTCTCTCTGCTACAGGGAATCAGTTTTTTTCTGTCTAGTCAGGAGTAAGGACCTAAGTTCCTTGCTGGGATCTTTTTGTCCTGGCAAGACTTTTTTTCTTTAAGAAAAAGACATTTTTTAGGTAGTTTTCTCCAGTGTTTTTTTCCTGTGAGATCTTCAAGCAAAAATGCCGGACTGGGCGACACTTGTGGTCACCCCAGCCGGCCTACGAGCGCGTGCAGACCATGGCATTGCGCTTGGTCGGCCGCGACATATTCAAGTAAGTATGCGGGGCCGGGCGACGGGCTGGATGTTGAGATCCAGTGGTCACCCCGGTTTCTGCCTAAAAGCGCGTGCAGACCAGTGCGCTGAGTCGGCCGCGACGGAGTCCCAGTAAAGGGACTGACTTTGCGAGTTAAAAGCTCGCTTGGACGCCAGGACCAGAGAGTCGAGGCGTCCACAAACCCCCACCCCGGTGGAGAGGGTATTGTGAAGAGAGGGTGCCTGTCGGTTCGGTATGGTGAGTAAACGTTCCCTTTTTTCCTCATTTATGAGGCAGTATATATTATGGGCCCCTCCATATATGGTCAGTATATATCTGATACTTACAAGTCCCCCTTGTAATACAGCATGTGTTTGTGGGAAGTGGACTTGGTTCAAGAGCTAACACTCTACCCAGCAGACTGTAACATTACAGCAGACATAGGAGGTATAATCCTACCTTATGTGCAGTGTATCTCTGTAGATCCATATGTCACCTCTCAGCAGAGTGCAGGTGGATGTGCTGGGAAGACGATATCGGCGGTCCGCCGCCATTTTGCCGTAGACCGAATGCATATATGTCCTCAGGTCACGCCGGCCGCCATGTTTTTGGAGTCTTATGTCTCTTCTATGGGGCGGCCATGTTTTGTGAGCCCAGCTTCCTCGTGGAGGGCTGGGAACGCCGGAAGGCGTACACAGGGGGCGGAGCCACGCCTTCTGCCCGGGAAAAAGCAAACAGCTCCTTCCAGTCTGTGTAAGACAGACGCTGGCTGCAGTTTGTTGGAAACTGCACTGCATCGGTTGGTGAGCCTTGGGGGTCCCTCTCTCTCTCTCTGGGATCGAGAAGCAGGTACTCTGAGGGGCGCTATTGCGCTAGGGGGAGACACACAAAAAAAAAAAAAAAAGAAAAAGTTTTTTTGTTTTTGCTGGCAAAAGTGTCCTGTATTAACATGGACCCTGCCACTCATGTATCTCCTCCGGATCCCCTCGAGGGGTCTGCGGGATCCTCCAGCACCCCATTGACAATTGAATCTTTGTCCGCTATTATGGAAACTTTTGTGTCCCGGGTGGAAGTGGCTTGTCAGGGACAGGGCGCAAGAAAGCGACCCCCGCCTAACCCCTTATTATCTGAAACCTCGGATTCAGACTCTGAGCCTATTTCTGCAGTTGCAGGTACTTCATCTGGTATTGGTGTCTCGGGTCCTGTCTCTTCAGACAGTGAGGAGGATGTTTCGGCATCCGCCATAGCCCGAGAGGAAGCGTTGGTAAACGCACTCATTGTATCTGTTCAAGAGACTTTAAGGTTACAGGGTATTCCATCAGAAATAGCTGAAACTGAGATCCCCTTTGGGACTAAAAAGCGCATCAAAGTAGCAAAGGTTTTTCCATTGCCCAAATGTTTTGGCAATCCAATCGATGAAGAATGGCGTCTGCCAAAACGCACTTTTAATATTTCTAAACGCATTGACAGGCGTTATCCGTTTGAGGAAACCCTTATTAAGAAATGGACAGAACCACCTGTGGTGGATTCACCTATTGCTAGATTGAATAAAGCCACGGTTATTCCTTTAGAAGACGCTCCGTCTTTTAAAGATCCAGTGGATCGCAAGATAGAAGCTATGTCTCGCACCATGTTTTCCTTGATTGGATCAGCTTTCAGGCCAATAATTGCTATTGGTCTGGTTTCGCAGGCTGTAACTGAATGGACCAAGTGGTTACGCCGGGACTTAGAAGAAGTCCCTCAGGCGGTATCAGATTTGTTGGAACAAATGATACAGGGGTTACAGTTTGTATGTGATGCGGCGTTAGACGCCACTCCATTAATGGCGCGAGCATCAGTCTCAGCAGTGGTTCTCAGGCGTACACTGTGGCTAAAAGGTTGGTTAGCCGACCAAGGTTCCAAAAAAGCATTGGCTAATATCCCCTTTTCAGGAGAGCGTCTATTTGGAGCCAACTTAGATGAGATCATTAAGGATCTCACCGGTGGAAAAAGCACCTTTTTACCGCAAAATTTTAAAGGTAGAGGAACTCGCCAAAGACGAGGGCCTTCTTTTTCTGCTCACAAGAGGTTTTTTCGTCCAGCGGGTGAAAAAACTAAGTCCTCCAAAGCTCCTGCAGGAGGCGTCAGGGGTCGTTGGTCGGGCAAGCAAAAGCCCGCCCCCTCCAGACCTGAAGATAAACCATCCAAAGCCTGAAGGTGCGCCCCCACCCATAACTGGGGTGGGGGGACGTCTTCGCCGGTTCCCGGATCCATGGCTTTCCAGAATCCCGGACAAATGGGTTTGCGAAGTCATAAAGTCAGGGTACAAGATCGAGTTTCGATCTCTCCCACCGGCGCGATTCTTCCCTTCCAATATCCGACTATCTCCGGATCGTCTAGAAGATCTGCGGAGAGCAGTCACAGATCTACTACAACAAGGAGTGGTAGTCCACGTTCCTTGGACAGAACGGTTTCAAGGGTTTTATTCAAACCTGTTTACAATACCCAGGAAAGAGGGCAAAGTGCGTCCAATTCTGGACTTAAGAGCACTCAATTCTTTCGTCAACATAAGAAGATTCAGAATGGAGTCCATTCGCACGGTAGCAGCCTTCCTGCATCCAGGGGATGTCCTAGCGTCCATAGACATCAAGGACGCCTATCTTCACATTCCCATTTTCGCAGGACATCAGCGTTTTCTACGCTTTTCCGTAGAGGAGAACCACTATCAGTTTGTGGCGTTACCTTTCGGTCTCGCCACGGCTCCGCGGGTCTTCACAAAGATGTTGGCCCCAATGTTGGCACTTCTGCGCCAAAGAGGTATATCGATTCTAGGTTACCTAGACGATCTTCTGCTTCATGCAGAGTCTCCTCAGACCTTGCTACAAAACATAGAAATTACTATGATTTCTTTACAGGAATTCGGGTGGCTGGTGAACCAGCAAAAGTCATTTCTGGTTCCCACCCAGAGGCTCGAATATCTGGGTCTAATTCTAGACACAGTCAGGACAAGAGTTTTCCTTCCGGTAGGGAAACTCCGAAAGATTCAATCAGCAGTCCAGTTGTTACTGTCCAACAGCTGGTCTTCCCTTCGGACTTGCATGAGGGTTCTGGGGTTGATGGTGGCTTCATTCGAAGCAGTCCCATTTGCCCAGTCCCATACCCGAATTCTTCAGCAAGAGATTCTTCTCAGATGGAATCGGAATCCGGAATCCCTGGACAATCAGATCCGATTGAGCAAACAGACCAGAGAGTCTCTGGTTTGGTGGCTTCGGTCTCCAATGCTCAGCCAGGGAAAGTCATTTCTGCCAATATATTGGACGATAGTGACCACGGATGCCAGTCTATCCGGATGGGGAGGAATTCTCGGTCAGTTATCTGTCCAGGGACTTTGGTCCCCGGAAGAATCCAGATTACCGATAAATGTATTGGAACTGAGAGCGATCAGACTTTGTCTGATTCACTGGACCGAGCAGCTCCAGGGCAGCCCGGTTCGGATCCAGTCGGACAATGCCACGGCCGTGGCTTATGTCAATCATCAGGGGGGCACCAAGAGTGTCCGAGCGGCCAAAGAAGTGGCTTGCATTCTTCGCTGGGCGGAACGATTTGTTCCAGCAATCTCTGCGGTGTTCATTCCGGGGGTGGAGAATTGGCAGGCAGATTATCTCAGCCGTCAGACCCTGGATCAGGGGGAATGGTCCCTCCATCCAGACGTTTTCCACCAGTTGTGCCTACGGTGGGGCACCCCGGATGTGGATCTGTTGGCATCACGATTCAACAGGAAAGTTCAGAGATTCGTGGCTCGCTCCCGCGATCCTCTAGCAGAAACCGCAGACGCACTGATCGCCCCGTGGGGGCAATACCAGCTAATATATGCCTTCCCTCCTCTCGCGTTACTGCCAAGACTTCTTCGCAGGGTAGAGGAGGAAGGAATCCCAGTAATCCTGGTAGCTCCGGACTGGCCTCGTCGAGCTTGGTACGCCGACATGGTCAGACTGGTGGCGGACGTCCCATGGAGACTTCCTCTCAGGGAGGATCTACTGTCTCAGGGACCGATCTTCCATCCTGCTTTACGATCGCTGGCTTTAACGGCCTGGCTATTGAGACCCAGGTGCTGAAGGACAAAGGTTTGTCAGCTTCAGTTATTCCTACTCTAGTTGAAGCAAGGAAAGCGACTTCCAGAAAGATTTATCATCGCACATGGAAGTCCTACATTGCATGGTGTGAACCTTTGGGGTTCCGTCCTCGGTCTTATTCGATTAGTCGAATATTGGCTTTTCTGCAACAAGGGGTTGAGCAGAAACTGGCCTTGAGTACTATCAAGGGTCAGGTCTCAGCATTAGCCATCTTCTTTCAGAAGCCTTTGGCTACTCATTCCTTGGTGCGGAATTTCATCCAGGGGGTGCGACATCTGGCTCCGCCAGTGCACGCGCCGTTACCCCCCTGGGATCTTAATTTAGTGTTGTCGGTTCTTCAGAAACCTCCCTTTGAAGATATTAGGGAGATTCCTCTACCCACGTTGTCCCAGAAGGTGGCCTTCTTGGTGGCTATTACTTCTGCACGCAGGGTGTCAGAACTGGCCGCATTATCTTGTCGTTCACCATATCTGGTGGTTCATAGAGATAAGGTGGTTCTTCGTCCGAATCCATCCTTCCTACCAAAAGTGGTTTCAGAATTTCATCTGAATGAAGAAATTGTATTACCTTCCCTGTGTCCTAAGCCCAGTCATCCTCGGGAGTTTGCGTTACACTCCTTGGATGTGGTCCGGGCGATCAGGGTATACTTGAAAACGACAGACTCGTTTCGCAAGACGGATTCACTTTTTGTGATCCCAGATGGACCCAAAAAGGGGTTGCCTGCATCTGCCGCGACCATTTCCAGATGGATCAGACAGACGGTAGTACAGGCTTATTCTATTAAGGGTCGGGAGCCCCCGTTCCCTGTTAAGGCGCACTCCACTCGGGCACTTAGTGCGTCATGGGCCTTTCGCCATCGGGCGTCAGTGGTCCAGGTGTGCAAGGCGGCTACCTGGTCGTCGGTGCATACCTTCTCTAAACATTATAAAGTTGATGTAATGGCATCGTCTGATGCCTCATTTGGCCGCAAGGTTTTGCAGGCCGCAATTTGAGGAGACCAGTGGTCTACCTCGAGGGTTTTTTTCCGTTGGAAAATTTTTTCTTTTAGTCTCATTCTTTGTTTATAATGAGCCTTTAAAACTTCTAGTTTGGCACCGGTTGGGCCTACTAGATTGGATTTGATTTTGTCAATCCCACCCCTCATTTGTGGCACTGCTTCTGGATGTCCCAGCTCTTGAGAATCAAGAAGACTACGTCTGTCAATGAGCGATAGAGAAAAATGGATTTTTGTAAGAACTTACCGTAAAATCCTTTTCTCTTAAGCTCATTGACAGACGTAGTACCCGCCCCTCTATCATTGAGTTGGGTTGGGTTAAATTCTCTGTACTGCTTTAAACAGAACTGATTCCCTGTAGCAGAGAGAGGGAGGATATACCCTCAGGGACTGCCCCCTAGGGTGGAGCCAGAACGTTTTGTCATTCTGCCTAGTCCTACTCCTGCGGAGACAACATAACCAGCTCTTGAGAATCAAGAAGACTACGTCTGTCAATGAGCTTAAGAGAAAAGGATTTTACGGTAAGTTCTTACAAAAATCAATTTTTTAATGATGGGGGAGTAATAGACTTCCAGCCTAAAAGTATGACCTTCCTAGCCTGAAATAAGGCCCTGGAGAAAGCCACTCTTGTCGTTTCTTCAGGTATAACCTCTCTGAGGATTCCAAGTAAACAGTGGATAGGGTTCAAGGGAACATTCAGCTTGAAGACTCTATTGAGCGTAGCGAGTACCTCGCTCCATTAACGATGTAACTTGGGGCATCGCCAGAGGAGATGAGTAAGATCCCCAGATGTTCATCTGCATCTACCACATAGCGGGTCGGGAAGTCTTCCCATCCTGTGGAGTTTCACTGGGGTGTAATGTAATCTGAGTAAGATATCAAGTTGTGACAAAAGTTCTCATGTCCTCCTCCCATTGGGACATTGCCCTATTAGGATAAGCCCTCAGGTACTCCATCAAGAGCATTTGATAACACTGACATATGAAACCCTTCGTTTTGGTCGCAGACTGGAGTAGTTGAAAAATGGGGGTGGGTGAAGGGGACCATCTCCCTGAACCTTAACTGCATGGGATAGCTGTAGGTAATAATAAGACATGTCAGCCATTGGGCAAACTTGTTTTGGAGGTCCAGAAAATGCATTACCTCTCGTTTTGGAACATCTGGGGGATACCATCTGGGTCCCTGCTGGATTTTGTCCAGTTCAGTATAAGTATTTCCCCAAAGTGGCCTCCACCATCCTTAGGAAATTGCAGCTGTTCCAACTTAATTATAGGAGGACAAGGCACCCCAAAGTAACAGCCTAAAAAGAATTACCCACCTGAAATGTTTTCAAGGGAACTACCACAGGGAAATTATGAGGGGCATAAGTATCTTCTTAGGGCTCTTTCACACGGGCGTTCCTTTTTTTTTTTTTCTTGTAACGGACACGGATGACACTTGTGTCATCCGGTCCGTATGTCCGTTTTTCATCCCATCCGTTTGCGGATGAAAAACTGACATAATGCATGTCTATGTAAATACGGATGTCTGCGGATGACACCACTGACATCCGTTTTTGCTTCCGTTCCGTTCTTTGAAAGGAAGAAAAAATAGGGTTCTCCTCCGTTCAAAAAAACTGAACTGAACTGAACTGACAAAAAACGGATGTCCGAGGATGATCATCCGATGACATCCGTATTTACATAGAGATACATTATGTCAGTTTTTCATCCGCAAACGGATGGGATGAAAAACGGACATACGGAACGCCCGTGTGAAAGAGCCCTTAATTCGATTAGTTTTCCCGGCCAGGGAAATTTTGAGCCTATTCCAGATATTGATTTTATCTTTGAACCGGGCCATCAAGGGGTGCACATTAAGACGGCAGTAGTCTGTAATGATGGGAGATTTGGATACTCGGGTATCTGAAAAAGGTCGCTAAGGGGATAGGTGCTGCCTGTCCAGGTGCGTTATCTAAGAGCATTAATGCAGATTTGGTCCAATTAATATTGAGACTAGAGAACCGCCCAAATTAGTCCGAAATTATAGACCTAGCACTGGTCTAGTATGAGGAAGTGTCACCTAGAAATAGCAATATATCATTGGCGTATTGCATTATCTTCTCAAGTAAGTCGCCATACTGAAACCCGGTAATATGTGGGCTATTACGCACTAAGGTAGCCAGAGGCTCAATGGATATGGGAAAGAGCAGGGGTGATGGGACAATCCTGTCTGGGTACCCTGCCCAGTGCAAAAGCAGGTGACAATCTATCGGACACCTTAATCACTGCTTGTGGAGAGCTGTATAAAAGGCATATCCTTGAGATAAAGCGAGCACCAGAACCAAACTTAGACAGTACCTGCCAGAGCAATAGCCAACTGATACTGTCGAACGCTTTATTTGCATCCAGGGAAAGAAGTGCCCTCTGTCCCTCGTTATCTGCCTGCGTCTGCGTGTTCAGAAACAAGTGCCTAATGTTAGTGGCTGTGGACTTTTGAAGCATGAACCCTGCTTGATCAGAGTGAATAATGGACCGAATACATTTGTTTACCCTCAGTGCCAAGACCTTAGCTAAGATCTTCATATCACATTTCACTAAAGATATGGGTCTCTAGGAGCTAGAGTCTAATGGGTTATTTCCAGGTTTAAGCAGCAGTACAATATTTGAACTAGACATTGAAACGGGTAACAAGCCTACCTCTGCAGAGGCATTAGAAACCTCTAGCAGCCTGGGCAGGATATTATTCCCATAGGTGGTGTAAATCTCCATGGGAATACCATCATCCCCAGGGGCTTTACATGTGGGGAAGGAACAGGCCGCCCTTTGTAGCTCATCAATGAGCAGGGTGTCCAATGCTAGACGTTCTGCAGGGGATAAAGTGGGCATGGTCAAGTCTTTAAGATAACTTGTCAGCGAATATTCATCTCGGGAACCATATAGGTCTGAATAAGCCCCCGTTCACACTAAGGCGACCTGGTCGCCTCACAGGTCGCCGTAGGTCGCCTCCCATAGGGAAGCTGCGGACCCGTTCTAATAGGAGCGACACAAGTCGCTCCGACTTAGAAAAAGGGTCCGGAGCTTCTTTGGGGCGACCAGGAGGCGACCACCATAGACTTTAATGTTATGAAGTCCGTGGCGGCCGCTCCGAGGTCGCGGCGCGCTGCTCGCACCGCAACCTCGGAGGTAGCGTCGCCTGCATGTGAACGGGGGCTTAAAGGATGATAGTTCAATAATGATTTGTTCTGGATTGCTGACTACCCGCCCAGTGGAGGAGCGAATGGCTCCAATAGCTTGTGAGGATTGTTGTAACCTAGCAATTTTTGCCAGCAGGCGACCTCTTTTCTCCCCGTCTTCATAGGCCATTTTTGTGAAAAAGTGTTTCCGTTCCGGGGCGAAGAATCTCGGGCGATCCAAAGAATCCTGGGCCGACATCCATGCCTCCCTCGCGGAATCGGATGGGTAAAACACATATGATAATTCCAGCCATCGTACCTGGCCTTCCACCTGTTCAAGGAGAAGGGAGGAATTGTGTTTAGCAGACAGATTTTTACTGTTGTGGGTTTAGTAACAATTGAATAGGTTGTTAATTTACAATCACTTTAACTCAGTTGGACGTGACTGGATCCTTTGCCCTTTCAGCTAAGTTTTTCCAGTCATGCAAGACTTTATGACCCAACTTACCCAAATATTTGCTGACTGACCATAGAGCTCAACTCCACGCCTTCCCCAGCAAATTATGTACCTGATTTAGCTGTGGCTTCTGAACCACCGGATGCAGAGACTTTCTGAGTTTCTCAAGTCCTAAATTGATGAGCTTACCTCGAAGGAGTCTTCTACAAGGAGGTGGCATAGAGAAGACCAGTCCCCCTGCTCAAGGAGAGAGAGCAGCAGTGACCGGTCTTTATTACAGGAAGCTTCTGCAGAGCAAAGTTTCACACTGGATTACTGCACAGATCTGTAAATAATGCACAAAGCTTACTACCGTTCAGGAGGAGGTCAGGTCTGAGTCGGGGTCAGTTTCTCACACAAAACTCATCAAACCATGTTTTTTATGGAGCTGGCTTTGTGCACAGGGACACAGTCATGAACAGAAAAAGTTCATAACCAAACTGTTATGGCAAGGTAGGAAGCTCACAATTGTCTAAGGCCCCTTTCACACAGGGAGTCCGTTCAGATCCGCCTGTCAGTTTTTTTTGCGGATCTGAACAGATGCCCCATGCATCTCTATGGGGCATCGGATGTCAGCAGACACATGTCAAAACCGGACGGATGGAAACCCTGTTTTCCATCTGTCTGGCGGATCGAATCGGATGAGAATGGACAGACGGTTCGTTCCCATCCGATTCCCCCATAGAAAAGAATGGGGACCTGACAGCACGGAGACACAGCTGTCATCCGCCTGCTCAGCGGGGATCGGCGCATCGATCCCTCGCTGAAAAAAACGGAGTCCGCCTGACGGACTCCGTGTGTGAAAGGGCCCTAAAATGCCTTTGTGTGGTGTAGCATTAACATTACCTTTCACTTGAAACACCTGAACTCAATCGTTTGGAGTGGCATCCACATATTTCAATCTATGTAGTGTAGATCAGGCATCGTAAAAAGTAATTCCACACTTAACCACCAGAGGGCAGCATGAGCTTGGTCTAAAAACGCAATCTAAAATACATTTCTCTGTTTATTGTGCTCTATTTTGCTTCCACATTGATTTGCTGGTGTGTAAACATTATATTAAAAAATATATATATCTATACATACGGTACAACCTTGGATCGTGAACACAATTCGTTCTGGACACATGCTTGTAAACCAAAGCACTATCAAAGTGAATTTCCCCATAAGAAATAATGGAAGCTCAGATGATTTGTTCCACAAACGTTTATTCATAAATCATTCAGTTTATATTCCATAAAAAAAGGTTATAACAATGTGATAGGTTGTGTAACCATAAAATGTCCATCCACAAATGGCGCCTCCACAAGGGGATTAGAAGCAAAATCCAGCAGAAGCTACAGAGTATAAAAGAGAAGAGAGGCGCCTCTAAGTGTAGCAATATGGTTGCATTTAATGAAGGTTCAACATTTAGCAACTCACATGGTTGATGATTAACAGAGGCGCATCTAAGTATGCAGGCATCCGGGGTAAAGCTGTCCACATAGACCGTGCTCCTCAGTGCTGTCAGTCTGCAGTCCTGACCGGGAAGACTACCCTGCAGTCCAGTGATCTGAAAGCGAGTCCTGAAGCGCTCGTGGAGCGCAGCGTGGAAAGGATGACATCGATGGTGGTGCGGAGGACGGACTATGTGGACAGCTTTACCCTGGATGCCTACATACTTAGATGTGCCTCTTTTAACCACTTCAATACCGGGCACTTTCACCCCCTTCCTGCCCAGGCCAATTTTCCCCTTTTAGCTGTTGCATTTTGAATGACAATTGCGCGGTCATGCAACACTGTACCTACACCAAATTTATATAATTTTCTCCCCACAAATAGAGCTTTCTTTTGGTGGTATTTTTCCTTTTTGCTAAACAAATAAAAAAAGACCGAAAAGTTTGAAAAAAAAAATGTTATACAATTTTGTAAATAAATACGTTTTTTCCTGCACTGATGAGCACTTGTGAATGATTGATCTAGCGACCAGAATACAGCGCTTGCTTAATGTTAAATGTAAACCAACACTCCAGTGATTGATAAAGTTTACATTTAACATTAAGCAAGCGCTGTATTCTGGTCGCTAGATCAATCATTCACAAATACCCTATTTTTATACAGCAGCTGCTATTTCACTTATTTATTTATTTATTTATTAATATTAGATTGCACTATACCCTATTCACCCTTTTTTCCAGTGGCGCGTGGAAATACACCAGTATTTTTTGCACTGATGAGACTGCACTGACAGGCACTGATGGGGTGGCACTGATAGGTAGCACTGATATGCTGCATTGGTGGGCACTGATAGGTGTCACTGGTGGGCAATAATGGGCACTGGTGGGCAGCACAGATAGATGGCAATGATGGGCACTGGTGGGCAGCACTGATAGGGAGGGCACTGGCGGGCAGCACTGATGGGGAGGGCAATGGGGGGCTCCCTGATTGCCATCCCTGGTGGCCATAGTGGGCATCCCTGGGGTCATGGTGGGCAGAGGCGGACTGGGCCGGGAGGCAGGGAGGCGATTGCCCTCCAGGCCGCTCTGATGCTTCCTAAAAAGGCCACTCGCTCCGCACCGATTCCACCCCTGCAGACAGGCAGGACACCCGCCGGCCGCCGCTACATTGTGTTATACTTGCGGAGCATCACTGCTCTGCTGCAGCTCTGCAAGTATACTATAATGTAGCGTCGGCCGGCGGGTGTCATGCCTGTCTGCAGGGGTGGAATCGGTGCGGAGCGAGTGGCCTTTTTGACTGGTGAGTCCAGTCACTTCCCTGTCAGGCGGAGTGATCTCCACCCGACAGATGCTTTCTAGTCCCGGCCGAGTGTGATGTCATCCAGAGGCCAGGAGGCGGGAAGAAAGGACGGAGGAGAGTGCTTCTGCAAGGAACTGCGAGGAGCCAGCCCAGTGAAGCCCTGTGGAATAGTGAGTTTTCAGAGGCTGCTCAGGCTGATAATACACCTTACATAAGGCAATGTTATGTCAGTGTTGTAGATGTGTGAAATGGCTCAAGTGATTAACTCATTGAGGCGAGGAGTTAATTTACAATGCTGTTTGTAAAATGCAGCATGGAGGGGGTTAATGTACTGCCAATGGCCACTAATGCATTAGTGACCAGTGACAGTTAATTAACCCCTTTGTGCTGCATTAGTGACAGTGGCACCAGTGTCAGTGTTAATTAACCCCTGTATTGTGCAGCATGAAATGGTTAATAAACACTGACACTGGTACAACTAATGCAGCACAAAGGGGTTAATGACTGCCACTAGTCACTACTGCATCAGTGTCCAGTGGTGTATTTTATTTTTGTGCTACCCTAGGCAAGATTTAAATCGGGCACCCCCATCTAAATGTATCCCACCCCAGCCACAGTATACTGTTCTTGTCTCAGGGTCTGATGAGGAAGCCACAGCTGTTCACAATGAATGGCTGCGGCTTCCTTATCAGACCCTGGGACATGAGGGCAGAGGATGGGGGTCAGTGGGACATAGGACGGGGTCAGCAGGGCAGAGAATGTGGCTGCAATGGTAAGCACTGATCAGGAGCAATAAATAAGCTGGATTGATATGCAGCACTAGTAGGTGGCAATGATGGACACTGATAGGTGGCACTGATCAAGCTGCACTGATGAGGCTGAGCTTATATGCACTGGTGAGGCTGCATTGATGGGCAATGATCAGGCTGCACTGATGAGGCTGCACTGATGGACACTGGTGGTGCTGCGTTGATGGGGACTGATGAGGCTGCATGGATGGAAACTGATGAGGCTGCACTGGTGGACACTGATGAGGCTGAAAAAGTGAAAAAATGTGGCTCTCAACAGCTTGATAAAACACAAAATAAATTATTCCAATGTGCAAACGTTCGTGCAAAAAAACAGTTTCTAGTGTCCAAAAAAAAAAAAGGGTTAAGCAAACAGCCAATGATGGAAACACAGACTTGATAGGAGTGAATCTCAAAAAAGCCTCCACCTACACACGATCACCCAGTGAAATGTATAGGTACCGCTTACCAGAACCACTGGACCCCTTAGTTATAGGGGGTCAAACACGCTTATTGATCCACATCAGATCCGACCTTGCACATCCCCCTCTCACACAGGCGACAGTGTGTAGCCAAATCGATGGAGCATTAAAGAACCAAGTCATAGATGGAGAGAAATGACAAACAGGCTCTCATGGTGCAGTATTACTCATCAAAGGATCATTTTCAGTTTGCTGTGGATAGGAGACCCAGCTCCACGCCTGCGTTCCTTAGACCCGGAAGTTTACGGTCTCACGTTCCCAATCTAAGGGTCTAAGGAACGCAGGCGTGGAGCGGCGGCTCCTATCTCGCCTGTGTGAGAGGGGGATGTGCAAGGTCGGATCTGATATGGATCAATAAGCATGTTTGACCCCCTATAACTAAGGGGTCCAGTGGTTCTGGTAAGCGGTACCTATACATTTCACTGGGTGATCGTGTGGAGGTGGAGGCTTTTTTGAGATTCACTCCTATCAAGTCTGTGTTTCCATCATTGGCTGTTTGCTTAACCCTTTTTTTTTTTTGGACACTAGAAACAGTTTTTTTGCACGAACATTTGCACATTGGAATAATTTAATTTGTGTTTTATCAAACTGTTGAGCGCCACATTTTTTCACTTTTTCATTTGTCACGTTATTCACGTTGATTTTGCAGCTCGCAGAGTGGAAGCAATTTCACCCTAAACACATTTATAGATATGAGTAGTGTTTATTTATTTATACATCACATTCATTTTGCGCAGTTTTTGTTGGGTTCACCAATAATCTTCTTTCACTGATGAGGCTGAGCTGATGGACACTGATCAGGTTGCATTGATGGGCACTGGTGAGGCTGCATTGATGGGTACTGATCAGGCTGCATTGATGGCAACTGATAAGGCTGCACTGGTGAGGCTGCATTTATGGGCACTAGAGAGGCTGCATTGATGGACACTGGTGAGGCTGAATTGATGGGCACTGGTCAGGTTGCATTGATGGGCACTGATCAGGCTGCATTGATGGGCACTGGTCAGGTTGCATTGATGGGCACTGGTCAGGTTGCATTGATGGGCAATGATCAGGATGCCTTGATGGGCACAGGTGAGGCTGCATTAATGGGCACTGATGAGGCTGGACTGATGGGCACTGGTGAGGCTGCATTAATGGGCACTGATGAGGCTGGACTGATGGGCACTGGTGAGGCTGCATTAATGGGCACTGATGAGGCTGGACTGATGGGCACTGGTGAGGCTGCATTGATGCATTATTTTTGTTAAACCTCCTTTGTTGCTATTAACATTAAATTATGTTACCACATTGTATCATATTTGTCTTGCTTTATAACATCAATATCCGTTATAAACCAGGTGGGCATAGATGGTGAGCTCGGTGGTTCAATGGGCCACTTGACTGGACTTGCCCCCCAGGCCCAAGGCTGCCAGTCCTCCCCTGATGGTGGGCATCCCTGGGGTCATGGGTGGGCATCCCTGGTGGTTCTAGTGGCACCCCCCCGGGGGTCTGCACTGGTAATCAATGATCTGATTACCAGTGCCGACCCCCCCCCCCCCTGTCAGGGGAGCCACCGATCGGCGCTCCTTTACTCGTGCCTTTCAGGCACGAACTAAGGAAAGCCGATCAACGGCTCTTCCTGTTTACTATGTGACCAGCCGTGATTGGACACCGCTGGTCACATGGTAAAGAGCCTACGTCAGTAGGCTCTTTACCGAGATCGGAGATGCAGGGTGTCAGGCTGACACCTCGCATCACCGATCGTCGCTCTGCGCGCCCCCGGGGGGCGCGCAGAGCTGTATTATCCTGCCGCCGTCATATGACATCCGGTCAGGATAATACAACCACAATCCCGCTGTCATTTTGCTATAGGGTGGGCGGGATGTGGTTAATCATCAACCATGTGAGTTGATAAATGTTGAACCTTCATTAAATGTAACCATATTGCTACACTTAGAGGCACTTCTCTTCTTTTTTTACACAGTTGTGACATGACGCTACTTGTATATCAAGATATCGCTTGTTTATCAAGACAAAATTTATAAAATATATATAATTGGGGAATGCATTTTCTGTTCGATGGACTTAGGGGCTTTCATTGATTACGCTTGGGAAGCAATGATGTACAATGTAAAAACGCATCATTACTTATAATGTCATCACTTCTATGGTGAAAACATATGAGATCACGGAGGTCAAGTCACATTAGCAATACCGTCACTGGCCGCAAGTCACCAGCATGAGAATTGCTAAGAGATAAAATCCACTAGCATCCGTGGCATCACTCCAAGCCAACGATAAACCAAAAGGAAGATGGACCGCACTCAGAAGTAGATGAAATTAGAAGTATCTTTTATTCCTCATGAAGGATCAATACAGACAGTGCATCAAAGGGACATGCGACAGGTTGACGCGTTTCACAATACAGAGGATCGCTTACTCATAACCACATAATCACTCCAAACCAACGAACTGACCTGCTGTTGATAGTAAGCAAGACTTAACAGTGCTTTTGCAAGTGAAGAAGGGACAGACAAATGTTCAGTGAGTTACCCTGGCCCTGGTGCATTGCAGTTGGCAACAGGATCGCTGGTGTAGTATAGCCCAATTATATGGCATGTCGGTACCAGCACAATGTAATCAACTCCAATGTAAGATATCTGATGATGTAAACCCTAACTTTAAGTAGAGCTATAGGCAAAACTTTTTTTTTTTTATTTTGAAAACAGTAAGGGAGGATTATAACCTGTCAAATTTTCTTTTTTTTTTGCCACCAGTCGCTTCACTTCCTGTCCCATAGCCAAACAGGAAGTGAGAGGAAATCCCTGCAAATTAAAGGGAATCTCCTCAATTACTTTTCTGGGGACAACCCAAAATATGGGATTTTCTTTACCATTGTCATTGAAAGTGAAAGTAAAACAGGACAAATAGAGAGGATGAATCTCCTTAAGCCTCCGTTCACATTAGGTCGCTCCCACTTAGGGGACGACCTGTGAAGTCGCGTGCAGCACGACTTCGGCGCGACTTGCACGGACTTCACATAATGGAAGTCAATGCAAGTCGCCTCCAGGTCGCCCCGAAGTAGTACAGGAACCTTTTTCTAGTCGGAGCGACTTGCGTCGCTCCTATTAGAATGGCTCCTGTACTACACAATGGGAGCGTGAGGACCGCGACTTGTCAGGATGACAAGTCGCGGTCCAAGTCGTACCAGTGTGAATGCGGTCTAAGGGGGACACAGACAGCAATAAAAACTGACAATCATTCTAATTGCTATTCACTCCATCCAAAAATAAAAAAAATAAGATTTGCCTGTAGTTATAAAGTAGAACTAAACTTGGACACTTTCCTTCAGAGGTTCTTTCCCCCCACCGCATCTTCTGCTGGTCTTTGGCCATCTTCATTGGCTGTCCTGGCTTTCTTGGCTGGCAGGGACTGTGCCAGTGTTCCATCAGAATAGATAACGGAAGCAGGGGAGGACTGGGCCAGAGGGCAGGGGGGCAATTGCCCCCTGGGCCGCTCTGATGCCCCCTAAAAAGGCTGCACTGCTTCTGCCACAGACATGCCTAAAGTATTCCTGGAGAAGAGATAAAGTCCCTGCTGCTGACCTACTGAGTGCGGATTGAGGACAAGGACAGAGCGCAGCCCCCCCCCCCCCCCACTGGCATTGAAGGTGTAAACTGTGTCTGTGCAGAGGCCTGTTCCATGGGCCTCTGGTTTGTACTTGCCCCCTGGCCTGAAAGTTGCCAGTCTGCCCCTGAACGGAAGTGACGTTCCTTCAGCTGAATACTTACTGCGCATGTGCAGGTTTTCAGATGTCTTAAGCCCTGTACACACGCACAGATTGTTGGCCGACTGATTGTTGTTGTGTTGGTTGAAATGTGCTCTTGACTGCACACAAATTTTTTCGGCCAACAACAACCAACTTCAGAAGTGATGTCATGTGATGGTTTACTTTCCGTGTGTTTTTTCTTCTCTGAGCATGCCCAGTTTTGCTCATCTGACTTTTGTCTGCCGAAATCTGTACTGACTGACGGAAAATCGGCCGTTCTGGTGACGGCCAACAAAAATGTTATAGCATGCACACCAGATTTTGTTCGGCCGAAAAGTCGCAGTCGGTTGTCGGAAGCATCATACTAACAAGCCGACAATCAGCCGATCGGACGTTGGCCGAAAATTTACGGCCAACAATCGGTGCGTGTGTACGAGGCTTTAGAGTCTCTTTAATAAAATAAGACAGATTATTTTGTATTATTGCCTTGTGAAGATTTTTTTTCTTTCTTTAAACCCATGAAACCAACTATTTCAAGAATTGGTTTTATAGCGCACTCTCGCTGCCAATCATAAGAACACTTCCTCCAATGTATCAACCCAATTTCCACTGGCAGTTTATAAAACGGTCTTTGTTAATATAGATTTATGGAGTTGAGAAATTTTTATTCCATCAGAATAAACTCGAGGAACTATGCACATAAATTTCCAGGAGATGGAATCGTATTTTTATTTGCAACTCGAGCCCAAAAACAGCAGAGCCTGGCGGGAGATTTAGCGAAAGAAAGAAAGACGGTTTCACTGGGATTATCTCACACATAATACATTTTTACATGATGTTTTTGTCATTTTTGTCTTTACTCTTACCCGTGTTATTGATGTGGAGAGACTGGGAGGAATTGAGTTGTTGTGGAATTGGCAAGTTTGGAGTTTTCTCAGACTTTTATGGAGCTTTTTTTTTTTTTTTTCATAGTCTTTTTTTTTTTTTTTTTAATAAAAAGTTAAGGCTATTCATTTCCTCTGTCTTTTTATGGCTTAACTCATTATCACTGCAAAAACCCATTTTTTTTCCTCAGTGGGGAGCAAGCTTACCAAAATTTACTTCTATATGAACAAATGCCCAAAAAAAAAATCACAAATATCTCAACATGTTTTTTTTACTTATTGAAGGTAGGTAAAACCAGTGTAAATTCTAACATTAAATGATACCTCTGCTTTTTTGGAAAGAACATAGCAAATAAGAATATTGCATATCTCCCATCTTACCAAATGTTATGGGACGCCTGCCTTTACACACACATGAACTCCGAGGCTTAGTTCGTAGGGTTTAATACTGAGTTGGTCAGTACATCTCACAAGCCCTCGAAAGGATCCTTCGGACCCGGTGGCTACAAAATGATAGAGGGTGAGGCCACCCCATATTGGAAGTACCTAACTGTCTGATCGTACCAATCCAAAATATTCAATATTGTCAAAAATATTGGGTCACCTGTCATTACACGCAACTGAACTTTAATGGCATCCCAGTCTTAGTCCGTAGGGTTCCATGTTGAGTTGGCCCACCCTTTCCAGCTATAACAGCTTCAACTCTTCTGGGAAGGCTTTCTACAAGGTTTAGGAGTGTGTCTATGGGAAAGTTTGACCATTCTTCCAGAAGCGCATTTGTGAGGTCAGGCACTGATGTTGGACGTGAAGGCCTGGCTCACAGTCTCTGCTCTAAGTCATGCCAAAGGTGTTCTATCGGGTTGAGATCAGGACTCTGTGCAGGCCAGTCAAGTTCCTCCACCCCAAACTCACTCATCCATGTCTTTATGGATTTTACTTTGTGCACTGGTCCAAACCATTTGGTGGAGGGGGGGAATATGACGTACAAAAAAATACCTAAAGGAGGTCATGGGACTTTGAGTGAGGCCACACACTTTACCAAATTAGATATATAGAGTACATATGTTAACAAGTTGGTTAGAGAAATAGAATACAGCGAAAATAATTGCAAAACACAATTTCTGAATGAAGTAAAAATATATATGTATTTGAGAACTGACATATAACAATTCATGATAGATACAGTAAATAAGTAATACAATTACATGATAATATATATAAGAAATAAATACATGATTGATATAGACATGATGAATAAAACCACTTGGCATTCTGATGCTTTTTGAGAAACCCTATCCTCTTCTTCAAGAGTATAATGCAAAGAGATATAAAAATCGGAATAAATGAAAACATGTATGAAAAATGTGAATGGTTCGAACAAAAAAATAAATAAAAATAAAAAATGTAATTAATAAATTAATTACCAGCATCTAAAAAGGGTGAAGGGGCGGCAGACACAAGCCTCACCCGGAGCTGTGGCAAAAAGACCCCTCCAAGTCGAGGGGACATCCGGGGGGGGGGGCAGGTCTAGTGTTTTTAGGAGGAATATGGTGTGGGGTTGTTTTTCAGGGGTTGGGCCCCTTAGTTCCAATGAAGGGAATTTGTAAGGCATCAGCATACCAAGACATTTTGAACAATTTAATGGGAAGCAAAAAGTTCTGTCCTTTCTGCTGCCAACTGAAGAGACGGGGGCAGAGGGACCATTTTCGTGGCTGTACAACAAAAAGCAGGATCTGGCGAAGGAATTCTTTCCTCTTCTCTACTGCCAACTGCTGAGAAAAGGTAGGGCGGAGATGAAGGGGATGCTGCAGCTGCAGGAAAGGTGCGAGGGCTACGTTAAATGGCCTGGAGGGCTGGATTCGGCCCGCGGGCATTGTGTTTGACACATGTGCTCTAGAGTATAATTTTAAAGTGGCTGTAAACCACAGTCAGGAAATCTGAACTAAGCGCATACAGTATATCTGTAGTGTTTACTTGTCTATCTTCAAAACTCTTCAAAACTTCAAATCTTCAAAAGTGTTGTTTCTCTCTAGTGCTTTGTTTCTCTGTTATCAGCATATGTCTCTTCTGAGAAGGTTTTCAGACACATGAGACACAATTTGTGTCAGGGAGTGAGCTCAGCACAGAGCTGGTCTGTTCACAACACAGTTCTGCTGTGTGTGAAGGGGTGTGTGTTCCTTTCCTCCAATCAGCTCTCACACAGTGTCTCAGACCTCTAACTGCAGCTCTCCACCCCCTCCTCTGTGATACTGAAAAATCTAGAAGGATTTCATTTATAATCAGCACTTTTAAATGGATGTAGAGAAGAAAAGGCTGCAGATAAACATAAAGAGGAAGTAAAACCTATGTACAGTAATTGAACCCTGCCTTGCTGTTTACAGAAAAGCTAACTACATTTTCCTAGCAGCTTACTCTGAGCTAGGAGGCTCCCTATTTGATCTTTAAAGCTGAACCACAGGCAGAATTTAAAGGCACAAAATAATTGAGCACTAATCATTAATACACCATTGAATGTATTTTTTAATAGTAAGTGCGAGTATTGGTATACGGCCAAATGCTCCGAAACCGATACTTTGCGGTGCGATTAGTGTCAATGCAAAATGAATGGACACAAATTGCACTGAAAAGCAGTGCATGCGATTTGAATAGGAATGTGGTGTGATTCCAGTTCCGAATCGCATGCGATTTTCCCCACTGCTCCTGTGTGTGCGTGTGTGTGTGTGTATTGAAAGGGACTAAAGTGCCATCTAGTGGACAGTTTAAAAAAAGTAGGAACTCACAGTACATCTCTGGCCACATGCAAAATAATCTACATAGGTGTCCTGGTCCACTGATGGTAGCAGATTAGGGGATACTGGAGGTGCTCACAGGGCTGGAGGAGATGTAAAGTTGGCCTGCCCCCAAGCTGACATCACTTCTGCACTATACCCATGGGGTTCCGGTCCCCTCCAGCCCATCAGCGGGACACAACTCCACACACACACACACTGCCTCAGACCGGAATCGCACCACATTCCTGTTCAATTTGCTTGCGATTTTTTGCAGTGTGATTTGCGTCAATTTTTTTGTATTGGCGCAAATTGCAACGCAAAGTATTGGTACTCGAATCGGTGAGTACTTGACCTAAAGCAGTGATGGCGAACCTTGGCACCCCAGATGTTTTGGCATTTCCCATGATGCTCATGCATTATGCAGTGTAGTTGAGCATCATGGGAAATGTAGTTCCAAAACATCTGGGGTGCCAAGGTTCGCCATCACTGACCTAAAGTATCCGTACTCGTACTCGCTGATAAAAGAACAGTATCGGGGCAACCCTAGTAAGCAGTGTAAGTATCCAGATTTGACATGGAATCCGCCTACTGCAGTCTACTGTAGAGTATTCCCACCTCATTTTTGTGGATGGAGGAACCTGTTGGCTGTTGGAGGAACCAGCTGGAAAAAAACAAAACACTGTACAGTGGCCCTTCTAAGCATGTTCACTATAGCTGAAGGCCATCCATTGCATTATGGTTTAAAAAAATCATCCCAGGCAAATCTGTACGTAAATTTCAGCAGGACTGTGAATCTCATTCCGAACCCATGGTAGTGGTGAAACCAAGCCTCATCCCTAATTGTAGCATACCACTATTAAATATTTTAAAATAGTTCGCATTAACCACTTGGCCTCAAGAAGATTTACCCCCCCCCCCTTTCATGACCAGGCCATTGTTTGGGATACGGCAATGCATTATTTAATTGAGTGACACTGTGCCTAAATAAAAATGTAGTATTTTATTTTGCCGCAAATAGAGCTTTCTTTTAGTGGTATTTGATCACCTGTGCGGTTTTTATTTTTTGTGCTTTAAACAAATGTAGCACGACCCCCCTGGGGGCTGCTGGTTAATGGAACATCCTCTGCACTCCCTGGACCCTGAAAAACATCCGACCCGCTAGGCATTACAGGTTCAGTCATTTTCTGTGTAATTGTTTAAGTGCCAGTTCACAGTACCGTGGCACGACTTCGGGAACGACCTGTGAAGTCGCGTGCACGGAATGTCAATGCAAGTCGCTCCGATGTCGCCCCGAAGTAGTACTTTCTAAGTCGGATCGGCTTGAGTCGCTCCTATTAGAACGGTTCCCGTAGCACTGCATGGACCGCGACTTGTCAGGCTGACCAGTCGCCTGACAAGTCGCGGTAGTGTGAATGGGCACTAAAGATACTCTCAACATTCAGATACCAGTTTAACCATTTACTGGATTAAAGCAAATAAAACAGGCATACAAATAAGAAAAGCTAAATCTGTATGTAATGGTAAGTATGGTGTCACTCTTCCAAATCTCAGTAATATATACGGAGCCTGGGAGACTGACACCAGCAAATGTTAAACACTCAAACAATATACTGTATATATATTTATATTAAGTGAGAGTGACTATAGAGTATTATAGCTATAACTGCTATAGTATGACTCAGATATAGTAACCTCAAACTGTAATCTGCTTCTACCAGTTAAGCTAAATAATCAGTCTAGATCAACTGGCAGAAATATATTCTAGAACAAGGGGCCCCCTTTAAGGATTAAAGAAAGTTTACTCTCTATGCTAGCAAGGCCTTGCACTTCTTCACCGGCAGTTGGAGCTCTTTATCACTCTTCAGGTGATATTTGTAATTCGAGGTTAAAGATGTTAATAAGATCCTAACTGCTGTCAGTGTATTCTGTGTACAAATATATACTTGCGGTTCCCAAAGGTCACCAGGCACTTTAATGTAACGTCAGTGTCCACGAGTGACCCTCTTGTCCTCCGACAGGACCTCTCCTTCTGATGCTGCGTCACAGGGAGTCTCTCAGCATACACTGTACTAGGCCGCTCTTTCAGCGCCACTCACTGTCCCTTCAGCTCTCACACTGGACCAGTCACCTTCCTGTGACCTCCGCCGCCCCCCCCCCCCCACTCAAGATGGGCTCTCTGCACTCTAGACTGTACTCTCAGGCCTCCGTCTCGGTCAGTCTCTCTACAGCTCTCCTTCTCTGATCCACACTCTACGAGTCCCAGAAGCAAGAGAGCGCGTACCCGACCACGCCCCCAGTATATACCTCCTCCCATGATCCTCCGTGGATCCCCAACGCTCCCTGGGAGTGTAGTTCAGTCAGTCATCCATCTCATGGTCTCTGCCCCCCCTTCCAAACTATATCCCCCATAGTCCAGTTTATCACTCCTAGTGAGAAACCAATCCTTCTTATAAAACTCTTAAAGGAGCGTCCTGATATGGCCCAGACTGCGATCCAAACATAAAGACACAGTAATTCTAGCATGGCTACACAAAAACAGAGGGACAGTTTAAAAAAACAAAACAATATTTTTTATTTTATGCTATAAAACATATCCAATAAAAAATGTAAAAAATCGAATTTCTTTATCAATTTAGGCCAATATATATTCTGCCACATGCTTTTGGTTAAAAAAAAAATCCCAATGAGAGTATATTGATTGGTTTGCGCAAGTTATAGCGTCTACAAACTATGGGATATTTTTCTTAATTTTTTAACATTTTTTATTTTTACTAGTAATGGCGGCGATCAGCGACATCTAGGGGGACTCCGATATTGCGGCGGACAAATCAGACACCTAACTGACACTTTTTGGGGATCAGTGACACTAATACAGTGATCAGTGCTAAACAATATGCACTGTGACTGTACTAATTACACTGGCTGAGAAAGGGTTAACAGGGGTGATTAAAGGGTTAACTGTGTGCCTAGGTTGTGCTTTCTTACTGTGGGGGAGGTGCTTTGACTAGCGGTAGGCATTGATCCATGTTCTTGCTTTACAGGAACACAGGATCAAAACCTTCCCTTCTGAAAGAACGATGATCTGACAGAACGATGTGATCACAGTGGTACCGGGCCACCGCCGGCATGCCCGTGTGCGCGCACCCCAGACCTGGAAGTGTCAGATTATGTACTAGGTACGTGATCTCGCGCGGAACGGCTGCCCTGCCGCAGTATATGTACAATGGGGGTCCGCAAGTGGTTAAACAACATTAGCCAGCACCTCACAGTCAATGGTGCTTAAAGCCTAATTTTTGTGTTTTCAGCACATCTGGACATGCCATAAGCACTCTTTAAGAGGCCCTCTCTTTCTGCTCCCCTCCTCCATTCTTAGAAGCTGTATTATATCTTCCATCAATGAAAAGCACTCTATAAATGGAGAATGGGTGGATGAGTGAAAGGGCCACCTCCTCCATTTATACATTTATACAGTATATTGCTTCTTACTAAAGGAAACTATAGTAGAGCTTCCAGGGGCGGCGGCAAACCAACGCACCCCCCCTCCTTACCTCCTCCTTCCTCCTGTCCGAGCCGAGGAGTGCTGGATGGCTGAGCTGCTGTGCTTCTCCTCCAGCCGTGTGTCTCCTCTCTCTTCTTGGCCAGTGGTCAGTAAGATTGCTTCTCCTTTTGGCCAATTGGAAAAGGGGTCTCAAAACCCTCTTCCTGATTGGCTGGGAGGAGAATCAGTGTGACAATAGCGAATATTTATTCGCTATTGCCATACAACTGGGTGGGCTCAGGGCGCAGTGCTCTGGCTCCAATTACATGCTTCAAAAAAAAAAAAAATCCCCTATTGGAATCCATGCATCTGGTGCCCTGCATGTAGATTAGGGGGCCGGATGCATGGATGGGGGGGCGCCCCTGCGCCCCTAATGGACGGGCCGCCACTGACAGCTTCTATGAATGGAGGAGGGTACAGAAAGGGGGGACCTAGTTGGCATTCGTGACAAGTGCATGTGACAATTCCAGAGGCTGGATTAACCCCCACTACCCCAGAAGATTTCAACATAAGAGCAACCATTAGCACAAGGGACACTTCCCACTGAAAGTAAGTACCGCCCCTTGTGCTTATGTTTTTTCTTTTTTAATTACTTCAACACTTTCACCCCCTTCCTGCCCAGGCCAATTTTCAGCTTTCAGCGCTCTCACACTTTGAATGAAAATTGCGCGGTCATGCAACACTGTACCCATATGATATTTTTTTTTTCCCCAAAAAATTTAGCTTTCTTTTGGTGGTATTTGTTCACCACTGGGTTTTTTATTTTTTACTAAACAAATAAAAAAAGTCTGAAAAAAAAAAAAAAGGTTTTTCTAAGTTTCTTTTAAAAAATGTTGTAAAAAAGAAAATTTTCTCCTTCATTAACGAGCACTGATGAGGCTGCACTAACAGGCACGGATGAGGCAGCACTACTATGCAGCACTGATGGGCACTGATAGGCGACACTGATATGCAGCACTAATAGGTGGCACTAATAGGTGGCACTGATATGCAGCACTAATAGGTGGCACTGATAGATGGCACTGATAGGCAGCACTGATTGGCACCCCTGATTGGCACCCCAGGTGGGCACCGATTTGCATTCCAGGTGGGCATCCTCTTATCGGCTCTCCTCTACTCCCTGTCAGCGCAAATATAGGAAAGCCCATAACCGACACTTCCTTGTTACACTGTGATCAGATGTGATTGGACACAGCTGATCATTTGGTAAAGAGCCTACGTCATAGGCTCTTTACCGAGATTAGAGATGCGGTGTGTCAGAGCGACACTCTGCACTTCTGATCTCCGTGCTGCACTCCCCCGGGGGGCGCGCATGAGTGGCTTATCATGCTGGACGTCATATGACGCTCAATCAGGATAATGGAATCATTCTGCTATAGGCCAGGCAAGATGTACAGTAGTTAAAGAATGATCTAAACTTACGCTGGCCATGGATGTGTAGATTCAGAATTTTAAACATAAATTCTTAGGAAAAGAATGTACTAAGAAGTTCATTTTTCTAATCATTATTAGCATCAAACTGACGTAAGTTTTTGTCAACAGTGACAGGAAAATTTGCAGAAGCAAGGATGGAAAATTGTTCTTGAACGAATTGCTAACATTACAGTATATGCAGTTTTCATTCAGTAAAGTACTTTCCTTCCAAAATCAAATGTTAAATGCAAGTAAAATAATTTAAAATGACATTCAAATGTTCTGAGGTGACCTTGGTGATGCCCCCCGCTTTGTTTTTATCACCGAGCAGCAAATATATGCTATATTACTTCATCTCTTTGGTCAGTATGGCAGTATCCATTATCACAAATGCATTGTTTGTGTATATTAATGTTTTCTCTGTATTTATATTGTTACCATTTTCCAGATAGTCTTCTGTGCTATCCGGTTGACACCTCTGAAAAAGGAATTTTTTGAAACGCGTCAGCTGTCACTTTCATGTTTGCACAGCTCCTTTTTCCTAGTATTAGTATACTATTATGTATGGCCGCATTGTACTAGCCTTGATGATGTTTTCTAATTTTAATCTTTGTACTAATAAATATGTAGCTGAGACCAGACTACCATTATCTGAAAGTGCAGACCTTCTGTTCCTTCGGATTGTCTTTGTTTCCCTTTAGTGTTGGTTTCAGGATTAAATCATCATATTGTAGAGACTGGGAGAATGGCATTGTGGGAATTGTAGTCTTCTGTAAAGCTTTGACCATGCGGCTGGATTGTTTAAGAACTATCTTTCCCAACAAGCTTTGGATTACAGAAGAGCATCTTGGGAGATGCTATAAAGGTATCGGCTGAACAGGCTTGGGGTCTCTTGCTTCCTGGAATCCATTGTGTACACATCAGTATGCTGTACAGAGAGCGGGATAGCAGACTGCGGCCTACTGCACACCGCCCATCTGCCTGTAGACTCTGGCGGCACAGATGTTCATCGCAGCATTGCAGACATCCTTGCAGCATCGCTGATTGGACAGAGTCGGCAGGACACACTGAGACAGCAGAGCACAGCCATCTCGAGGCCACAGAGCGTGGAGGATTGCCATTGCCTGTTTCCCCAGGACCCTCATTGATGGACATCAGGATTTGGTGAGAGGGCACCTGCTCAGAGTTCAGACCACAATTATTACAGTTCTAGTTACACTGAACACAGACACTTTGCAACTGAATCAGCCACCAGATCACTTAGGATTATAATCAACTATTCTGCATTGCTTGCTATACAGTGAATCATATTGGAAACTGTTCACTTCGTGAGCTCCAACTATCGGTGAAGACTTTAGCAAGGCCTCGCAAGTAGGACATTATTATACTATTGTTTCTTAAAGGGGAAACGTTACTGGTATCTAGATTACCTTATCTCTCATCAGGATACAGGTGGTATAGGCCGGCCCGGGGGTTCCCCTTTAGCCTGAGTGCTTCACAGTAATAATATATAGTAATATTAATAATAATAATATATAGTTATTTGAGAGATTCACGTGCATATTCCAAGAGACTGTGTTTATTAATATCATTTGGTGTTATTACAACCTGTTTTCTCACTGTCTTTTTATGTCAGTTCAACTGAACCCTGGCGGTTTAACCAAGGTCTAGTTAACAAAAATAATTTTACAAGTTCATCTTCTGAGTAAAGTTAAAGCTCATTCATATTGTTTCAGTGTGTTATTTATAGGTATATACAACATGTCTGAACCTAGAGTGTCAGGAGGGCTGGACGGTTTACAGGGTCAAAGCAGTGCAGAAGAATACTTAACAGTAACCCCCAAGGGAGTAGTGCTACAAATATATTAAACCTTTTTTTTACATATTTTTGGCTATTGTCAAGTGCCTACATAGTCCCAACCCTAGAGGGTCAACTTTGTTTTGTTTATACCAGGGATGATGGCACTCCACAGCACCTGGCCAGATTTGATGCTAATGTATTTCATGGTGGCAAAAACCAACCTCTCATTTTTTTCTGGATATCCTTGCACTAGTTATATAACCTTTTTTCCATTTTTACTTGTAGTTTGAACTTTCCCTCATACTCTCTACTTTTGTCCTCTCCCCCCCCCTCTCCCCTCCCCCCCCATTATTCGGCATAACAGGCTATATGGGTCATGATTGGGAAGCTCTCATCATGACTGGTGTTTATAAAGATTTTGGCTAGAAGGAACAAAAAAATGCAGATCTATCATACCTTTTCTCCAAGCTCAGGAGGGTCTTGGAGAAAAAGGTCTCCTTCTACTGGCATATCCAGTCCTTTTTAATAATTATATCAAGGAAAACATCAACCCCTTTGGGCTTCGTGTTTAGATCTTCCCCACTTTGGAGAACCTGAGTACAAAGTTCAAGGATGAATAGGAACAGGTCCTCAAAACATGTTCAAAAAACGTAATGAATTTGTAAATTGATGAATACAATTCTCGCCTTAAATTATTAGATCTTGAAATTGACGAGATCAACTCTAGATTGACTGTCTTGCATAATCTACAACACTTCATGACATCCAAACAATAAGTCAAAGAACATATTGAATATTTCACAAAAGGGGTTTATTATCCAAAAGGAAAAGAAATTCAGTAGAGATAGGACTGCCTTCCAGGAACATAAAGCATATAAATGGAATAGACAGCATAGTCAATTCAAATCTAGATCAAGTAAAACAATACCAGATGACCTCCTCTAACACGTCTGCTTTCTCTCAAGGTTTGTCCTGGCGCAAGCAACCACAGAAAAATAAACAGCGTCCAATTAGTAATGGATCACACGGACAAATGCACAAAAAACGCACTGTCGAACAGACTTCTTCAGATTCCACTCACGAGGTCTATCAGGTGGCAGGTAACGCACTGGGTGGTGAACCACTTTCCAATTCTTCCATTTTGTCTAACCTTGCACCGCGTACCCCTGCTCACTCCTCTGATTTATCATCTCCCTATTCCCACAATACTTCACAGGGGGATTATTTAGTACCACCCCCCAAGGAACTAAATGCAGCCCCACCACATGCACGGTAAATAGTGATCAATCACATTATTTGCACGTAGTTAAAACTTTCAAAATTGTGAATTTGTATAATTATCCATTATCAGACCTTGAAAGGCATGTTCCATCAAAAGGACTGAGTTTCTGTCTAGACATGAACATCGATAAGTTTGAGGCAATAAAAGCCATTCAACTTTTTGCCAGAAAACTGACATTAAAAATAATGCATTCCAAAAAGAAAGTAGGATCAATTTCCCAAGATGAACCCACTGACAACTTCCTTACTTGATGAAAATAAACCCATTGATTTGATAGACCAAATAGATTTAGAAGAACTTCTATCCACTAACGAGACTCCTTCATCTTTGGCCCAATCCAACCCCTCCATCCTCAAAAAGAAATCTGAATTTTTTCCCTCTCTAACCACTTGCCGACCTCCGCCATACTTATACTGTGGCAGATCGGCTCTGTCCCGTGAAACAACGTAGCTGTACGTCATTTTTCGGGACAGCTAGTGGGGTGCGCGTGTGCCGCTAGAGGGGCGTGAATGCGCCAAATCACCACACGGGGAGCCAATCAGCTGGTCCGGCGGACGCGATGTCCGGCAGGCACCCGCAATCACTCCCTGTAAAGACAGAATGGCGGTCTGCCGATGTAAACACGGCAGACCGCTGTTCTGTCAGTGATGAACACAGGGATCCTGTGATCCTCCTATTTAGGAATACAGGTCTCTGTGTCATCCAGCAAGTCCATCCCCCACACAGTTAGAAAGCACCCCGTAGGGACACATTTGACCCTTTGATCGCCCCTGGTGTTAACCCCTTCCCTGCCAGTGTCATTAGTACAGTAACAGTGCATATTTTTAGCACTGATTACTGTAGTAATGTCACTGGTCCCCCCAAAAGTGTCAAAAATGTCAGGTGTTCGATCTGTCTGCTGTAATGTCACAGTCCCGCTAAAAATCGCTGATCGCCCCCATTACTAGTAAAATAAAAATAAATAAATAAAAATGACATAAATCTTTCCCCTAGTTTGTAGACACGATAACATTTGCACAAATCAATCAATATACATTTATTGGGATTTTTTATACCGAAAATATGTAGCAGAATACAAATTGGCCTAAAATGATGAACAAATTAGATTTTTAATTTTTTTGTATTGGGAATGTTTTATAGCAGAAAGTAAAAAAAATAGTTTTTTTTCAGAATTGTCGCTCATTTTTTGTTTAAAGCGCAAAAAATTTAAATTGCAGAGGTGAGCAAATACTACCAAAAGAAAGCTCTATTTGTGGGGAAAAAATACATTAATTTTACTTGGGTACAGCGTCTCATGACCGCACAATTGTCAGTTAAAATAACGCAGTGCCATATTGCAAAAAATGGTCTGGTCATTAAGGGGGTAAAACCTTCCAGGTGCAACATAGTCATTAAAACTATGGTAAAACATAGTCATTATGGATAAAAATTAATACGTGTCTATGTGCCAAAAAATATTATCCAATAAGTCTTGGTATCGTACCATCCCCTGCAATTTAATTGATACATTTCAACAAGATTTTTATGAACCAGTTGACCTGTCCTATCTAACCAGTTCTGGACCGGAAGGATTTGCCCCCTTAATGACCAGGCCATTTTTTGCGATTCGGCACTGCGTTTTTTTAACAGAAAATTGCGCGGTCGTGCAACACTGTACGGAAATAAAATTGATGTTCTTTTTTTTCCCACAAATAGCGCTTTCTTTTGGTGGTATTTGATCACCTCTGTGATTTAAATTTTTTGCACTATAAACAAAAAAAGAGCAACAATTCTGAAAAGAAAAAATATACTGTATATATTTTTTCACATTCTGCTATATAACATTCTCAAAAAAAAAAAAGTAAAAATCAAATATTTTCATCCTTTTAGGCCAATTTGTATTCTGCTACATATTTTTGGTAAAAATACGCGTATTTTGATTGGTTTGTGCAAAAGTTATCGAGTCTACAAACTAGGAGAAAGATTTATGTCATTTTTATTTATTTATTTATTTTACTAGTAAGGGCGGCGACCTGTGACGGACAGATCGGACCCCTAACTGACATTTTTGACACTTTTGGGAGGACCAGTGACATTACTACAGTAATCAGTGCTAAAAACATGCACTGTTACTGTAATAATGACATTGGCAGGGAAGAGGTTAACCCAGTGGTGATTAAAGGGTTAAGTGTGAGCCTAGGGGAGTGTTTTCTAACTGTAAGGGGGATGGGCTTGTGAAATGACCACAGAGACCTGTGATCCTATATTGAAGGATCACAGGCACTCTGTGATCATTTCAGAGAGAAGAAAGGTTAGCTGTGTTTACAACAGCAGACCGTCATTCTCTCTCAGGGGGGAGCGATCGCGGGTGCCTGGTGGCAATCGCAGCTGCCAGTCCTATGGATCGGCATCCGCAGCTCGCCCCCCAGCACCACACGCATGACCCACATAGGGCTACGTCGATTCGTGCAGCTGAGCCAGCCTGCCACAGTAGAGCTGCCGCAGGTGGTCGGCAAGTGGTTAAATGGACCCTAACCAAAAATGGGAATTTGTCTGTACTACCCATCCTCGTGTCCCAACTTTTTATGCTCTACCTAAACTACATAAAAAAACTGTTTGCCCACTCACCTTCTATGAATTTTTGAAGGAACTACCATTTCCCCCTCAGCCTATTTGGTTGCAATAGATGTGGAAGTGCTTTAGAGCTCCATCCCGCACAAGCTTGGCATCTCATGTATTTGTAAGGTCCTATCACAACGTACTCGCCATGATTGGCGATACGAGTTAATTGTGGAAGCACTTGACTTCATACCAGTGATGGGAAGTTTGGATCTTTTTTGTGAATCCGTTTGTTTCAAACTACTCGATTCTTTGGTTCACCTGCGGAGTCTGCTGACAAGCAAGTGAACCCGAAGCTCTGGATCTGACTCAACCTTATTAAATTATGTGAATCAGAAGACTGTGATCCACAGAAGGTTGGCAGATCCTTGTTAAGTGAAAAAAAGATAAAAAAAGGAAACAATATTAAAATAAAAACTAAAACCATCCCCACCAACCCCGATATCTGCATGTGAATAAACGTGTGTAGGGCATACATGTCTATCTACATAAACGATGATTGCTTCACACGATAGGTGTCGCCACAAACTCCAGGGAGAGAGCAATAGTTCTAGAAATGTAATTCATGGTTAATTCTAAACTGATGTCCTGTACAGGCTTTTAAATTGTCGTTGAAGTAGTAGTTAACCCTTTCCTTTTTTGATCAGTATGATCAGAGTTGCAATCAATTGAATTATAGGGTTCTGTGTTATAACTATCACAAAGTGTCCTATAAGGGTTTCTTTGCTGTTTAATTAAAAAAAAAAAAAAAAAAAAAAACTTTTTAAAACAAAGGGTCCAAGAATTAATTTGAATGAGCTCCACTCACACAATGGCATTCCGGATCGCGGGTGGAATCGGCTCGATTCTGCTCAGCGAATTAGAATAGCCACAAAACACGGGACACGCCTGCAACCATTGTTTCTTTCAATGGCCCCCCAATTGTGGTGCAATATTGCCACGATTGTCACCCAGTGAATCGCTGCAGTATCGTGCAAACAAAATCGTGGGACTTATTTTGAGTGACAGGCGTCGCGCGATTCTGTTTGCACGATTTTACTGTGATAATCATGGCAAACATCCCGCTTTTTGCGGCAATTCGGGATGGCTGCACAATCGCGTCAATTCTGTCCGCGATCCAGAACACCATGGTGGGAATGGAGCCTAAGGCTGTCTGTACGTTATCACTGCTGCTACCTGATCATTGATTGAGTGTATTGTTACACTGGTGGTAACTCATGATTCTTTGATTCTTTCAGTGTACTGTGTTCTAACTGAGAATCATGATTCTTTGACTCAGTAACTGTTCTGGAGACTCATATGATTCTTTGACTCAGTGTACTGGTGTACTCTTGACTCAGATGTGTGATAAGTTTCTATCCAGTTCTTTATTGTCAGTGTGCTGTTAGCGGACTGATTGGTTGTAAAAAGGGGCTGAGCTCTCTCACTCTAGGATCATAATACCGGACATGTCTTCTATTGAGTCAATAGTGAACTGTTTCAAATGAATCTGTTCAGTCAGATGAATAGATTCATCCATTTCACTGAAAAGAATAGATTCAAAAGAACGATTCATTCATGAACTGGACATCACTACTTCATACTTCATCACAATGTTTTCTGTTTCAATGGTTTCCACTTCCTCCAAGTGCAGGGAGTGGCGATGGGGACTTGTTGTGCCCCATCGAACGCTTACCTGTACCTGGGGGAGTAGAAACATACCTTGTTTGAAGCCGAGGAGATGAGCATCTTTGGCGATCATTTGGCCCTCTGGTACAGATACATCGATGATGTGTTTATGGTATGGGAGGGCCTGCTTGATCTCTTTCAGAAGTTCTTGATTAATATTAATCAAAATTCACTGAACCTCATTTTTACTATGACTTTCATCACAAAATACATCCATTTTTTGGATATAAATATCTTAAAGGATAAGAATGGCTATTTATGCAGTAGTTTATATCGCAAACCCACAGCAGGCAACAACATACTCCATGCCATCAGCTTCCACCCTGAACCACTAATCAAATCAATACCTTACAGCCAGTATTTACGCATCAAACCTAACTGCTCTGATGAACACACTTTTAAAAAGGAAGCAGATTCACTTAGAGCTTGAATACTTCTGAGAGGCTATTCTTCCACCTGCCTTAATAAAGCATATAGACGAGCTCTGGGTAAATCTAGACATGAACTTATACATCATAAAAAAATGATATCCCTTTTAGACCAGCAAGGTCCCTGCAGGATCACTTGGTCCATAGCGAACACAATCCTGATGGGAATAAGGATCCCAGCAAATACCCAGGCACCTTCTCCTATGGAGGTTGTAACCACTGCCAGTATACTGTATGTACACTACTCGTAATCCAATATTACCCAATGGTGCAAGATTTAAAGCTAAACATTACATGAACTGTAGAACGAAGGGTGTAGTATATATGCTGATCTGGGACTGCAATTGTTTATATGTTGGTAAAACAAAACAAGAGTTTTGGCGTCGTGCCTACCAACACATAGCCAGCATGAGGACAAAAAACAGTGAACTTCCACTTGGCAGACATGCCATCTCCGTACAAGGGGAGATTTTTCCAAAAATGTGCTTTTTAATACTGGATAGGATCCATCCAAGCGCCCGTGGGGTTGATTGGAATAAGAAGCTCCTACAGAGTAAATCACGATGGATATTCAAATTAAAAGCAACTTGGTTTTCCCAAGTTTAAAATAAAATATATCCTATAAACTCTTTTTGGATGTATCTGGGGGTTGGGAACAATAGTCTTACCTCCCTGAGTGACCTCCTTCTCCCCCTTCTTCTCATTGGATTTTAACCCTTTGAGCTGCCCTCTGTTATTTTTTTTAATTTCATATTCTCAATTTCTTTTTTTTTTTTTTCCATAGGGATATGATGGGATTTGTAACTACATATAAGGAAATCTTTTGTTACTTTTATAGGTGGACATATGTTATTATTCTTTTTTTTGGATGTTTGAATACAAATATGCATTTGTGAACTATTATGGATACTGCATAGTATTTTGTTACTGTGCGTTGGCTTCTTCCCCAACCTGGCTGCCTGCCACTGGAGTTTCCATTGGTGCCAGGTCTGCCCACCTCATTTATTTGCCATTTCTCCACCTTGTGTTCTCTGGGACCTCCCCCTGGTCTTGGTTCGCAGCTCCTGCAGTGCCCTGGCTCTGCTCTTTGGGGCAGCTTCTATCTCTGCCTTTTCTGGCTGGGAGTGAGGCTTGAGTGGCCCGGGCCTTGCTTGGGCTGCCTACTACACTTCTGGAAGTGTTTTGCGTCGCGGGCACGGGACGCGGGCCGTCATCACGTCAGCCACGTGCCCCGTGGACGGAAGTTCTCTAATTATTGCAGGAGCGGCTTGGGCCAGTACATCCATCCCAGCCACTTGCTCATTGGCCGACAGGTTTTTGTTGTCGCCCCTCCAATTTGGATTGGACCACTCTCAAGCCTGGATGGCCCTTATAAGAGCCGCCCTGACACGTTCCTAGCACTGCTGTTCGTCAGACACCATGTATGCATCTTCCCTAATTACCAAGGTAATTATATGCTATTTGGCATTTGCTATTGTGTTTTTCTGTGATGACATGTAGCTATCTTATCTCTGTACTAGCAGTATTTCCACTTATCTGCTTTTTCAGTCCCCTTGATTACCAGCGCTAGGGAGACTATTTTGCTCCCTTTTGAACGACTCTCTATTGGAGGAATCTTCACTAACATGTCAGTCCTGAGCGTGTCTCCACACTTGCTACCCATCAATGTAAGACTTTTGGCCCATATTATGATTATTGTTAAAACCACGTTTCTTATTATTATATGCTCACTGTTTCTCCTCTTCCTTGAGGAAATTAAGTTGTCCCTTATTATTGGGTCTTTTCTCCTATGTTCCCAGATCGGGCCCTTTATGAATACACTGACTGACAATGAATAGACTGCTGGACAATACGCACATTCCGTTAGTCCCCTGTAACATACGGGGATCTTTTGCAGTCTGGCATTCACGGCAGGGCCGTGTGGTCTAGCGTTGGGTGACCTTGGTGGCGTGTGGGCTAATATCACTTCTTTTCCTCCCCCCTGCTTTGTTTTTATCACCCAGCCGCACATATATACTATATTACTTCATCTCTTTGGTCAGTATGGCAGTATCCATTATCACAAATGCATTTTCTCTATCGCTCATTGACAGACGTAGTCTTCTTGATTCTCAAGAGCTGGGTTATGTTGTCTCCGCAGGAGTAGGACTAGGCAGAATGACAAAACGTTCTGGCTCCACCCTAGGGGGCAGTCCCTGAGGATATATCCTCCCTCTCTCTGCTACAGGGAATCAGTTTTTTTCTGTCTAGTCAGGAGTAAGGACTTAAGTTCCTTGCTGGGATCTTTTGGTCCTGGCAAGACTTTTTTTCTTTAAGAAAAAGACATTTTTAGGTAGTTTTCTCCAGTGTTTTTTTCCTGTGAGATCTTCAAGCAAAAATGCCGGACTGGGCGACACTTGTGGTCACCCCAGCCGGCCTACGAGCGCGTGCAGACCAGGCATTGCGCTTGGTCGGCCGCGACATATTCAAGTAAGTATGCGGGGCCGGGCGACGGGCTGGATGTGAGATCCAGTGGTCACCCCGGTTTCTGCCTAAAAGCGCGTGCAGACCAGTGCGCTGAGTCGGCCGCGACGGAGTCCCAGTAAAGGGACTGACTTTGCGAGTTAAAAGCTCGCTTGGACGCCAGGACCAGAGAGTCGAGGCGTCCACAAACCCCCACCTCGGTGGAGAGGGTATTATGAAGAGAGGGTGCCTGTCGGTTCGGTATGGTGAGTAAAACGTTCCCTTTTTTCCTCATTTATGAGGCAGTATATATTATGGGCCCCTCCATATATGGTCAGTATATATCTGACACTTACAAGTCCCCCTTGTAATACAGCATGTGTTTGTGGGAAGTGGACTTGGTTCAAGAGCTAACACTCTACCCAGCAGACTGTAACATTACAGCAAACATAGGAGGTATAATCCTACCTTATGTGCAGTGTATCTCTGTAGATCCATATGTCACCTCTCAGCAGAGTGCAGGTGGATGTGCTGGGAAGACGATATCGGCGGTCCGCCGCCATTTTGCCGTAGACCGAATGCATGTATGTCCTCAGGTCACGCCGGCCGCCATGTTTTTGGAGTCTTATGTCTCTTCTATGGGGGCGGCCATGTTTTGTGAGCCCAGCTTCCTCGTGGAGGGCTGGGAACGCCGGAAGGCGTACACAGGGGGCGGAGCCACGCCTTCTGCCCGGGAAAAAGCAAACAGCTCCTTCCAGTCTGTGTAAGACAGACGCTGGCTGCAGTTTGTTGGAAACTGCACTACATCGGTTGGTGAGCCTTGGGGGTCCCTCTCTCTCTCTCTGGGATCGAGAAGCAGGTACTCTGAGGGGCGCTATTGCGCTAGGGGGAGACACACAAAAAAAAAAAAAAAAAAGTTTTTTTGTTTATTGCTGGCAAAGGTGTCCTGTATTAACATGGACCCTGCCACTCATGTATCTCCTCCGGATCCCCTCGAGGGGTCTGCGGGATCCTCCAGCACCCCATTGACAATTGAATCTTTGTCAGCCATTATGGAAACTTTTGTGTCCCGGGTGGAAGTGGCTTGTCAGGGACAGGGCGCAAGAAAGCGACCCCCGCCTAACCTCTTATTATCTGAAACCTCGGATTCAGACTCTGAGCCTATTTCTGCAGTTGCAGGTACTTCATCTGGTATTGGTGTCTCGGGTCCTGTCTCTTCAGACAGTGAGGAGGATGTTTCGGCATCTGCCATAGCCCGAGAGGAAGCGTTGGTAAACGCACTCATTGTATCTGTTCAAGAGACTTTAAGGTTACAGGGTATTCCATCAGAAATAGCTGAAACTGAGATCCCTTTTGGGACTAAAAAGCGCATCAAAGTGGCAAAGGTTTTTCCATTGCCCAAATGTTTTGGCAATCCAATCGATGAAGAATGGCGTCTGCCAAAACGCACTTTTAATATTTCCAAACGCATTGACAGGCGTTATCCGTTTGAGGAAACCCTTATTAAGAAATGGACAGAACCACCTGTGGTGGATTCACCAATTGCTAGATTGAATAAAGCCACGGTTATTCCTTTAGAAGACGCTCCGTCTTTTAAAGATCCAGTGGATCGCAAGATAGAAGCTATGTCTCGCACCATGTTTTCCTTGATTGGATCAGCTTTCAGGCCAATAATTGCTATTGGTCTGGTTTCGCAGGCTGTAACTGAATGGACCAAGTGGTTACGCCGGGACTTAGAAGAAGTCCCTCAGGCGGTATCAGATTTGTTGGAACAAATGATACAGGGGTTACAGTTTGTATGTGATGCGGCGTTAGACGCCACTCCATTAATGGCGCGAGCATCAGTCTCAGCAGTGGTTCTCAGGCGTACACTGTGGCTAAAAGGTTGGATAGCCGACCAAGATTCCAAAAAAGCATTGGCTAATATCCCCTTTTCAGGAGAACGTCTATTTGGAGCCAACTTAGATGAGATCATTAAGGATCTCACCGGTGGAAAAAGCACCTTTTTACCGCAAAATTTTAAAGGTAGAGGAACTCGTCAAAGACGAGGGCCTTCTTTTTCTGCTCACAAGAGGTTTTTTCGTCCAGCGGGTGAAAAAACTAAGTCCTCCAAGGTTCCTACAGGAGGCGTCAGGGGTCGTTGGTCGGGCAAGCAAAAGCCCGCCCCCTCCAGACCTGAAGATAAACCATCCAAAGCCTGAAGGTGCGCCCCCACCCATAACTGGGGTGGGGGGACGTCTTCGCCGGTTCCCGGATCCATGGCTTTCCAGAATCCCGGACAAATGGGTTTGCGAAGTCATAAAGTCAGGGTACAAGATCGAGTTTCGATCTCTCCCACCGGCGCGATTCTTCCCTTCCAATATCCGACTATCTCCGGATCGTCTAGAAGATCTGCGGAGAGCAGTCACAGATCTACTACAACAAGGAGTGGTAGTCCACGTTCCTTGGACAGAACGGTTTCAAGGGTTTTATTCAAACCTGTTTACAATACCCAGGAAAGAGGGCAAAGTGCGTCCAATTCTGGACTTAAGAGCACTCAATTCTTTCGTCAACATAAGAAGATTCAGAATGGAGTCCATTCGCACGGTAGCAGCCTTCCTGCATCCAGGGGATGTCCTAGCGTCCATAGACATCAAGGACGCCTATCTTCACATTCCCATTTTCGCAGGACATCAGCGTTTTCTACGCTTTTCCGTAGAGGAGAACCACTATCAGTTTGTGGCGTTACCTTTCGGTCTCGCCACGGCTCCGCGGGTCTTCACAAAGGTGTTGGCCCCTATGTTGGCACTTCTGCGCCAAAGAGGTATATCGATTCTAGGTTACCTAGACGATCTTCTGCTTCATGCAGAATCTCCTCAGACCTTGCTACAAAACATAGAAATTACTATGATTTCTTTACAGGAATTCGGGTGGCTGGTGAACCAGCAAAGTCATTTCTGGTTCCCACCCAGAGGCTCGAATATCTGGGTCTAATTCTAGACACAGTCAGGACGAGAGTTTTCCTTCCGGTAGGGAAACTTCGAAAGATTCAATCAGCAGTCCAGTTGTTACTGTCCAACAGCTGGTCTTCCCTTCGGACGTGCATGAGGGTTCTGGGGTTGATGGTGGCTTCATTCGAAGCAGTCCCATTTGCCCAGTCCCATACCCGAATTCTTCAGCAAGAGATTCTTCTCAGATGGAATCGGAATCCGGAATCCCTGGACAATCAGATACGATTGAGCAAACAGACCAGAGAGTCTCTGGTTTGGTGGCTTCGGTCTCCAATGCTCAGCCAGGGAAAGTCATTTCTGCCAATATATTGGACGATAGTGACCACGGATGCCAGTCTATCCGGATGGGGAGGAATTCTTGGTCAGTTATCTGTCCAGGGACTTTGGTCCCCGGAAGAATCCAGATTACCGATAAATGTATTGGAACTGAGAGCGATCAGACTTTGTCTGATTCACTGGACCGAGCAGCTCCAGGGCAGCCCGGTTCGGATCCAGTCGGACAATGCCACGGCCGTGGCTTATGTCAATCATCAGGGGGGCACCAAGAGTGTCCGAGCGGCCAAAGAAGTGGCTTGCATTCTTCGCTGGGCGGAACGATTTGTTCCAGCAATCTCTGCGGTGTTCATTCCGGGGGTGGAGAATTGGCAGGCAGATTATCTCAGCCGTCAGACCCTGGATCAGGGGGAATGGTCCCTCCATCCAGACGTTTTCCACCAGTTGTGCCTACGGTGGGGCACACCGGATGTGGATCTGTTGGCATCACGATTCAACAGGAAAGTTCAGAGATTCGTGGCTCGCTCCCGCGATCCTCTAGCAGAAACCGCAGACGCACTGATCGCCCCGTGGGGGCAATACCAGCTAATATATGCCTTCCCTCCTCTCGCGTTACTGCCAAGACTTCTTCGCAGGGTAGAGGAGGAAGGAATCCCAGTAATCCTGGTAGCTCCGGACTGGCCTCGTCGAGCTTGGTACGCCGACATGGTCAGACTGGTGGCGGACGTCCCGTGGAGACTTCCTCTCAGAGAGGATCTACTGTCTCAGGGACCGATCTTCCATCCTGCTTTACGATCGCTGGCTTTAACGGCCTGGCTATTGAGACCCAGGTGCTGAAGGACAAAGGTTTGTCAGCTTCAGTTATTCCTACTCTAGTTGAAGCAAGGAAAGCGACTTCCAGAAAGATTTATCATCGCACATGGAAGTCCTACATTGCATGGTGTGAACCTTTGGGGTTCCGTCCTCGGTCTTATTCGATTAGTCGAATATTGGCTTTTCTGCAACAAGGGGTTGAGCAGAAACTGGCCTTGAGTACTATCAAGGGTCAGGTCTCAGCATTTAGCCATCTTCTTTCAGAAGCCTTTGGCTACTCATTCCTTGGTGCGGAATTTCATCCAGGGGGTGCGACATCTGGCTCCGCCAGTGCACGCGCCGTTACCCCCCTGGGATCTTAATTTAGTGTTGTCGGTTCTTCAGAAACCTCCCTTTGAAGATATTAGGGAGATTCCTCTACCCACGTTGTCCCAGAAGGTGGCCTTCTTGGTGGCTATTACTTCTGCACGCAGGGTGTCAGAACTGGCTGCATTATCTTGTCGTTCACCATATCTGGTGGTTCATAGAGATAAGGTGGTTCTTCGTCCGAATCCATCCTTCCTACCAAAAGTAGTTTCAGAATTTCATCTGAATGAAGAAATTGTATTACCTTCCCTGTGTCCTAAGCCCAGTCATCCTCGGGAATTTGCTTTGCACTCCTTGGATGTGGTCCGGGCGATCAGGGTATACTTGAAAACGACAGACTCGTTTCGCAAGACGGATTCACTTTTTGTGATCCCAGATGGACCCAAAAAGGGGTTGCCTGCATCTGCCGCGACCATTTCCAGATGGATCAGACAGACGGTAGTGCAGGCTTATTCTATTAAGGGTCGGGAGCCCCCGTTCCCTGTTAAGGCGCACTCCACTCGGGCACTTAGTGCGTCATGGGCCTTTCGCCATCAGGCGTCAGTGGTCCAGGTGTGCAAGGCGGCTACCTGGTCGTCGGTGCATACCTTCTCTAAACATTATAAAGTTGATGTAATGGCATCGTCTGATGCCTCATTTGGCCGCAAGGTTTTGCAGGCCGCAATTTGAGGAGACCAGTGGTCTACCTCGAGGGTTTTTTCCGTTGGAAAATTTTTCTTTAGTCTCATTCTTTGTTTATAATGAGCCTTTAAAACTTCTAGTTTGGCACCGGTTGGGCCTACTAGATTGGATTTGATTTTGTCAATCCCACCCCTCATTTGTGGCACTGCTTCTGGATGTCCCAGCTCTTGAGAATCAAGAAGACTACGTCTGTCAATGAGCGATAGAGAAAAATGGATTTTTGTAAGAACTTACCGTAAAATCCTTTTCTCTTAAGCTCATTGACAGACGTAGTACCCGCCCCTCTATCATTGAGTTGGGTTGGGTTAATTTCTCTGTACTGCTTTAAACAGAACTGATTCCCTGTAGCAGAGAGAGGGAGGATATACCCTCAGGGACTGCCCCCTAGGGTGGAGCCAGAACGTTTTGTCATTCTGCCTAGTCCTACTCCTGCAGAGACAACATAACCCAGCTCTTGAGAATCAAGAAGACTACGTCTGTCAATGAGCTTAAGAGAAAAGGATTTTACGGTAAGTTCTTACAAAAATCCATTTTTTTGTATTTATATTGGTACTTTTCTCTGTATTTATATTGTTACTTATTTTCCAGATAGTCTTCTGTGCTATTGGATTGACACCTCTGAAGAAGGAATTTTTTGAAACGCGTCACAGTCACTCTCATGTTTGCACAGCTCCTTTGTTCTAGCATTGTTATACTATTATGCACTTATACATTGTACTAGCCTTTATGATCTTTTCTAATTTTAATCCATGTACTAATAAATAATAAACCTTTGTTTACAAATTTTTGACCATTGTCAAGTGCCTACATAGTCCCAACCCTAGAGGGTCAACTTTGTTCCGTTTTTACCAGGGATAATGGCACTCCACAGCGCTTAGCCAGATTTGATGTTCATTCACTTTATTGGGATGACTAGTGATGCGACAGTGACACAACAAGGTGAGGGACATGGTGGCTGCAGGTGAGTGGATGCCCACTAAAAGGCGCTGCCACGATGGATCTGAAATGGCAGGTGCTCTTTAAATGTAAGGACTTATTCTTGCTGCTAGTTAAAATTTTTAATATTTGCAAGCAAAATGAAGGTTTCCTATTTAGAATAATAAGCTACCAGGTTGGTAAAACAGTGATAGAACTGATTCAATCATACAATTTGTAGTGTACATCGATTTGCAAAACAATGGGACAAAGGAATATTCTTGAACTTTGTTTTATCTCATGGTTATTGTGAAATTGTGTGAATGCATCAATGCAGTGCATGTTATCTCAGCTTGCAGAGCTTGGATTCATTGAATGAGTTTACCAAAAATGTAAACATTGCAGAATATACAGCCTCATGCTACATAACTAAGCTCCATTTCATGCCGAATAAACTAAATTCTTAATATATCTTAAATAGAAGACTATCTTTAGATAGATATTTACTCCAAAACAATTTTAATACAATACATTTGATATAAAAATAAATACGATTTAAATAAAAAAAATCAGATTTTTTTTTAATTAAAAAAAGACAAAACATAAATTATTATCCACCCTGTTTTATGGTGTACATCTCCAAGGATAGGTGTACTAGAGTACCTGAAAAATAAAGAGAAAAGAGATGTATGGGAATTCTTTTTTTCAAAATCATACTTACCTACTGTAGGTGGATTTAGCTCTGTCCCCCACTGTTTCTAACACTGAGAGCCGAGCAATCAAACACAGCCGCTCGCTCGCTTCTCAAAGCTCCCTGGGTAGAGAGCTGGTGCCTGTCAGTCACCACTCTCTGCTCTGCCCCCCCCCCCCCCCATGCATACTGGAGGGGGTGGGAGTGGCTGGTTTAGGCTTTTAGCAGCTCGCTTAGAGGCTGAGCTTGGTGCCGGTCCATAAGGTCGGGATCCTTTCTGAGCCTGCACCCGCTCTGTGACGGCAGTCGACATCGGGCATCGGCCCGCTGTCTGCTAAAAACAGGTCACAGGAGTGCAGAACAATCTGCACTCCTGTGATCCACAGGGGAAGTACAGCTAAAATGAGCTTTGGCTGTACTTCTCCTTTAACGGCAGCAAAAATTTTAGTACAATGTGCCTTGTATGGGGGATAGCCCTAGCCAGTCTGTACGGGTGGTCTGTGCCGCCAGGTGCTCATGCTGAATAACGTCCAACCCAACACCTAGACAACCTCCTGTCTTCTAGCTGGAGACTAGAGGCAAGCATGAGTCATTGGCTTCCGCAGCCATGCCAAGCAACCAAAGAACTGGGATCTGTACAGACTGGATGGTTCTGCTTCTTTTTGCATAGGACATGAAGCCTTATGATCAATAAATTACTATAATGAACAAATTAAGAAGCTCCAGTTTGGCCAAAACAACACTTTTCCTTAAACCTTTACAGGTCCTGATGGTTTATTTATTAGCAAAAGCTAAAATCCCCTCCTCACATTGACATTATCAGGTATTAGTAGTCCCATACCACACACACAGCAGCCTCTGTCTGTTCCAATACATACATTAATGTTGTGTGAGCTTGCACTATCCCTCCAACGTCTGTACCACAAGAGGATATTATACCCAGGCAGAAAAACATCTCTTGGCATGTGTTCACGTGCTAATCCCCATGCTTCTCTGGCGGCTCTATTAGCCCCGTTACTTAAGCACAGGTATGTGTTTATTTAAGGAGCCGCTGGTCCCGCTATGATTGGCTGTAGAAAATAATGTATTTTTTGGGCCAGATAAAAGCATCTGGTTTTGGGGAAGGGGGGGGGGGGGGGCAAAAGATGTCTGTCAACGAGGACGCTGACTCTGGCCTGCTTTTAGAAGCTATCGCTTTGCGGAATAAAATGTTTATTTTGAGTCTGCTACAGACATATCTCGCTTTGAAACCTAAACTTTTTTTTTCACCTCGCTCGCCGTCGTGTCTTGAAGACGGAAGTTGCCTGTGGATTGTCAAAAGGTTTCTGGAAATTTTTCATGATATCTGTCTATTTAACTCATTTTAGTGAAAAAAAAATGAAAAACAAAGCAAACAGAACTTGTAAAAATAAAATAAATAAAAAATAAAGTTTTTTGTTAACACAGTACTGCTTTTCAGGAATGGCTTTCATCACTTCACGAATGCATCCTTACTCACTCGCCCTAAATAAATAGACACGGTTCTTTAGCTAAATAAATAGCTGGAAGATACACTATTACTTTTGTCGGCCCTCTACCACCTACAAGGCTCCGTCCATATGGCGGGGCCAAGGTTTCACAGTACACAGTGGGCTGTTGAGGACGGGGCTCTCAATGCACCTACCAGTTTTAACAGATATTTTCTCTTTCAGCCCATACTCAAGGTGTCTATAACCCAACAGGCCTGGTGAAGTACTTTTTTCATTTTTAAAGCTGAACTCCATACAGATATAAAATACACAAATAAATATGGCTCTGTATTCCTTAACCCTCCATGACAAAGGTAAACACATCATAACACCTGTTGGTAAAACTGTACATAACATTGCAACTACTTAGTGTATCCAGGTGAATTATACTTCGTTTTTTTTCAGGACAAATTGAGCTTTCATTCCTATCGGTGCCCATCAAGTGCTGCCTGTCAGTGCCCATCAGTGTCATCATCAGTGCTTGGTGGCTACAGCAGAAGAACCTCCTCAACTGTCATCGTTCCCGTTTCCTGGATTAGGGGTCACAACAGACACCAGGAACATGGGCTGGGGCGCTCATTGCCTAACGGAAGTAGCAAAGGGCAGATGGAACTTTCCTACTCACGGAATAGTCTTGAATGCTTTGGAACTTCGGGCAGCACTCTTCAAGCATTCCACCACGTAACAGTGGGAGCTTCTGTTTTTCTGAGATTAGACAACACAACAGCAGTCTCATACATAAAGCGGCAGGGAGGAACTCGCAGTCTCTCCCTGTTGAAGGAAGTAGAGCCAATCATGACCTGGACTCAGAAGAACTTGTCCATTCTGACAGCTGTTTATCTTCCTGGGGTCCAGATTGTTCAGGCGGACTTTCTCTCGAGGGTTTCCACAACTAAGTCTTCAGGTGGGTCCTATCAATGGGAATTATCCTGGAAGTAGACCTGTTCACTTCCCGTGCAACTTCAAACTGGAGAAATACTATGTGGGGTGTCATTGTTCCCAGGCCTTCGGAGTGGATGCCCTGGCGGACCAGTGGAGATTTCGCAAGGCTTACTTCCTTCCCCCGGTTCCTGTAATCCTCTGGGTCCTGTTGAGACTAAGGGTAGAAGAGGTGGAGATTCTGTAAATGGTTCCATACTGGCCGAACAGGCCATGGTTTCACCTGTTGATGCAGTTCAGCTTTCGGGACCCAGTTCCTCTGCCCTCCAGACCAGATTTCCTGTCTCAAGGAATGGCTCTATATCCTTGCCCGGTCCATCTGCACCTAATGGCTTGGTTCTTGAGAGGGGAAGGCTGGAAGCCCTAGGCTGTCAAAGAAAAGCTATCTCCACACTGTTGAACACCAGAAGAGCTGGTACCAACAAGGTCTACGAAAGGATTTGGTCCAAATTTATAAGATACATATCCAACGTGGCGGGCTATTGTAGCGATCCGAAAATACAGGATATCCTGGTCTGGCCTGGATCTGTCCTTGTCAGTCAGCTTCCATCGGGTTCAAGTAACAGCCATTTCTGCCTTCACCGGGATATCTTGGGCTAGCCATTCTCTTATCCATCAGTTCTTCAGAGGAGACTCTAGGCTTAGGCCTCAGAGAAAAACAAGATTCCCCAAGTGGGACCTTCCGTTTGTCCTGGATTTTCTTTCAGAAATTGGATAGGAGCATGCAGATCGGCTCTCCATCAAAGATCTTTCCCTCAAAACTGCCTTTCTGGTGGCCATCGCTTCGGCTAAAAGGATCTCCGAAATTAGCGATTTGGGTTGCAAGAAGCCGTTTCTAACGTTCTTCCCCGACCGTGTGGTGCTGATTGCCATGCAGGGTTTAAACACCAAGGTATCCTTTGTTTTCCATAAGAACCAGGAGATCGTCCATTCAGGTCCTCTAAAAGTCCTAGCATTCATCCTCTAAATGTGGGAGAAATCCTGAAGCTGTATCTGGAAGCCACAGCTCCTTTTTGTCAGACCAACCATCTGTTTGTTCTCTTCCATGCAAGGGTTTGGGTGCCTCTTCCAGATCCATTGCAGCTTGGATCGTTCAGATCATTCAGTGGGCCTATAAAGCAAAGGGCTTAGCGCCTCCGAAGGTGGGAACTGCTCATTCAACCAGAGGAGTTTCTACATCGTGGGTGGCCTCTCAGCATGTCACCCTGGAAGTAATCCGCAGAGTGGCCTCGTGGTTCTCAGTTAATACTTTTATGGCCCATCACTGTGTTGAACCGGCCTCTTTATCTTACCTTCAGTTTGGTTTGCGAATACTGTCTGTTGATGGTGGAAATTAAACTTTTCTTTTGACCAGCAGTTGCTCACCTGGGCGTGCATGGTTAGTTATTTCCCATTTCCCTGATAGTACAGAGTCTTGGGGAAAAGCTGCACATGCACAGTTGGGTGTGTATATTGCTAGAGTGTTTTTTTCTTTCTTGGGAGAGTACATGTGATCAGCACAGGGCCAATCAGCACTGTCCAGACAGAGGGTCAGGGGTCCTGCAGCCTCATAGGACAGTCAGAGGAGAATGATAAACTCCTCCTACAAGTTTTAACCAGACACTGATAGAAGTCACAAAACTCCTCCTACAAGTTTTAACCAGACACTGACGCACATCTCATCAGCTATATACTGCTGATGAGAAAAGTTATTTAGCAGTTCATATTTATTAAAATAATTGCATGTCCATGTTCTGTGTACTGTGGGAGACCAGATATAGAGAATGCAAGGTCCTGGGTTTAATAACACTTTAACTCTGTTATATTCCACTTCTAACATTATAATGAATTCAGGCTCCTGGGTTTAGTAACACTTTTAGTGTCAGGGGTTTATGTACTAAAGCTAGAGAGTGCAAAATTAGTCACAGTTCTGCATAGAAACCAATCGGCAAGAAGCTGATTGGTTTCTGTGCAGAAATATGATTAATTTTGCACTCTCTAGCTTTAGTAAAAAAAACAAAAAAAAAAAACGCAGTGGAAGTGGCAGTTAGTGGCAATGTTAGTGTCCGTATATTTTAGGTAAGAAGTACAGTACTCAGTGAGGAGAGCTCTGAGAGCTGATTGGAGGGAAGGGACACATCCACCTCCATACAGCTCACAGGAACAGAGCTGAGGCTGTCACTCTTCTGGAGGTCCCTCGCTGTCACCATTTTTCTCTTGGTGTCAGGAAAACTTGTCAGAGGTGACTCATTCTGAAAGCAGAGGAATGAAGCAGCAGACAGAAATGACGCTTAGTGCTCCTAATTATGACAAGTACACACTATAGAAGGATTTACTTTGTTCATATTTCATGTCTGAGGTTTACAACCACTTTAAAGACTGTTAAGCCACCTACTACCTTCATACATATGGTGCTGCCATAGCAAGGCGGCTCTGTATATAACCCAATCCACTTACAATTGAGGAGTTCCCATCCATGATCATAAAGCCTTTTTCCTCCTCAGATTCAATAGGATCTGCGTTTGTCTAAACCTGAATAGCAGGCGATCAATTTACACATGCTGTTCACTGCATAGTAGAAAAATCACTTGTAGACTTAGATTCAGCAGTCTATAAACAATTTCATTTTGTTTCAGTCCTGAACATAACATATAATATAAATACATACAAAAACATTTCATATTCCTTCTTAATCATTTAAGATATTCCTGACCTCCCTCCCTTATTATTTTCATCAAAGCTTCTCCAATTAATGTCACAACGGCAGGAAATATCATAACAAATGAAGTCGGAGGTGATAGTTCTGACTCCGCTAATTGGCTCATTAAACATCCCACGCTTGATCTTGCATACCACAAAACATTGCATGTGTTTTGACATGGCACACCCGGGCACCATTATAAACAAATCTCTTATTCTGGGAGGCAGCTAGGCATGACCTGAGACATCTATAGGTTTTATGTTCTGGAAATTATTAAATGGAAGGCAGGACTTTCAGATATAAAAGTTAAAGGAAAGGGAATTTAAAGAATGTATTTTTTTTTTCTTACAGTATATGTAAACCCAATCACTTATATGACATACAGTGCATCTGGAAAGTATTCACAGCGCTTCACTTTTTCCACATTTTGTTATGTTACAGCCTTCTTCCAGAATGGATTAAATTCATTATTCTCCTCAACATTCTACAATCAATACTTTTATTATTTTTGGTCAGTTTCTCCCATTCTTCTGAACCCCTTAACCTTCTTAGCGGTATTCCCGAGCGTGGCTCGGGGTTAAATCTCAGAGCCAAAAGCGGTAACCCTGAGCCACACTCGGGGTACCGCCAGAAGCATCGCTGGGTCCTGTAAGCGGGGTTACTTACCTTGTCACCGGGATCCAGCGATGTGTCCCGGCGGTGTCTAGCGGCGGATCTTCCTCCCGATCCCCTCCGTGCCCCGGCTTCCGTCTCCTGCGACGTGACGTTCGCAGGGGGGTGGAACCGGCGGCAAATTCAAATGTAAAAACACACCAAACACACTGATACCATTCAAAATAAAAAAAATCACATTAGTTTGCCCCCCAGTGCCCTTTCCTGCAGTTTTACTGTACTTTTTATGTATATATATATATATATATATATACATATATATATATATATATTATATGTATACAGTTGGTTTGGGCTGCTCATTCACAAGAATTACATGCAAAATAATGGTACCGCTTTCAGCACCTAAAATCCGAAAGAATCATACCGCCAGGGAGGTTAATCTCCATTAGGTTGGATGGGGAGTGTCGGTGCACAGCAATTTTCAGATCTCTCCAGAGATGTAAATCGGGTTCAAGTCTGGGCTCTGGCTGGGTCACTCAAGGACATTCACAGAGTTGTCCCGTAGCCACTCCTTTGTTATCTTGGCTGGGTGCTTAGGGTCATTGTCCTGTTGCAAGATGAACCTTCGCCACAGTCTGAGGTCCAGAGCGCTCTGGAGCAGGCTTTCATCAAGGATGTCTCTGTACATTGCTGCATTCATCTTTCCCTCGATCCTGACTAGTCTCCCAGTTTTTGCCACTGAAAAACATCCCCACAGCATGATGCTGCCATCACCATGCTTCACTGTAGGGATGGTATTGGCTAGGTGATGAGTGGTGCCTGGTTTCCTCCAGACATGACGCTTACATTCAGGCCAAAGAGTTCAATCTTTGTTTCATCAGACCAGAGAATTTTGTTTCTCATGGTCCGAGAGTCCTTCAAGTGCCTTTTGGCAAACTCCAGGCGGGCTGTCATGTACCTTTCCTGAGAAATGCCTTCCCTCTGGCCACTCTACCATAGAGGCCTGATTGGTCGAATGCTGCAGAGATGGTTTTTCTTCTGGAAGGTTCTCCTCTCTCCGCAGAAAAATGCTGGAGTTCTGTCAGCGTTACCATCGGGTTCTTGGACACCTCCCTGACCAAGGCCCTTCTCCCCTGATCGCTCAGTTTGGCTGCCCACTGTAGGAAGAGTCCTTTTGGGTCCAAACTTCTTCCATTTATGGATGATGGAGGCCACTGTGCTCATTGGGACCTTCAATGTTTCAGAAATTTTTCTGTAGCCTTCCCCAGATCTGTGCCTCCATATAATCCTGTCTTGGAGGGCTACAGACAATTTCCTTGTACTTCATGGTTTTGTTTGTGCTCTAATATGCACTGTTAACTGTGGGACCCTAAATAGACAGGTGTGTGCCTTTCCAAATCATGTACAATCAACTGAATTTACCACAGGTGGACTCCAATCGAGTTGTAGAAACATTTCAAGGATGATCAGTGGAAACAGGATTCACCTGAGCTGTGAATATTTATGTACATGTGGTTTTATTTTTATTTTTAATACATTTGCAAACATTTGAAACAAACTTCTTTCACATTGTTATTATGGGGTATTGTTTGTAGAATGTTGAGGAAAAGAATGAATTCAATCCATTTTGGAACAAGGCTGTAACATAACAAAATGTGTAAAAAGTGAAGCTCTGTGAATACAGTTATCACCCTGTGGACGAGGTAGTTTTAGATCAACATTTCATTTTAGGTAGACATCAAAGCGGTATTAAACCCAAAAGCAAATCTTTATTATATTGCATCTTATCAATTTATAGATGTGTTGGCTGCATTCGTTTTATTTTTTTAGACTTTCTTTCCTTTATTTTACCTTGTGATCTTGCCATTAAGTCTGTTGTTTTTCAAAAGAACAAACAGTTCTGTAGATGTAGCAGTTACAGGGATGAGACAAACCATTTGCCACTGACAGCGGTGCTTACAATGATCAACTTTATTTATGTAAAACCTTTATCCAAAAAGGAAAAAAACTGTTTGCTGTAACTGATTAGCTAAAGTTAGTTAAAGTAAAGTGTTAGCTAAAGTTTGGCTTCATTTTCTTAATGTATCTAAATCTGCTTTAACATCTAACAACCCCTTTCCTCCTAGACTGAAAACGCAGTCTGGAACGCAGAGGGGAGAATGGTTGCCATGACATGCCGTGACTTGACAAAGCGCATGCGTGTGAAACGCGTCATCATGGCAACCCTTCTCCCCTCTGCGTTCCAGGCTGGTCAACAGGCATCTCATTTCGGTCCGGCACTTCTGCGTTGTGCTGCGGTGACGTCACATGGGAGCGCCAGAGGGACCCGGATTGGTTCCAGTACGTCCGTGGCTCTGCGCCAGCGGCTGCTAGCCTGCACACCAGGCGGTTTTTTGCTCAACCTTGCTACACCGGTACAAGTGGCCATCAACCCTCTTACATCTGGACCCACCGGCCCTTTTACTGTATTGGCTTTTATTGGCTAAAGGTTTTAACGCAATTGTGTGCAATAAACTGTATTAAGACTTTCCATTGGCCATCATCATTTACAAGGAAATAGTGGTCATAACCCCCCCCCCCCCAGATAGCGCTGTCCTTTTCGGTTGCCCGCCTATTAAACACACAGTAAACATTTTTAGGCACACATTTAACCCCTTGATCACCCTGGATGTTAACCCCGTCCCCTTCCCAGCCAGTGTCATTAGCATACCTCCAAACTTTTTGAGATGGGAAGGAGGGACACCAATTAGAAAAACAAGTAGGCATAGGACACACCCCCTGCCACGTCCCCCTTAACCACTTCTGGACCAGAGGGTTTTACCCCCTTAATAACCAGGCCATTTTTTTGAGATTTGGCACTGCATCATTTTAACAGAAAATTGCACGGTCGTGCCACACTGTACCGAAATAAAATTGATGTCCTTTTCCCCCACAAATAGAGCTTTCTTTTGGTGGTATTTGATCACCTGTGCAATTTTTATTTTTTGCGGTTACTGGTTACTGCTGGTGGGTAATACTGGTGGGTACTGCTGGCAGTTACTGCTTGTGGGTAATGTTGGTGGGTAATGCTGGTGGTTACTGCTGGCGGGTAATGCTGGTGGGCACTGCTGGTGGATAGTGCTGGCGGTTACTGCTGGCAGGTAGTGCTGGCGGGTACTACTAGTGGTTACTGCTGGTGGGTAATGCTGGTGGTTACTGCTGGCGGTTACTGCTGGAGATTACTGCTGGTGGTTATTGCTGGTGGGTACTGCTGGCGGGTAGTGTTGGTGGGTAATGCTGGTGGTTACTGTTGGCGGGTACTTCTGGCTGGTAATGCTGGTGGTTACTGCTGGTGGGTACTGCTGGCGGGTAATGCTGGTGGTTACTGCTGACGGGTAATGCTGGTGGGTAATGCTAATGAGTAATGCTGGTGGGTACTGCTGGCACTGCTGGCGGATAATGCTGGTGGGCACTGCTGGCGGGTAATGCTGGTAATGCGGGTACTGCTGGAGGAAGCAGCGGCTGCAGTAGAGAGCAGAGCCGCTGCTTCCTGTATGGCTCCTGTCACAGGCGGAGGAGGGGTGCATTTCATATCACTCCACCTGTGACAGAGCTGGAACTATACGGGAAGCAGCGGCTCTGTCGCTGACATCCTAAGTCTCCTGTGTCCGTGAGCCGCCGGCCAAAGGCGGGAGACTCCCGCAAGTAGCCGGAGACTTGGGATGTCTGGCAATGCAATAGTGTAAGCCGGCCCTTGAAGTATTCCTATTTTATTTCTAAACTCCCGATGTCCTTGTGTCGTTTTTCTCTCCTGTTTGAGGGTTTATGGCTCAGACCACACCTTGACCCCCATCGCGACACATGTACACTTTATACGGCCATCCATAATCGCAGCAGCAGCAGCAAAACAAGCTATTAGCATTTCCTGACACGGTAGGAGATAGACCTTATGTGACCTGGAATATTAGCAGCTTTGATAATGCATAAGTATGCAGCAGCAGGGCATTAATAGATATAGAGATGGCTCTGGTGAACTTCCACTACCCATCTGCAATTAAATATCACAACACAGCTTCAGCATTCATACAACGCTTGCTATAACATCCCCATTCAGTGTAATTTATGAGCCGGCTTAGCACAACTTGTTAAGTTAAATAGAAATAAGGGACAGATTCAGGCAGGAGAATCACATTTGCATAAACGGCAAACAGGAAATCTATTTTTTGTTGTATCTGTGCTGGACTATGACCATCTTTCTGTATTCATAAACGGGAATGTACCAGATCCGATTCCAGACAAAAATACATTGAACCTCATTAAGGGAGAACTCCGGTCAGGAATAAAACTTACTCTGTATCTATTTAGTGCAAAAGGTTGTTTTTCTTTTTAAAGAGTAACTTTTATTGTTTGTAAACGATACCAAATACAAACTAGAGTGAAAAACGTTTGCATAAAACAGATAACATAACAGTAAACAGAATGTCCATGAGCTACAAAGCCATCACAGTAAGGAAATGTTATATATTGACCAGAACATAGCATAGCTCGTGGTGCTTGGCGGCACGCTCCCACCTCCACTAGGCAGCGGGGATGCCAAAGCACGGGGCCATCGGCTATGATTGCCGCCGGGCACCCGCTGAGAGAGAAGGACGGTCAGCTGTTGTAAACACAGCTGACCGTTCTTCTCTCTGAAATGATCACACTGGCTTGCTTCCTCACGCCAGCCATGGTCCGCAGGGCCTGGGCCTGCACCTGTGCCTATGGACCCGGCCGGAAGACCTGGAAGACTAACAGGGGATGCTGCGCCCATGACTGATGTGCGCTGGAGGCCAGCGCCTACCTTGCCTATAACAAGCGCTGGCCATGCTGGAAAGTCCAATAAGAAAATGTCTGTCTAACATAGGAGGGAGGCATCCCAGTACCCAAGAACTTGTGAGTACAGATCTGAGTGCAGGATCTGGGTGACTGTTGCTGCAGTTAGTGCCCTAATACTAAGACTTGCTTGGCCTGGAACATTGCTTATGGTATTCCAGTGCTGTCCATTCCCCGAGCTATTGTTAAGGGGACTGAGAAACAGATGATCCTTTTATTACTGTTCAGTGTTCTGTAGTATCCCATAGCTCCATGTCCTATCCACGACCTGTGTAGGCTTTCCTGGGACTGGACCCCTCTCTCTCTCCGCAGGCTCGGCACACCGGATCCCCTCAGCTCAACTCAGCACTCTCTGGATTCTCAGGCGGCACCCTGAGATATCCACTTTCCTCAGACAGGAGGAGAGACAGCCGCACTCTCCTTCCTGGGACTCTGCTCCCGCCAAAGACACCGTGCAACGCACTTCACCCCAAACTTATACCCACTCCCAGAATCCCTTGCAGCATAATCTGCCTTCTGGGGTAGTTACAAGCTGGGATGTGTCCCCTGATTGGGCTTTCCACACTGCCCTATGAGAAGCCTCTCACAGGAGCCAGTGGGATACTTCTCCCTTCAGCAGGCACATCTGGAAGCCATGACACCCTAGCTAGATAAATCACAGCCCTGATGTTAGGCAGACAAGGCCCACTATAGTTTTACCTAGCACCTACCTGTAGGGTGCTACAAGAGTTTATAAGAGACAGCAGTCTGCACATGTCCAAGATGGCTGCAAACAGGAAGGCAAGGTAAGACCTTGACACTCTGTGACTTCTCCTCTCTGCTGTTGACTGCTAAGATGGGTGGAGGGTGGGGGGGGGGGGCAGAGACAAGCCTCTCCGTGCCTGCCCAGAGAAGACCAGGATCTGGCAGAGGAGTTCTGTTCTCCTCTCTGCTGCCGACTGCTGAGACAAGGTGGGAGCAGAAACAAGGAGGTTGCTGCAGCAGAAGTGTGAGGACCACATAAAATGGCCTGGAGGGCCGGATTAGGCCCTTGGTCCTTGTGTTTGACACATGTGCCCTAGACTATTCCTTGAGCCAAAGGAGTAAATGCTGCTCTGTGCCTAGCTTTCACTGCTCTAGTGAGAGAGGAACCTGGTACAAATCAGCAACCCGTTCGAGGGTGAGCACTACATATACCTAATGTCTACTTCACTAGACAGTGATGTGGGCACCTGAAGAAGGATCCTCTCATCTTGCAATCAAGAAGTGAGAAGACTCAGGATTTGGTACATAATATTACTGCAAATTCAGGTAAGTATTTAGGCCAGTTGGATCAGTTTTTAAATTACCAGGGTGATCAGTTAGAAGGAGGTGGGGGTTATTGCTTAGTGTGGAAGAGATGGTTCATGGCTGAATGTCAGCTTAAAATAGCAAAAAAGCAGAAAGAGAATCGGTATTCATAATGAGAAGTAATTGGCTCCAGCCCCTTTCCTGGGAATAGCTGTCAGTGTGCTCTGCGCTAAGCCGTCTGTAGTATTTGCAGTACAAGTTGGGAAAAAAAGAAAGGAGAGCTGCAAATAAGGAGCCAAGGAAGTCCCAGCAAAGAGCCTGCCTTGCCGTTAGCGCTACCCAGTGAATCGCGCTCCTCTGGGAACGTCTTCCTCTACAAGACAGGATTGTGTAAAAAATAAAAGTGATTTGGCAGAGTAAACATTGTGGGGTTTTCATTGAGAAAAGATAAAAGGGAGAAGATACATTTGCAACACAAGAGATTACATGGTGGGAATGAAGCAGTAAAACTCCGTAGGCAACGGGAAAATTAAAATGTCATGATGAACCAGCCTGAGAATGAAGGCTGATTATCTTCTACAGAAGAAAGGGGATGCAGAGAATATATTGGTTTCCCTCTGTTCTGAGCTGCAGATCCCCAGAGACACCTCGAAATCAGGATAAAAAGACACAGGAGGGTAAACATGGCACTCGGGGAGTAAATTATCTCTGGCTTACAGAGGATCTGTCATCTGCTGGTGGAGGCGACCATTGCCTGACTCACGAGCCACCACAAGGTAATTCCAGCACCTGTTCACATTCACCTTGATGAAGGTGGCTGCCTTGAAAATGAGACACAGCATGCCGGTCTGACAATGGCAGCTGCCAGCATTCAGTTATTTAACCTAATGATAGGTTCACTTTCATTTTTAACCGGTTGCCGACCGCCGCAAGTACATATACTGCGGCGGTCAGCCCCGGCCAGGCAAAGTGACGTATGGGTACGTCACTAGCCTGTCACTAGCTTGTGAGCCAATAGCGGGCGAGTGCACGCCCGCGGAGGCGCGCGCCTGCCCTGGCTCGTTCCCTAACAAGTCAGTGCGTGTGACCGGCGGACCCGATGTCCGCCGGTCACTCGCGATCGTTCACCGTGAAGGGAGAAAGGCAGGCGGATAATGTAAACAAAGCTGCCTGTCATTCTCCCCTGTGTAAAAATGGAGATCACACGGTTCTACTATGTAGGACCGTTGATCTCTGTTCTTACACCAGTAGCCATGTCCAATCACAGTTAGAAACACGCCCCTAGGGACACACTTAACCCCTCCTTCCCCAATAAAGTTAACCCCTTCCCTGCCAGTGTCATTTTTACAGTAACAGTGCATATTTATAGCACTGATTACTGTAGTAATGTCACTGGTACCCCCAAAAGTGTCAAAAATGTCAGTCAAGGGTCCGATCTGTCCACCACAATGTCGCAATCCCGCAAAAAAAATCGCAGATCGCCACCATTACTCGTTAAAAAAAAAACAACAAAAATGACAAAAATCTTTCCCTTAGTTAGTAAACGCAATAACTTTTGCGCAAACCAATCAAAATACGCTTATTGTGATTTTTTTTACCAAACATATGTAGCAGAAAACAAAAAATCGCACAAGTGATCAAATACCACCAAAAGAAAGCTCTATTTTTGGGGAAAAAAAGGACGTCAAATTCGTTTAGGTACAGCGTCGCACGACCGCGCAATTGTCTGTTAAAGTCACGCAGTGCCAAATCGCAAAAAAAACCCTGGTCAGGAAGGGGGTAAAATCTTCTGCGGCTTAAGTGGTTAATATATATGTTATTTAAAGACAAACTCTAGTTGCATACTTGCATTGATGTAGCTTGGCCCATGTAAGTGTGCATATCTCATACCTGATGGACTACTGGGGAAGCTGGAAATCACTGTAATAGTCTCTACTACTACAGAGGTCGCTGTGATCCTCTGGGGCCAGTGTGGAGTGGCTGCCTCACTGCAAACTGACCCCATTGGGGCATTGTGACCATTCACAGAACCCCTTGTATTTTTTTTATTGAGCATGCTTTGATTAGACATGGTGGGGATCTTGATGTCACTTCCCCTCCTCTCAACTTTGTTCAATGAGAGAACGCCTTGTTATTGAAAAAATGTTTTCAATTACAAAGGCATTCTGTAAATTGCAGCAGTGACCCATGTGGCCAGTGTGCAGTAGGGCCCCTTGGCAGAGAACCAGAAGATTAGGGCAATCACGTTAGTAGTGCCGACTACCACAGTGATTTCCAGCTTCTCCACTGGTCTCTAAGGTGTGAGATATGGGCACCAAGCTGGACCAAAGTAAATATGCATTTAAAGTGATTGTAAACCTAGGATTTTTATTATTCTTTTTAAATACCAAACATGTTATACTTACCTGCTCTGTGCAATGGTTTTGCACAGAGCAGCCCCGATCCTCCTCTTCTTGGGTCCCACACCAGTGCTCCTAGCTCCTCCCACCTGCCCAGTGCCTCCATAGAAAACTGCTTGCTATAGGGTCACTCAAGCTTGCTTACTCCCAAATCCCACTGTTTGTGCCCATTAACACACAGATCACAGCTGGGCCTGCCCCCTCCTGCTCCTCACTGACTGTGATTGACAGCAGCAGAAGCCAGTAAGGAGAGAGGATCGAGATCAGGCTCAGGTGAGTATTTAGGGGAGCAGGGAGAGCACAGCAGACCACAGAAATTTTTTTACTTTAATGCATAGAATGCATTAAGGTAAAAGACCTTCTAGCATTAAAACCACTTTAACCGCTTGCCGACCGCCGCACGGCTATTTACGTCGGCAGTCAGCCCCTCACAGGCGATCGTCCCTTAGAGCAGGAGAAAGGCAGGCGGCTAATGTAAACAAGCCGCCTGTCATTCTCCCCTGTGTATGAATAGTGATCATAGGGTTCTACTATGTAGGACCGTTGATCACTGTTCCTACACCTCAAGCCACAGCCAATCACAGTTAGAATCACGCCCCTAGGGACACACATAACCCCTCCCTCTCAAAAAAAGTTAACCCCTTCACTGCCAGTGTCATTTTACAGTAACAGTGCATATGTATAGCACTGATTACTGTAGTTATGTCACTGGTAACCCCAAAAGTGTCAAAAATGTCAGTCAAGGGTCCGATCTGTCCGCCGCAATGTCGCAGTACCGCAAAAAAATCGTAGATCGCCGCCATTACGCGTTAAAAAAAAAAACAACAAAAATGACAGAAATCTTTCCCTAGGTTAGTAAACGCAATAAATTTTGCGCAAACCAATCAAAATACGCTTTTTGTGATTTTTTTTTTTACCAAACATATGTAGCATAAAACAAATTGGCCTAAAATGTTAAAAAATTTTGATTTTTACATTTTTTTTGGGAATTTCATATAAAAAAAATGTGAAAAATATTGTTATTTTTGCAAAATTGATGCTCTTTTTTTGTTTATAGCGCAAAAAGTAAAAGTGATCAAATACCACCAAAAGAAAGCTCTGTTTGTGGGGAATAAAAGGACATCAAATTTGTTTAGGTACAGCATCGCACGGCCGCGCAATTGTCCGTTAAAGTCACGCAGTAAAAAATCGCAAAAAAACCCCTTGTCAGGAAGGGGGTAAAATCTTCCGGGGCTTAAGTGGTTAAGTTCCCGCTCCCATTTTCGTAAAAATGACAAATGCTGCTCTTCTGGATCTTCTAATAATGTAGTATAGAACCGAGATATTAGATGTTTGGGCGCCTCTCCTGACAGACATAAAGTTTCAAATTGGGTCAGATCTCGTGGTATACTGTGTTGTCGAGTATCACTGCATGCATATTAAGGCGCAGCATTTTGTGCAGTAAGGTGTCATATTTATCCTATTAAGGGGTAGAATTTCACACATTAGTGAGTGTTGGTTCTAATTTTTTTTGAATGGCACCCTTTATCACAATGCTGACAGGGTGCCAGGAAACCAGACCACCCAAAGATGCAAGTAAAATAAAGCAGTTTATTACAGCAACACTAATAAAAGCACAGCAAGAGTGAGGAGCAAAATCAGGAACAGCCGGGGTCTAGTCCAGAGCAGGTAGTCATCCAAGCTGGGATCGAGTCTAGAAGCGGGTAGTCATCCAAGCCGGCGTTGAGTCCAGAGGCAGGTCGTCTGCTGATGCAGAATTGAGAGCCGGGGAAGTCGTCAGCCAAGCCAGGTGATACACGGAGGAACACGGAGAACAGAAGACTGCTATCAGTGATACACCTTGGAGCACAAACACAAGGGCAAAGGACTGCAAGCCAACAGGTGATATATTTAGTCAGGTGTGCAACATCATCACTGAGCGACGCCCAGGTAGCAGGCAAGTGATGATGCAAACAGAGTTTAGAAAAGACAGCAGTCTGCACATGTCCAAAAGGACTGCAAACAGGAAGGCAAGGTAAGACCTTGACAAATGCACCAGTGGGCCCTAATAGTTTTGGTCAATTATATTGTAATTATTTCAAAACTAAAACACCATGTATAAAATTGTTCTATTCATTTTTATGATAAATGTCTCAAAATATTTACCTTTGAAATGACCATGTATTTTAAGGTACATCCGTGACACTCATGTACTGTAAATAAAGAATGCTAAGGAAGCCCAGCATTATCTGCATGCTTGTTGGTAGCCTGTGTTGTGTATAACCGATTAAGTTCTTTTTGTAAAGTGGGGCATGTTTCCTATTTTTGAGTCATTTGTCAGTCTTGAATTAAGCATTGATTTTTTGAGCATTGAATTAAATAATGCACACATTCGTCTTAAGATAATTTCAGAGAACCTAAGACCACTGAAAACATCTCATGGTATATTTACTACACATATTTATAAAATTCTTGAGGGCTTGTACACACCAGGTGTGGTGGGATTGGGTCGGGTGGCTATTTCAGAAAAGTCTCACATCAAGACAAGGCAAAATGTCTCCTATGTGGCAGCGATTATTGAATTTTTAAGGTACGGAGATTGTTCTGAGCTGGGCAAGCCCCCTGAAAGATATCCAATACAATGGATTTAAAATGATGTGCTTTCCTGATTTTCCGCCTGAGGTCCAGAAACATAAGGCGAATTTCCATTAAGCTAAGTGAAGACTGTTACATGTAACTTAAATCCTGTTGCCACCAAAGTAGAAGATCTTGAAAATCGTCTACGTCACAATAATGTTCGGGTAGTGGGCATACCGGAAAAGGCTGAGGGGAATGATTCAGTCGAGTTTGCTGAACATTGGCTAATGGATATATTTGGTAAAGAACATTTATCCTCTTTGTTTGCAGTAGAGCATGCCCATAGGGCTACGCAAACTGTTGGCGCTATATAAATCCTGTATAATAATAATAGGGTATCCCCCTGGCCCCCGCAACCTGGAAATACTCCACATTCCTTTTGAATTATAGAGGTAAGGAGATTGCTCAGAGCTGGGCAAGGGCCCTGAAAGGTATCCGATACAATGGAGTTAAAATGATGTGCTTTCCTGATTTTTCGCCTGAAGTCCAGAAACGTAGGATGAATTTCCATGAAGCTAAGAAACGGTTGCAACTTTGGGGGTTAAAATATCCTATGTTTTACCCTGCTTGCCTTCGAGTGGTTCATGATGGCCAGGTGCAATTTTTTGAATCGCCCCCAAGAGGCACAGGATTGAATGGATGGTCAATCCAATGCTTAGAGGAATTGTTGGATATAACAGTTTTTTTTTGGGAGGCAGTTTGATTATTCATAATGAAGAAGGGGGTAGAGAGGGAGGAAATGTGTATTTATGGATTTGTGTAAGCATATGGTTGCTACACAAGGCTTGTTGTTTGAGTAATGCCGCCCCTATGCTTAATTACTGTCCTAGTTAAATAGGCATAACATTATTGATATGTTGTGATCCCGGAAGCTCGATCAGCGGATAGCCACTGTATGAATTTTTCTTTTTGTGGCTTTTTCCTGCGTGGAACTGTGTTTTTGCCATTTATCTGATGTCTTTTTTTTTTTTTTTGTGGTTTGACATCTGTTTTTGTAATCGTAATGTTTCATGTCTGGTCGTGTTTTTTTTTATTCTTTTTTATTTTATCACTTACTACCTGCTACAAAATGGGATATATGCAAATGTTTCATATGGGTCGGATGATACAATCATTATTAATGTTTAACTATGGTGAATCAGTTAATTCATATTTTTTCTTGGAATGCAAGGGGTTTGAATAATGCCCTGAAAAGGCAATCTGTGTTTGATTATATTGCCTCTTTCCGTCCTTCCCTGGTCTGCCTAGAGGAGACACATACCACTTGTGATACCATTAGATTTTTGAAACACCATTTTGTTCAACAAGTCTATCATTTGGTTTATACCTCCCATTCAAGGGGGTTTCTATTCTGGTTTATACGGGTGTTGTGTTCTCCTGCAGTAGGACCTTGGTGGATGAGAACGGCAAATATGTCTTCCTGCATTGTAAGCTCTATGATTTTGAACTGATACTTGCTGCTGTATATATACCTCCCTCCTATAATGCAGATTTGCTTCATCAGCTTATTTTCTTTGCAGGAGTCTCTCCTATAGCACCAAATTTGGTGCTTGGGGACTTTAATATTGTTATGGATCTGGGCCGTGATAGGTGCCCAGCTCCTAGACCACTATCAGCTGAAAGCCTCTCTCCATTAGGAAGATTATGCAGGGAGCTGGGCTGCAGGAAATGTGAAGACTGTTCCATCCAGATGAATGTACTTACACATGTCACTCTAAATCGCACAATTCTCTGTTAAGAATCGACCCAGCCCTGTGTTCTTCTGAACTTACCCCAAGTTTTGTAGAAGTCAATATAGAACCCAGAGGAATTTCTGACTATTCCCCTCTTTTATTAACTATAATATCAGGGCACCTGGAATCCAGTATTCCTTGGCGATTGAATACCTTCTGGCTGGATCTCCTCCCTGCGGAAGATCGAGTCCCCTTATCCATTGAGGTTTTATTCTCCCAGAATGTAGGTTCTGCTTCGCTGGGGGGTAGTATGGGATTCTTTTAAGGCCTTCCTTCTGGGCCTGCTAATTCAAAAAATGAGCTTGATCAAAACTGAAAAGGCGCAGAACGATAAGTCGGAATCCAGTTATATTCCAAATTCTACCCTAGACAACAAACCTGAATGGCTATCTGCTTAGAGAAAGTTAAATGACCTGTTGGAGGTTAGAACCAGGAATAAACAATTCTTCAAAAGGAGGTTGATTTTGACTGAGGAGGAGGAAACTGGTAGGTTGCTGGCCCAGGTCCCAATCTAATCTTACTCATGTTTCTGCATGAAGAATGGAGAGGGAGAGATAAATACCCAGACAAGCTCTATCATATCAAAATTTCAGTCTTACCATCAGGATCTATATACCTCCAGGGTTGATTACAACTCAATGGAGCTGTCCGCTTACCTGGATACTATCAATTTTAAGGTTCTTTCATTGACAGATCAGGACATTCTTAATACTCCACTTAATCTACATGAACTGGAAACTGCAGTAGCCAGCGTCCCCAATTCTAAAGCTCCAGGAGTAAATAGTCTCCCTATAGGGATTTACAAAAAATACAGTGAAGTCCTGCTCCCAGCCCTTCTTAGCACATTTAACGAGGCCTTCTGTTTGGGCCAACTCCCAGAATCCATGGGTGAGGCTGCTATAATAATTATACCTAAGAAAGATAAAGACCCTCTATACCCTAAGTCCTATAGGCCAATTTCTCTATTATCCACTGATGTTAAAATACTTGCCAAAGTACTTGCCAATAGATGAAATAAGGTCATTAAATATATTATCCACCCTGACCAGGCTGGATTTATGCCTAACATGTCAACGGCGATTAATATCAGGCGTGCCTATTTAAATATGCAAGTTCTGGTTTCAGACAGGTCAGACGGTGCCTTTCTGGCGCTAGATGCCATCAAGGGCTTTGATAGTGTCGAGTGGCCATATTTGTGGGCCATTCTTTAAAAATTTGGTCTTGGTTCTACCTTCTGTAAATGGGTTTGCCTGTTATATATTGCTCCTAGGGTTTCAGTTAGGGTCAATGGCCATCAGTCTTCCCCTTTTAAAATTTGTTGGGACACTAGGCAGGGGTGCCCATTGTCTCCCCTGCTTTTTGCCATCGCTATAGAGCCTCTGGCCTTTCTCCTGTGGACCTCCGTCGAGGTCTGATTAGAGGTAATATTGAGGAAAAGATTGCGCAATATGCAGATAACGTTCTTCTGCTTTTAACTAATATCCATTCATCTTTGCCAGCAGTAATGAAATATATTATCGAGTTTGGCAGGTTCTCAGGACTGGGTATAAATTGGGATAAATCTATGCTCTTGACACTAGACCCTTTGCCAGATACGCTACCATCTTCATTGTCTTACGTTAAGACAATAAAGTAACTCTATAAAATACCTGGGTATAACTATGTCTGCTTTTTCTCAGGCGTATATTTCAGACAATATAGCTCCATTACTTTCTAGATTCCAAATTCAGGAAAACTTGGAATAATTTACCTCTATCCATAGTAGGTCGTATTAACCTACTCAAGATGATATGGATTCTTCAGCTTCTGTATTGGATACCCCTCCGGATTTTTACCAAAATTAACAGGATATTTAGACATTTAATCTGGCGAAAGAAAGCCCCTCGTATAAAATTGAAAGTATTCCAATACCCCAAGGATGCTGTGCTGGGGGTTTAGCAGTACGCCATCTGAGGATATACTTTTTCGTGGCCCAACTACAGCACTTTGCAGGATGGGACCCTGAATTACCATCCTGTGCTGCATTCTGTTTATTTTCCTATGTGTGTGTTTGGTGGTCAGCCATCATTGCATATACTGGATGGGATAATGGGGGGGGTTCTCATCTACCGCTATGCCAATCCTGGTATTAATGTACACAGTATGGGATGCAGCTAAAAAAATTATGGGGATCTCTTGCCCTACCATATACTGTATTATGCGATCTGGGGAAATGATAGATTCTCTGAGCTTTCTGTTCTCCAGGGTTTTCAGAGATGGGAGAAAGCAGGGGTAAGCACCCTAGTCCAGCTATATAAGAGCGGTCATCTTAAAACTTTTGAGCAGTTGAGGACAGAGTACCCCTTACAATCAAGGTGGTTTTATCAGTTCCTTCAGTCTGGTCATGCATTGCGTGCCCAGTTTTCCTCAGTTGAGGTGTTCTTTTCTCCCACTCCTGTCCTGGATAGAATAGTGCAAACGAAGCTGTAAGATTCTGGTACCTTTGGTACCCTTATTGCCCATTTTCCTTTTCATATTGCGTCCCACCTTTTTAGTTAGGTGGAACGCATATACCTTTAAGCTGGATGACATCATCGCTGAGCGCCGCTCTGAGCGGCTATTTCAATTGCCGGCTTTCTCTCTCACATTGTTCGTTCAATGTTACCGCATGCTCACAAGCCTTGTCTTATGCTGCCGGAGCCTCCAGCTATTCTCTTTACCTGGAACAGACCGGAACCTCGCTACTGATCCCGTATCTCGCTACCGGATCACTCCCTCACTACCGGACCCCTCTACTTACTAACCTTACCAGTGATAAGTACCCCACAGGGGATTCCTCCATAACTAACTTACACTATCTACCTCTGCACATTAAGGACTGTTACTATCTATGCATACTAATTCTATCATCTGCACTGTTACATAGATTGCTAGCTCTTGAGTCTACTACCATCTATCCTTGCACTGGGTTAGTCTATCCTGTATATGTCATCTGCTGTCCTCACCACCTGTTACCATACATGATTACTAACCTATCTGCATTCTACCTATTACCATCTACTACTCTCCTGAACATTACTATCAAGTGCTTATCATTTCTGTCACTGCTCACACCTGTCCCTTCAGCACATCACCTCCATACTGTCATATACATCCCATCACTCCAGGAACATCTTATTGAGTGTGTGTATATCTGTATGCTGAAGCAGACAGGCCCACAGTGATGAGTCTGGAGAGTTGGATCTGGTATTTCAACACATCTCTACATGACTACTGAGTGGAGATTCTGCAGCTGCAAATCCAGCTTACTATAAAAACGCAGGAGCGTTACAGAAGCCAACTAAGGGACTCATCTTTGCAACATATACAGTCCTATTAGACAAGTTTTTATTAAGGTTTTCTATTCGTGCAGGATGGGAACAGGATATTAGTCCTTTCTCTGAGGAGGTTTGGGAAGAGATTCTTCATTCTCTTTCTCTTACCTCTCTTTCTCCATCACACAGATTGACCCAGACTTTTATTCTCCACAGGGTATATAGAACTGGGATCTGACCAAGCCTGTGCCAGATGCGGCAATTCAGGTACTCTAATACACCTTTTGTGGCGGTGCCCCAAACTCAAGGGATATTGGGAGGGGGTGGTTGGCACACTCAAAGGAGTTTTTCGATGTAAATATTCTTGATTATCCACGTATATGCCTGTTGGGCTATCTTGATCCCACTCTTTATACTTTTCCTATTTTAAATACCATTTTGCGTGCTCTTGTTGTGGCCCACAGACAAATTGCCCTTAAAAAAAAATAATGAGTCCATATCCCCGCTAGTGGAGTTGGCTAATCCCAATTATAAATTGTAAATATCCTTTTTTGGTTATATAAGATATTTTGTAATTGTTTTTTTTTTTTCTTTCAATTATTTTGTTATGTGTCTTATATGTTATGTCTGTATTTTTTCTTTTTGTTTGTTTAATGATTACAAACTCAATTAAATAATATCTGATTCAATTTTTTTTTAATATGATATCAATTATGTTTACGATACACAGTGCTTTAGTAAACTAAATGCACTTGAGGTATGGTTTTCATCTATTTTAACCAAACAAAACTTTATTGAGATAAAATCTGAATATAGCATTCTTAAACTTAATAGGGGTATTGAAATAAAGTTTAAGTTACTGTGTAATAACTAGACCCATCATCATATCTTCCAAAGGGCCAAATGCTTGGTTACTGTGACTTGCCAAATATGGTCCAAATAGGGTATTAATGGGTCTGTGTGGGGCTTGCCATAAGCCATCTCAGTCCCAACACATTGCTCAAGACATGCTCCTGCTTTGATCTCCAGACTCCTGGTGCAGGTTCCAAAAAAAGCTTGTATTTGCTCGTCATCACACGAAAATACATAGATAAAAAACTGCACTCCAACCTATATTCTTCAAAGTCACCCTAATAGATCATCCACAATTCACGGCCATACTGTTTCCACCCAAATAAACCATCTGATCCTTAACGCTTTACACAGCATAATGGTTTGATCACTCCACTGTGGTAAAACGCATTAAATAGGAGATGTTTTATTTGGGTGGAATCAGTATGGCTGTGACCTATTGTGGATAATCAATTAAAGTGGAACTCCACCCAAAAGGGGAAGCTCTGCTTGTTTGCCTCCTCCTCCCCTTCGCTGCCACATTAGGCAATTTTAGGGGGGGGGCGAGCACCTACTTCCACTTGCTGCTGACTTCGCTGTGCCAAACACAGCTGGAAGTTCAGCCCCCCCCCTCCTTCCCCCTCCGCCGGGCCATTCACAAAGTGCAGCGCGATTAGCACATGCGCAGTAGGGAACCGGCTGTGAAGCCGCAAAACTTCACTACCGGTTTCCCTTAGCCGAGATGGTGGCGACATCACCTGAGAGCCAATAAAATAATAAGCTCAGGTGAAGACATTCGTGGACAGGTAAGTGTCCTACCATTAAAAGTCGGCAGCCACAGTATTTGTAGCTGCTGACTTTAACCACTTCCAGCCCAAGGACGTCATATGATGTCCTGGACATTGAGTGGAGATATTTGAATGATGCCATCATTCAGATATCATCTTTTGCAGCCGGCGATTTCCTGCACTATAAGAACAATTTTAGCTGCAGTTCAGCCGCCTAATCATTCTTACAGGCGGTGAAAGGGGATTCCCCCCCCCCCCCCCAGTGCTTCTACTGGATCGCCAAAGTAGGAATCCGTTGGCAGCAGAAGTTCACCATAGAGAATATCGAGGAACAGATGGTTCCCGTCAGTCTCTATGACTTTTGAAGGCCTGGGCATGATGTTATGATGTCAGGTCCGGTCTGGCAGTTGTAAATACTGCCATGATCTTGGCTGGAAAGGCTGAGATCGTTTATTTTTATTTTTTGATCTCAGTCATTCCAGCCTAGAGGAGAGATGTGGGGTCTTATAGACCCCCACATCTCTTTATAAAGAGGACCTGTCATGCCCTATTCTTATTACAAGAGATGTGTACTGTACATTCCTTGTAATAAGAATAAAAGAGATAAAAAAAAATAATTTAAATGGAAAGTGTAAAAATATAAAAATAAAAATAAAATAAACAATAGAAAAAAATAAAAAAATGTTTAAAGCGCCCCCATCCCCGCATACGTTTGTGGAGCCTCCATTTGTAAACGATGTTCAAACCACACATTTGAGGTATCTCCGCAAACGTTAGAGCAAGAGCAATAATTCTAGCACAAGGCTTCCTCTGTAACTCTAAGCTGGTAAACTTTAAAAATGTTTAAAGCGTCATCTTTGGAGATTTTTAAGTACCGAAGCTTGGCACCATTCCTCGAGTGTGCGAAATTTTAAAGCGTGACATGTTAGGTATCTATTTACTTGGCGTAACATTATATTTCACATTATTCAAAACAAATTGGGCTAATTTTAGTGTTTTTTATTCATAAAACCGTTTTTCCCCCCAAAAAAAGTGTTTGAAAAATTGCTGCGCAAATACCGTGTGACATAAAAAGTTGCACCAACTGCCATTTTATTCCTTAGGGTCTCTGTTAAAAAACATTTATAATGTTTAGGGTTTCTGAGTAATATTCTAGCAAAAAAATTATGTTTTTTTACATGTAAGAGCGGAATGCCAGAATAGGTCATTTTTTTCTGAAGGAGCCTGGAGCTTAGCTTTAAAGTGACTTGAAAGAATATAGGTTGGCGTATAGTTCTTATCTATGTTTTTTTGTGGCTTGCCATAAGTGGTTATGACTAAGGATGAGCTTAGGTTTGGTACAAACCTGGAAGTTCAGTTTTTTTTCTGGGCCAATGAGCTTCAGACATAAGATTCCCTGCCCCATAACAGCACATCTAAAAGAATAGGGGGGATTCTTTTGACATAATTGACCCGATATAGCCATGGGCCCATATCAGGTTAATGAGGTCACAAGCATCCTTTCTGTAGATCAGCTACAGGGTGCAGAATCTCCCATCCACTGCTCATTGTCCAATGATAGCTAACTTCTGGAACCAGGCAAATTTGGGTTTGGTCTGAACCCACGCTCTTTACTAGTTATGACTTGATAGTCAAATAATCCAGTTACAATGGAGCTTGATTGGGCCATGGTGGGGCTATATGTGTTCCAGGGTTATAGTTTGAAAGGTTGGAAAGGGTGCAGTCATATTCCCTTTTAGTACCTGATCTCTGTTGTTAGGCGCACTTAACATGAAAAAATATATCTGATGTTAAATCCAAGATGCTACAGAATAAGTGCGCTCTATTTTGGCTCTAAGGGAATGCGTCCTGTGCCTTTCACTGCATCAGCATCTGCAATTCTTCTTTGACCGGCAGTTTCTCAGTGATGAAGTATTATCAGAGCCTAAGTAGTGCCATAATGATTTGCATTATGCAGCCCGGACTATGTGCTTAGAGAAAAGCCAGGCCCTTCTCCCTTGCCTGCTTGTTATATGATTACAGACAGATAGACAGCCGCACTGGGGATAATTCACGCTCAGCATGGCTGTACCAGCAAACAGCTTGCCTCGGGCAGTCCAGCAGCCTCCAATTCCCATCCATAGAAACCACCCCGGTAATCACACAGCCGCTCTGCATTAGTCAGTCTTTACATTAAGATCCAGCTAACGAAGGGTCTCGTTCTGTCTAAAAATAAATCATTTTAAAGAAAGAGAGAAAAAAAAAAGCTGTCTTGTTTCTGGAGGCTGACCGACAAAAACAGAATTACAATTGTCTAAAATGCAGGAGTCCTGGGGGCCTTAGATAACCAGTGTGAAAAGCCAAGGCACTGTTCAAAATGCAGAAACCAGTTGTAGCCTAGCCAATCAGAATTGTTTTGTAGTGGTTTTTGGTGACTATGAAAAAACGTAGCCCTGCCATACTTATTACAATCTTTATACAATCAACTTTACATTTACCAAAATGATATAATGTGAGGACCTACCTAAACTATCCAATCAATCTGAAACCAACCAGGCAGACCCTTGCCTACTTTTTGGTAGATCTAAAGGAGATTGTGCAATCGGATTGTGTGATGAGCTTTAGTAATCTAATATAGGTGAATGACATGGGAAGAGCAGAGGGGCTTAACCCCCTGCCGCCATGTGTACACATACACTATATTGTCAAAAGTATTGGGACACCTGCCTTTAAACACACATGAACTTTAACGGCATCCCAGTCTTAGTACGTAGGGTTCAATATTGAGTTAGCCCATCCTTTGCAGCTATAACAGCTTCAACTCTTCTGGGAAGGCTGTCCACAAGGTTTAGGAGTGTGTCTATGGGAATGTTTGACCATTCTTCCAGAAGTGCATTTGTGAGGTCAGGCGCTGATGTTGGCTCGCAGTCTCTGCTCCAATTCATCCCAAAGATGTTGTATCGGGTTGAGGTCAGGACTCTGTGCAGGCCAGTCAAGTTCCTCCACCCAAAACTCGCTCATCCATGTCTTTATGGACCTTGCTTTGTGCACTGGTGTGCAGTTATTTTGGAAGAGGAAGGGACCATCCCTACATAAAGAGCTTTCTTCCTTTGTATTACTTTTGGTGGTTTGCTGGGAATTCACCAGGTTGCATGCATTGACATTTAAACTATTATAGCATAAATAATGCTACACTATATTGTCAGAAGTATTGGAACACCTGCCTTTATACACACATGCAATTTAATGGCATTCCAGTCTTATTCCGTAGGGTTCAATATTGAGTTGGCCCACCCTTTGCAGCTATACTAGCTTCAACTCTTCTGGGAAGGCTGTCCACAGGTTTAGAAGTGTGTCTATGGGAATGTTTGACCATTCTTCCAGAAGCGCATTTGTGAGGTCAGGCACTGATGTTGGACAAGAAGGGCTGGCATGCCCCAAACTCGCTCATCCTTGTCTTTATGGACCTTGCTTTGTGCACTGGTGTGCAGTTATTTTGGAAGAGGAAGGTGCCATCCCCAAACTGTTCCCACAAAGTTGGGAGCATGAAATTATCCAAAAATGTCTTGGTAGGCTGACGCATTAATAGTTCCCTTCACTGGAGCTAAGGGGCCAAGCCCAACCCCTGATAAACAACCCCACACCATAATCCCTCCTCCACCAAAGGATTTGGTCCAGTGCACAAAGCAAGGTCCATAAAGACATGGATGACCGAGCTCCCATTGAGAGCCCTGGGTCTTTTACTATCAAAGTGATCAATCACTATAAAGCCTGCCCCTGTGTATGGTTTCTCCCCTGAATGGAGAGAAAAATACCTTGTTTCGTATTCTCTTTGCTAGAGGAGACAAATGTAAATAAAAAAAATGTGTGTAAAAAAATATTATATTAAGAATGAAAGAAAGAAAAAAAGAATTAGCTAGATTAAGGCTTCATGTAGGCCAGTGTCAGAGTTAGGGTCATTGTTGGAGTCAAAGGTCAAGGTCAGAGTCAAATGGTCAGGGTCAAAGGTCAGGGTCAGTATATTAAAAAAAAAAACATTTCCTAAATTAGTATCAGTGTCAATTAATATCTCGGCTGTACTACGTTTACAATCAACAAATAAGATACACCTGCATGGTATCTCTGCAATCCTCAGGAGCAGGACAGTTATTTATATTCTGGGTTGTTCTTTGGGGGAAGGTTATGGTAGAAGCAAGAAAAATACAGCTAAATTTAAATATTTTTTTACTATTTCGAGACAATTTTCCTTTGATAATAAAAAAAAAGAGGACATATGTGCTACCATTTACTACCAAATGAAAGCCCAATTTGTCTTGGCACGCTGACACCTTAAGAGTTCCCTTCACTGAAACGAAGGGGCCAAGCCCAACCCCTGTAAAATAACCTCACACCATAATCCCTCTGCTCTTTCCATGTCATTCACCTATACTAGATTACTAAAGCTCATCACACAATCTGATTGCACAATCTCCTTTAGCTCTACCAACAAACAAGTAGGCAAGATCCTGCCTGGTTGGTTTCAAAATGATTGGATAGTTTAGGTAGGTCCTCACATTATATCATTTTGGTAAATGTAAAGTTGATTGTATAAAGATTGTAATGGGTATGACGGGCCTACGTTTTTTGATAGTGACCAAAAACCACTACAAAACAATTCTGTCATATATGCCTAAAGAAAAAAGAAGTTGGGAAAATGTTATCACTTAAAAATAAATTAATAAATTGGAAACACAATTAAATCCCTTTAATTGGTCCAAACATAAAAAGCTAAGTTCTGATTGGTTGCATGGGGTTACTTTTCTCTGCAAAGTCTGATGCTCTTCTTGCTACCTTAATGATAAAAATGGGCTATACAGCAATTGTTACTGCTGAACCTGATGCACCCCTCATAATTCTGCCAATCAGCCACATTATATACACACATTGGAGTTTATTCAAATGTGTTATCCAGATGGAGAAGTTGGATATTGATTACCTTTTGCAAGAGACTTCCTATGCAATTCCTATACAACGACTATGCAACCTTTGATTGTAAGAGTAAGGAATACCCAGGACCAACCTCCCAGTATGGTCAATGGGGGAAAGGGGAGGGGGGGGGGAGGACAAGGAAGGATGTAAGGTGGGACTTTCAGGGTACCGTATTCATAAGTAATAGGCAGGAATAAAATCAAAATTTTTATTCAAAAACATAATTTAAGACCAAATAACAACATACATAAGTACAAAGGTGCTACATACAATCTGAACAATATGTATAAGCACAATATGGGTTTTGGCAATCCTGTAGAGGATTCTCAAACTTCCAAATGTGTATACCTCGACATGTTTCGCGGTTGAACCACTTCTTCAGGAGTACTGTACACATTTATGCTTTAGTCTAATGATAACAACATAAGTGTGCGCAGCCTATTGCATTAGGGTGTGCACCCCAAAGCCCAAACACATATCCATGTGTATATTCTGATGGTGTCAGTAGGGTAAAGATCAGTGTCTGTAGTTCTATTAATTTTTATTCTTTTTACAATTTTATTTTTTTTGTTAGCACAGTTCTAAACAGGGGGAATCTGCACCACAAGGGGTGATTAGGGTGTGCCCAGGCACACCTGGCACACCCAGTGCGCACGCCTATGGATAACAGATAGACAGTTAGCAACCACATAGTATGAATACAACACAATAATATACCACAATATATACAAAAAGGGTATGGGAGGAGTCATCTTACCCAATGTTCAGAGCCAAGGTGGATCACAGATTGCGGACCTGGCCACCAAAATCCTCTTACCGACGAACATGGGAGACACTATATTAAAACCGACTATGCAACCTTATAGATGTTCCTGTTCGGTATACAGAGCTCATGTATGCTGGGTGACCTGGGTAGGGCAGGAGGAAATTTTGGATAATGCTGTATGTACTTGTTTTATTTACTTTACAAAAACCAAATTCGAATTAAGAAAAAATAAATGATTAAAAATACACCTTTCAGACATCAGCAGCAAATTGCAACTGCGGCGAGTTTTGAACATGGTTTGAGAAACTGAACGTGGGTTTCCCACACTTCGTTCTGGTGTGAATTGGCCCTAAGTGGACATCATACAATGCCCGTGGTTTATGTTAAAAAAAAAAGATGCTTGCATATCATAAAAAACAGCTAAAAAGGGCACTCACACATTTGTGATTTGGTAATTGTTCCTCCCTAGAAAAGCCAATAGATGTCACTGTTAAACCAGTTCTATGCCCAGCAGTTCTTTCCACCATAAATGATGTTTTCAGTCATAATTACACATGACATTGTGAGACTGAGCCTACTTCAAATATTGCTTATATAACACAATATCTATATACTAGGAGCTTCTTCTGGTCATTTAAAAAAAAAAAAATCCCATCTAGAAATGTATAACCCGATGATCCTTCCACAATTTTCAGCTTCTGTAATTATTTACCGATAATGAATTTATTCAGGCTAAAGTTAATATAAGGAAAGTGCAGAAAGTGTAAGATATCAGTGCTGCTCCACCAAATTGTACAAACGTGTTAAATACAAATTCAATGGCGTGAATAAATAAATAAATGAAATGGCTAATATACTCTATATGGGCTGCTTCTGACGAAAAAGGTGTGTGTCTTTAAGTGAAGAAAACAGATACGAAAGTCAGCGCTGCACCGCAAACAATGATGCAAATACCAAATATTAATAAATAAATAAATAATACTAAAGTGCAATTGTAGTGATATAAAGTGCACGTGACCAAAGTTCATATATCTTTTTCAAAACAGTTCATAAACAGTCCATCGGCTTAAAAGGTGCTGATGTGGATACCAAGAACATCCAATAATGTGCAATAGGTGCTCAAGCGTGCTCCCCTATGTGCCCGCACTTACCAGAGCAATGCTGGTCAATGCAGGTGTGAATGGGGGATCCCCTCACCGGTATCCAGATTGTCCCTTCTCGTGTGCTATTACAATCCCATGCCTTGGAACTTCTCCTCCATGATTGTAACAAAAGGACTCACCATAGTGTAGTAATTAAATATTTATTGAAGAAAAGATACAATATCCACTTACAATAAAAACAACTATCGTGTGTTCGTAGTAGGAAGTGCGGTGGTTCTGCCTAGACCAGTGTGCGGTCCACCAAGCGGATGTGACGTTGACGTAGAATGTCTGGGCTGACGCGTTTCGTCCCTCCTACTAGGGCTTCCGATACTTTGACATGTTTATATGCTTGCACGTTGATGTTTTTGATATTGGATGAAATATAGAAGTTTATATATTATCCACTAGAGGGAGCTCTATATTTCAACACAATGTTTAAAATCTCAACAGCTGTTGATAAATCAGCCATGCAGGGAGTGCTTTGTTTCAAATGAGTCAGCTGCATTATAGACTTATGAAAAGGAGCTGCAAAGCACAAGGGTTGATTTACTAAAGTCAAATCCACTCTGCACTACAAGTGCACTTGGAAGTGGAGTTGCTGTAGATTTAAGGGAAATATCTGAAATGAGGGGAAGCTCTGCTGATTTCTAAAATCCAATCATGTGCAAGCAAAAATGCTTTTTTTTTCCCTTGCATGTCCCCCTCAGATCTACAGCGACTGCACTTCCAAGTGCACTTGCAGTAAATCTGCCTTTAGAAAATAAACCCCATTGTGTAACACTACAAAGCAGGAGCCCAAATATGTATTAAGTAAAATATTTCATTTACACTCAGAGATAAGATAATTTAATCAAACTGACCACTTTTATATGTATATTCCAAAAAAACATTGGAAAGGCTCATTGGAATGTGTGAATGAGAAAACTATTTTTGTCACCTCGTAGTTCCCAGTGGAGCATAAGTGTGGTTATGTCATTGCCCTTGTACTCCATTGATACACTTCCTTTCCTGTATCCGAACCTTAGTTTGGGCTTACATCTGAAGGAATAGTCTGCAGAAGCCAGAAAATTGCACTCATAATTCACTGATTGCAGTTGCAATGCTTTGCTGGATCCAATACAAAAAAGTAATAAATGCATACTTTCTAATAATCAATGTGGGCACCTTTATTCATTTTTTGCAAAAGGTGAAATTAGCCTCTAAGTGTATTGTTCTCTTCTGAACTGGAAGTCCAATATTCTGGTAAGTAACCTCTTTCAGTTTTGGGTGCAGGTAATGTATTGCTTCTATCCACACAGCAGTGAAAACATTTCTATTGAAGCCAGCATCTTCTTAAGCCCCGTACACACGATCAGATTATCAAACGATCTGTCCTCCGTTTCTTGTGGCATGCTAGACTGATGTGGAAAGTGAAGAGGTTTTTTTCATACGAATTTTCCCCTATGACAGAATTCTACTTCAGAAGTGATGTCATGTGTTGGATTGCTTTGTATGTGTTCTTTCATCTCTGAGCATGCCTAGTCTTGTTCTTAAGATTTTTTTTCCGTCTAAATCTGTACTAATGAGACGAAAACCGGACGTTGTTTTGACGGACGACAAAAATTATATAGCCTGCACATCAGGATTTTGCTGGCCGAAAAGTTGGAGTCGGCTGTCGAAAGCACCATACTAACAATCCGAAAATCGGCAGATCGGTCGTCGGACGAAATTTCTCTTCAGATTTTCTTATCGTGTGTATGGGGCTTTAGAATGTCTGGTTCGTGGACTGTATATCATCTTCCTGTGAGCTGCTGAATTTATATCTTGGGATTTAGCAGTGGCGGAACTAAAGTCGCATTTGCAATCCGGCCCTGGTGTTCCGCAACCAGACTCGGAGGGAAGGGCCCCAGCTGAGGGTCAGGAGAACCCTTAATGGTCTTTTGCACTGGGGGCCTGAAGGTTCTAGTTACGCCTCTGGTCCCCGGAGTTTTCTTTGCCTTCCTCTGGATCTACAGAGCTGTGATTTCTAAAGCAGACCTCAGGGTATGCCACATGTTGGTACATTGGAACAAATTACTTTACCATATTTGGGATTTCTGAAAGGCTAGACTGGGAGTCGTGGCAATTTATTTCAAGTGTTTTGCAGATTATTTCTGCAAGTTTAGCTCGTGCTTGTATACATTATTCCTTCATTATACATTACTTTGAACACAAAACAATTATTTCTAAAATGACAAGTCTGGCACAGCTGCTTTGGGTCCAGATAGGGTTGTCACCTTACTTTAGGAAAAAATACTAGCCATGATGGACATGAATTGTTGCGGGTGTGGTCAAAAGGGGGTATGGCCTGACCAAAGCATGTATTATCACTGCAAGTTGGTTACCGCTGACCTTTTTTTTTAGTTTTGGATAGAGTGGAGTAGGGTAAGAAGTCTGAATAGATTTTTACTGTTATCTGGTGCTCTGTTAGAGAGTTTTATCCTTGCTTCCTGTCCTGCTGGCATCATTTTTTAAAGGGAAGAAGTAAGGCGAACTTTACAATAGCAGCACAGATAAAAACTATTTTTCTTTACTAGAGTATGTAAAAGCTAGCACCCGTGTTGAATTTTTTTTTCTGTCTGTGCCCTGTTTGCAGATTTCCCCTCACTTCCTGTCTTGTAACACCATTGATACTGTGATAAAAAGTAAGAGAAAATCTCTTTAACAAAAGACAGAGACCCAGTTAGCACAAAAAAAAATCAGGCAATGGTTCTAATCTTCCCCCTATATGCTAAACAAAAAAAAATTTTTTAGTTTGACATACACTTTAAATCTATCCTATTCAACAATCAACAAAAGGGCAGCATACGTAGGGGGTTCTTCACTGTCAGAGCAGTAAGGATGTGGAATTCTCTTCCACAAGCAGTGGTATCAGCAGGGAGCATCGATAGTTTAAAAAAACTATTAGATGGGCACCTTAAAGACCACAACATACAGGGGTATACAATGTACGGTTAACAGCAAACACACACATCTTTAAGGATAGTTTACAGATGGGTATGTTGCCAGCTGATTGGAAAAAAGCCAACGTGGTACCAATATTTAAAAAGGGGCCGAGATATATCCCGGGTAACTATAGGCCGGTCAGCCTAACATCAGTAGTCTGCAAAATTTTGGAGGGGATGATAAGGGACCACATACAAGACTTTAGTAATGAAAACTGTATTATAAGTAGTAATCAGCATGGATTCATGAAAAATCGTTCGTGCCAAACCAATCTATTAACCTTCTACGATGAAGTGAGCTGCCACCTAGATAAAGGTAAGCCTGTGGATGTAGTGTATCTGGACTTTGCAAAGGCCTTTGACACCGTTCCCCACAAACGCTTACTGTACAAACTAAGGAAGGTAGGTATGGACCATAAGGTGAGTACCTGGATAGAGAACTGGCTCCAGGGGAGAGTACAGAGGGTGGTGATTAATGGGGAGTACTCGGATTGGGCGGGTGTGGAAAGTGGGGTCCCCCAGGGTTCTGTCCTGGGACCAATCCTGTTTAATTTATTCATAAATGATCTAGAGGAGGGGATATCTAGTACAATCTCAGTATTTGCAGATGATACTAAATTAGGCTTGCCAATATCTTCTATGCAGGATGTGGAAACCTTGCAAGCGGACCTGAACAAAATAACGGGGTGGGCAACTACATGGCAGATGAGATTTAATGTTGAAAAATGTAAAGTAATGCACTTGGGGGCCAGAAACCAGAAAGCAAGCTACTCACTAGGGGGGGGGGGGGGGAACCTCTGGGTGAGTCTAGGATGGAAAGGGACCTGGGGGTACTGGTAGACAACAGGCTTGGCAGTGGCATGCAATGCCAAGCCGCCGCAAGCAAAGCCAACAGAATACTGGGTTGTATAAAAAAGGGGATTCACTCCAGAAATAAAGAGATTATTCTCCCGCTCTACAAGACTCTGGTCCGGCCACATCTGGAGTATGCTGTCCAGTTCTGGGCACCGGTGCTCAGGAAGGATGTGCTGGAACTGGAGAAAGTCCAGAGAAGGGCAACAAAAATAATTAGGGGAATGGAGGACATCAGCTATGAGGAAAGACTACAAGCACTGAACCTATTCTCTCTGGAGAAGAGAAGATTGAGGGGGGATATGATATCAATGTACAAATACTGTACTGGCGACCCTAGCATAAGGAACAAACTATTCAGAGAGAGGAGATACAATAAGACACGTGGCCACTCACTAAAACTTGAGGAAAGGCGGTTTAACCTTAAAGTGCGTAAGGGGTTCTTCACTGTAAGAGCGGTAAGGATGTGGAATTCTCTTCCACAAGCAGTCGTATCAGCAGGGAGCATTGATAGTTTCAAAAAACTATTAGATGGACACCTTAAAGACCACAACATACAGGGGTATACAATGTATGGTTAACAGCAAACACACACATCATAGGTTGAACTGGATGGACTGATGTCTTTTTTCAACCTCACAAACTATGTAACTACGTAACTATACATGTTTTTAAATCATTTTTGTACAATGTTATAGTTTTGGATGGCATAGGGAAGGATTGAAACCCTTGTTTTTAGCTGTCTGTGCACCACTGTGAAATATCCCTTTGCTTCATGTCCCATAGAAACAATAGGAAATTGGTGAAAATTAGATCCACCAGAATAAAGAGACTCAGTCCATCTCCTGCTTGAACTCCCCCCCCCCTCCCCGATAAACAAAGTTTACTATGCTTTAGTTATGAATGAACACAGTGAGTGATCAGTACCTATCACTCATTGTGTTGATTCAAGAAAAATGGCAAATGCGACTTATTTAAGGGACCCTTCTGACACTCTCAGTCCTGAAGGATCCTAATGTGTGCTTGCATCTGCAGGTGAGAAAAAGAGGAGGGAAGCTCTGTGGGGGTCGGTGGGCACACAGGGGGGCCTGGGCAGCAGGGGGAAACATATGGTACACAGGGAGGGTGATCGGAGTTATCGTTTACCAGGAAGCACCCAGGGCTGTGGATAAGGGGGTACCACCGGTCCTCCTGTATGGGGCCCAGGCCAGCAGGGGGGCCCAGGTAGCTGGATGAATCCGATGTGGGCAGGAAGGGTAAGGAGGCAATTACTGGAAATGAACCCCAGTATGGATCTCTCTGCAGCTGGAAGTCAGCCGGAGGGAGAGAAGATGCCAGGTTTTAGCTGCTGCAGAGAGAGAGAGCCATACAGGGGATTGGTTCCAGTAATTGCCTCCTTACCCTGCCTGCCCACATCCAATTCACCTAATACAGGAGAACCGATTGTACCCCCTTATCCACAGCCCTGGGTGCCACCTGTCAAACTCTGCAGCCAAGTTAAAAATGCCAAAAAGCAAAGCATTGTGGCCACGGCCAGTGTACAACCCTGTCGGGCTGTAATGTTAGCATTGGGGTTGGCAGCCAGGGAGACAGTAAAATCATGGCTCAGCCACTTGTATTTATTGCCCCCCCCCTTGCTACCCACCTGAAAAAGTTTTAGTGATTTTGCATTCCTTTACCTCTTAACTTCCCTGTGTTGGTCCCTCACAATGGGGACAATTTTACTGTGGTTACAGCGTCTCTCTCCCAGACCTGACTGCTACTTGTTGGCAAGAAGAGAGGACCTGTAATTTCAGAACTTTATTTTAAAGCTTTAAATGGATTAAACCATGAGGAAATAGAAAAAACAAACACTTTCCCTACCCTCTGCGTGTGATATTTAAACAAATATGGCATGCACGCGATTATTTTGACTTCCAAGTGTGCTGATCATTTGCATTTTGCCCATGCTAACATCCTCACAGCTCGGCCGACCTCACAGGCGACCCGTTTCATAACGAAGAAAATTATTTTTGCGTCCAAGTTCACATTGTTTAATTTGGGTGTCACAATGAACAAGTAATTTTCCAGAGATTATTTACTTCGGCTGTCAGGATGGAGAAATAAGCCACGCCGGGCTTTTGGAAAAGGCTTCACGAAGATGGAATGAGCTAGGAGTGATTTAAAGCAGAACACCACTCAGACAGAGCTTCATTAGCATGGGAGACACTGGGCCGTTGTGTGCCGATGTAGGGAACTGCGGCTGTGAAATGCAACACGTGGTGAGGCGATCGTCATCCACTACAGAAAACGACTTTCCAGAGCTGATATGACCTCATAAGAACATGACAGGCCTTATTAATCATGTGGAACGCTTCAGTTTCTCAAATGTTTTGGGTGAACATTTTTTTTTTTTTTTAGTCTAACTGAATAGGGATGAGGAAATCAAATCAGTTTGATTGGATTTAAACCAAAATTGAGAATCAGTTTGCCCAAAAATGGGTTCTCTCCACTGCCAATGGACTGATTTACATAAATAAATATCATAAAGGTGCAGTGCTAAAACAATAATCAGATTGTGACATCCTATACCAGGTAAGACAAACAAGTCCTTTTTCAAAGTGCTTGAGGAATGTGGTCAGCAAATGCACTAGGCAAAGTTCATCAAAGGAAAGATAGCACCATCACCAGATCACCAGATCACACTGTCTCTTACCATCAGAGCTGCTGTTAGAAATTGCGGGGCCCCGTACAGACTACCTGGCAGGGCCCCCCCAAGAAAATATTAAAGATATACAGTGGGTACGGAAAGTATTCAGACCCCCTTAAATTTTTCACTCTTTGTTATATTGCAGCCATTTGCTAAAATCATTTAAGTTCATTCTTCTTCCTCATGAATGTACACATAGCACCCCATACTGACAGAAAAACACAGAATTGTTGACATTGTTGCAGATTTATTAAAAAAGAAAAACAGAAATATCACATGGTCCTAAGTATTCAGACCCTTTGCTGTGACTCTCATATATTTAACTCAGGTGCTTTCCATTTCTTCTGATCATCCTTGAGATGGTTCTACACCTTCATTTGAGTCCAGTTGTGTTTGATTATACTGATTGGACTTGATTAGGAAAGCGACACACCTGTCTATATAAGACCTTCCAGATCACAATGCATGTCAGAGCAAATGAGAATCATGAGGTCAAAGGAACTGCCTGAAGAGCTCATAGACAGAATTGTGGCAAGGCACAGATCTGGCCAAGGTTACAAAAAGATTTCTGCTGCACTTAAGGTTCCTAAGAGCACAGTGGCCTCCATAATCCTCAAATGGAAGACGTTTGGGACGACCAGAACCCTTCCTAGAGCTGGCCGTCCGGCCAAACTGAGCTATCGGGGGAGAAGAGCCTTGGTGAGAGAGGTAAAGAAGAACCCAAAGATCACTGTGGCTGAGCTCCAGAGATGCAGTCAGGAGATGGGAGAAAGTTGTAGAAATTCAACCATCACTGCAGCCCTCCACCAGTCGGGGCTTTATGGCAGAGTGGCCCGACGGAAGCCTCTCCTCAGTGTAAGACACATGAAAGCCCGCATGGAGTTTGCTAAAAAACACCTGAAGGACTCCATGATGGTGAGAAATAAGATTCTCTGGTCTGATGAGACCAAAATAGAACTTTTTGGCCTTAATTCTAAGCGGTATGTGTGGAGAAAACCAGGCACTGCTCATCACCTGTCCAATACAGTCCCAACAGTGAAGCATGGTGGTGACAGCATCATGCTGTGGGGGTGTTTTTCAGCTGCAGGGACAGGACGACTGGTTGCAATCGAGGGAAAGATGAATGCGGCCAAGTACAGGGATATCCTGTACAAAAACCTTCTCCAGAGTGCTCTGGACCTCAGACTGGGCCGAAGGTTTACCTTCCAACAAGACAATGACCCTAAGCATACAGCTAAAATAACGAAGGAGTGGCTTCACAACAACTCCGTGACTGTTCTTAAATGGCCCAGCCAGAGCCCTGACTTAAACCCAATTGAGCATCTCTGGAGAGACCTAAAAATGGCTGTCCACCAACGTTTACCATCCAACCTGACAGAACTGGAGAGGATCTGCAAGGAGGAATGGCAGAGGATCCCCAAACCCAGGTGTGAAAGACTTGTTGCATCTGTCCCAAAAAGACTCCTGGCTGTATTAGATCAAAAGGGGGCTTCTACTTAATACTGAGCAAAGGGTCTGAATACTTAGGACCATGTGATATTTTAGTTTTTCTTTTTTAATAAATCTGCAACAATGTCAACAATTCTGTGTTTTTCTGTCAGTATGGGGTGCTATGTGTACATTCATGAGGAGGAAGAATGAACTTTTATGATTTTAGCAAATGGCTGCAATATAACAAAGAGTGAAAAATTTAAGGGGGTCTGAATACTTTCCGTACCCACTGTATTTAGCTAAAATTTACAACAAAATCACTATTAGCAGACACAAATATAACATAACTCGCATAATTCCTGCTAAAGCTAAATCTAAAAAAAAACTATGTTAAATAAAAAAGATGAGATGAGAAAAATATACAGGCTGGGCAAGTTGGAGCTCAGTGATCAGAGAGACAGAGAGAGAGAAACAAAGTTACAATTTACAAATAAACTCCTGAGCAGAGATAAGTGCTGGGAGGGGGGCCCACAAAGGGAGGGGGATTAGTGAGGGACGACTGTCTCTTTCTCAACAGATAAAAGCTGATAGCAGGGAGAGGGACAGATCAGATTCAGGTGCTGGAGGAAGATTTCTGTATTTGTTGTCCATCACTAATCCCCCTCTCTGCGTGGGCCCCCCCCTGTGAGCTCGGGCCCCCTACAAGAGGGCTGGTGGTCCCCCCCATCAGCGGCCCTGCTTACCATCATCACACAGTGCCATCTTAAGAGCCTTATAGGCCCCTGGGCAATGCAGTGCACTGGGGCCCCCTGCCTACACAATCACGCACAAGAATAAAAATGTAAGAGTACAACTACCTGGAGTATATACCTTACTATATACATATTACAGGGAACACTATATACTACAAGAGTCTCTTGTAGTATATAGGATTCCCTGTAATATGTATATAGTAAGGTATATACTCCAGGTAGTTGTCTCTTGTAGTATATATTGGTCCCTGTAATATGTATATAGTAGGGTATATACTCCAGGTAGTAGTTGTACTCTCTTGTAGTATATATCGGTCCCTGTAATATGTATATAGACTATTTACACATTACAGGGAACACTATACTACAAGAGAGTACAACTACTACCTGGAGGATATATACCTTACTATATACATATTACAGGGACCAATATATATAGAAAGGTATATCCTCCAGGACAGAGTTGTCCATCTCTTGTGTCATCATCGATTCCATGGTTATTATAATTGCCAGCCATGAGAGAGTTAAAAAAATAATATATATCAATATCATCAGATTCATATTCAGCCTGGCACTGTGGGCCGTGGCATGGTGGCAGCCTTACCTTTACAACGGCTCAGCAGCTGCACATGGGGAGGCCCGGGAGGAGGTGGGTGGAGGCGGAGCCAGTCAGGTCGAGAGACGGAGCCGGAGAGGAGCGGAGGACGAGCCGACGAGGAGGAGGATCCTCCTCCGAGTCCTCCGCTGCGGCGCCGTGCATCCTGGGTCTGCTCTGCTAATGTCACTGGTTGCTAGATGCCATTCGTGCTGGCCTTAGCAACCAGTGTACACTGCAGTCAGACTCAAGCCACGGCCGCCGCCGCCGGCGGGTGAAAGCAATAAGGGGGCCCGGGCCGGCGGACAACATAACGGGGGGGGCCCTAGACCACCAGGGACATGCCACCATCCATGTGGGGCCCCTTGGCAAGTGGGGCCCCCGGGCAACCGCCAGGTATGCCCAGTGGAAAAGACGGCCCTGTCATCACACAAGGAAGGTCAGACAAGCAGTAAAAAAGCTAGTTCTGAACAGAGATCCAATGGGGAAGTTTCACTACTCTCCTCTTTTTCATACACTTCTAATCAGCCAATGGTCTCATCTCAAACCCAGAAGTTACAGGGAAAAGTGAAAGATGTGAAACATATTGTAGAATTTTTCATAAAAGATTTATTGATAAATATTGCACTCACAACCAAACGTTTCCAGCCAACAAAATGGCCGCCACAAACCGAGGCACGATGATGTCACATGTCATGACTCCTCTCTACGCATTTCATCAATTTCGTCATCAGGAAGACGTTTGACAGGGTCTGAAAGATCTGGTTAGATAAACCTGTTTCTGTCGCCTAAAGTTATCATGGTATTAATACTCAGGTGAAGGCTGGTTGGGTGGTGGAGGATATGGGTTTACCTTGCTCTGGAATCCTCTTTCTCAACCCTAGGGTTTAATTCGGGCCTGACTACTGCCTAACAGGTACAAGAACCCTTCCCCTAACCCTCCCTCTTTGTCTTTCCTCTATTTCATTCCCCTTCTACTGATCCCGCTTTTGCTTTCCTCCCCACCCTCTCTCTTTATCTCTTTCTCCTTATCGTGGCTTATCCACAATCTCTAGGTGTCCTCACAGGCTATACCTCTGGTAAGCCATTCTAATTAACTGATACACCAGCCCATCCCAATCGATCTAGCTATCTGCACTTGATCAACCTGGCTGATCCTCGCCTTCCTTTTGTGCCGCTGTGGTACATGAGTTTTACCGAACCTCACCCAGGTGATCAGCCGATGCCAAATGTGTGCTACTTATTTACGATCAATGTTTTTTCATTGAGGCTTGGAATGTACCTCGTCTCAACTGTTTTGACGTATAGCCTATTTTGTTACTGCTCATGCTTTTCTCTCGTTTGTATATGTATTTTATACATATGTTCCATTTACGAAAAATGTATTCTTGTATTCATTTCTTTTTCTTACTTCTCAATAAAATTTTATGAAAAAAACAGGTACAAGAATGTGTGATTATTTGCCTTACTACTTTGGGGGCTGCGATTATTAATGTATATAATTGACTTTGTTACTCCTTCCCCTTCAGGGGGACTTAAATCTGGGATTGTGGAGTTGCCTGCAGGGTGGTGAGCCCGGACTGGGTGGGAGGGTAGATGGGTGTTTTGGATGGCTTTTCAACTGTAATTTTCTATTACTGAGTTCTGCCCTGTGTGGCAAGGCATTTTGTTACTTGTTCTTTTTTTGTGCTATGGATAAAACAATAAAAAAATTTGTAAAAAAAAAAAATGATGTCGTCAGGGGCATTGATGACGAAATGCGTAGGAAGTTGTGACATGTGATTTGATCTTTCCTCTGATGCACTTTATCTAGTGCATTTACTGACCACATTCCTAGAGCACTTTGGAAACAGCATTGGGGCGTTATTGAAAGGACTTGTTTGTCTTACCTGGAATTGGATATCACAATCTGATTATTGTTTTAGCACTGCACCTTTATTATATTTGTTTATATATATATATATATATATATATATATATATATATATTGTTATCTTCCAATGATATTGTGCCAGCAGCTATTTTAGCATTAATTTGTAATTTTTTAATACTGTTTTTGGAAAATTATGTATTTTACTACCTAGCGCAGGTGGTCATTTTATTTACTACAATGGACTAATTTAGCCAGAAAATTGGGGTCCAAAAGACCCCATATGAATAACCATCTCATAAACCCATTTACAGGTTCACCATATGCCATGCTGATTGCAGTTATACTCCCAGTAAAGTGAATCTTCCTATCTTCCAAAAGAAGAATTCCAGGTATTAATATTTTTATATATAGTACTATGCAAAAGGTTGTACTCTCAGACAGACTTGATGATGTTGAGATCGAGGGAACGAACTATCACGTCCAGGACTCCTTGTTCTTTTTTTTTTCTCTCCTTTATTTTTTTTCTTTCATAATATTTTTTACTGAAAAATATATACAGAGGAAAATGCAGTAACACAACACAATAAGACACCTTCAAGGGATGCTGGAACCATCAAGACGGTCACTGAGCCATCACCTGCCTTGCAAGGCCTACCATTGTTGGAGGGTCCGCAAGAGAATATACACTATTTTACCATAAGTATTGGGACGCCGGCCTTTACACACACATGAACTTTAATGGCATTCCAGTCTTAGTCCGTAGGGTTCAATATTGAGTTGGCCCACCCTTTGCAGCTATAACAGCTTCAACTCTTCTGGGAAGGCTGTCCACAAGGTATAGGAGTCTGTCAATGAGAATGTTTGTTTGACCATTCTTCCAGAATCATTTGTGGGGTCGCAGTCTGCGTTCTAATTCACCCCAAAGGTGTTCTATAAGGTTGAGGTCAGGACTGTGCAGGCCAGTCAAGTCCATCCATGTCTTTATGGACTTGCTTTGTGCACTGGTCCAAATCATTTGGTGGAGGGGGGATTATGGGATTGTTTTTCAGGGGTTGGGCTTGGCCTCTTAGCTCCAGTGAAGGAAACTCTTAAGGCGTCAGCATACCAAGACATTTTGAACAATTTCATGCTCCCAACTTTGTGGGAACAGTTTAGGGATGGCCCCTTCCTGTTCCAATATGACTGCACACCAGTGCACAAAGCAAGGTCCATAAATACATGGATGACCTAGTTTGGGGTGGAGGAACTTGACTGGCCTGTACTGACTCCTGACCTTAACCCGATAGAACACCTTTGGGAGGAATTAGAGCGGAGACGGCGAGCCAGGCCTTCATGTCAACATCCTGACCTCACAAATGCGCTTCTGGAAGAATGGTCAAACATTCCCATAGACACACTCCTAAACCTTGTGGACAGCCTTCCCATAAGAGTTGAAGCTGTTATAACTGCAAAGGGTGGGCCAACTCAATATTGAACCCTATGGACTAAGACTGGGATGCCATTAAAGTTCATGTGCTTGTAAAGGCAGGCGTCCCAATACTTTTAGTACTATAGTATATGATTATAAAGTAAAATACAAAAACAGAACAAAACAGCACAAAAAAAAGAAAAGAAAAAGTAAGTAAGACAGTCATAAAGTGAGTCCGATGTCATTATTACAGTCATGATATAACAGGACTCCTTGTTCTTATTTACACTAAAGATAGTTCTTAATGACATTGGCTGCATGTTTGATGTCATTGTCTTGCTGAAGCATAAAGAAGAACAAGGAGTCCTGGAAGTGAAGCTTTGTCCCCCACAGAGCCAACATCATGGAGTCTGTCTGGGATTACGTGAACAGACAGAAGGATTTGAGGCAGTCTACATACAAAGAAAACCTGTCGTTAGTTCTCCAAGGTGTTTGGAACAACCTACCTGCCAAGCAAGTTTCAGCTGGGTTAATGGCGTCTGTCTTGAGGGGCGGAATGCCGGTCAGAGCCCAAATGGGATGTTTCTTTTAGGAAGAGTGACAGATCCCTATGCTTTCCCTACTTGTCTGGAACCTTTCCCTGCTGCTAATACTGTCCCTGACAGATTGGTAACCAGGCTGGACCAATGTAACTGTTTAAAAATATCCACCTGGAAATCTCCTTCAATCATCAGCAAAGAAAAGTTTTACCCTTACTTACCGTAATTTATTTACCACTCCTGGATTACTGCAAATAACATTGAAATCCTCGCTCTTTTGTATTTATTGTATCTAGACTTCTTTGATTTGAAGCTAACACCCCTCTTTCAGTTACATTTATGAATACAGTGATGTCATCTTCTCATCCCACTCAGCTGACCTGATTGGCTAGTGAAATGGTCATCCCCTTGATCACTCCTCTCTGTTCCTTATCAACACCTACACACCTGATTGGCTCACAGATATATCTCTCCCTCTCCCAGTCTCAGTGCTGCTGTAAACAGGATTACAGTAGTTACATTAAAACACATTTAATGACTTATTAATAAATTCATAGCTGCATTAAATCATTCCTTTTATGTCTGCTTGGAGTTCACCTTTATAACTGCAAGGCACTGCAAGTAGGTATACTGGCCATTAAAAAAACACTCCGAAAACATTGCAATTACAGGGTGAAAAAATATACATCATAAAATTTACAGAATGGAAAGTCAAATATAAAAATGTGAAAGAGGCTGTAGATGGCGTGCACTTCACATGCGTGTTATTCTTTGCATTTTTCACACTTTAGCTTCAATTTGATGTATGTTTTAGAGCTGCTGTTTTCCTTCCTGTGAAATGTGCCTTTAAGTTCAGGTGATTTAGGGCCCCCGGATAAAAGCCCGTCTTGTTGGTCCTCTTACGCAGGCTACACTTGTGTGAAGTAATGTGCTGTGTTAATTCTTTCATGGCGTGCAGCACTTTATTTTGCGTTATGCCTCATTAAAGACTAGCTCCATGGGTAAGTGCTTACAATTTACCCTCATTATTTATTACCTGAATGGCTGCTGTGTATGAGAGAGCCGACCAAACCCCAACACAATGAAACCGAGAAAGCAGGCAAAGTCCATCTTTACACCTTTTATGGGCTCAGTAAAGCAAATGTTACCTATTATCTGTCTGTCTATCATTCTCTCTATATGTACATTTTACACAATGTATCTTTCTTTCTCTCTCTTTCTGGGGCACCTTCCTCACTACTCAGTAGACTCCAGTAGGCCACTCTCTCTGGGGGATCCCCCAAACCGACTCGACCCCTTGCAGCTTGGGGCACATGGGAGAGAGCATCTCTCTATCCCCATCTAGATCCCCATATCCCTATACTTTCCTCCTTTCTTTCTTTCTTTCTTTCTTTCTTTCTTTCTTTCTTTCTTTCTTTCTTTCTTTCTTTCTTTCTTTCTTTCTTTCTTTCTTTTTTCTCCTTGGGGCACATTGGCACATGGGACAGAGCAAATCTCTATTCCCATCTAGATCCCCATATCCCTATATTTTCTTTCTTTCTTTCTTTCTTTCTTTCTTTCTTTCTTTCTTTCTTTCTTTCTTTCTTTCTTTCTTTCTTTCTTTCTTTCTTTCTTTCTTTCTCACCCTCCTCGCTACTCAGTAGACTCAAGTAGGCCACTCTCTCTGATGGATCCTTCCCCCCACACCGACTTGACCCCTTGCAGCTTGGGGCACATGGGATAGAGCATCTCTCTATCCCCATCTGGATCCCCATATCCCTATACTTTCTTTCTTTCTTTCTTTCTTTCTTTCTTTCTTTCTTTTTCTCTTTCTTTTTGGGTCACCCTCCTTTTTCTCTTTCTTTCTTTCTTTCTCTTTTTTGGGGCACCTTGCTACTCAGTAGACTCCAGTAGGCCATTCCCTCTAGTGGATCCCACACCGACTCGACCCCTTGCAGCTTGGGGCACATGGGACAGAGCACCTCTCTATCCCCATCTAGATCCCCATATCTCTATACATTCTTTTTTTCTTTCTTTCTTTCTTTCTTTCTTTCTTTCTTTCTTTCTTTCTTTCTTTCTTTCTTTCTTTCTTTCTTTCTTTCTTTCTTTCTTTCTTTCTTTCTTTCTTTCTTTCTTTCTTTCTTTCTTCCTCTCTCTCTTTCCTTCTTTCTCATTTTCTTTCTTTCTTTCTCTCTCTCTCTCTTTTTTTCTCTCTTTCTTTCTTTCTTTTTCTTTCTTTCTTTTTTTTTCTGTCTCTCTCTTTCTCTCTCTCTCTTTCTTTCTCTTTTCTCTCTCTCTCTTTCTTGCACATGGGACAGAGCACCTCTCTGTCCCCATCTAGATCCCCATATCCCTATATTTTCTTTCTTCCTTTTTCTCTTTCCTTCTTTCTCTTTCTTTTCTCACCCTGGCTATATGCACAGCATTTCTTTCTTTGCAACCTTATAGTGGACCTTTATCCTCCCCACTTTTTACCGTCATTTTATTTCACTCCTTTTCCTCTCCTCTCTTTCTTGCACATGGGACAGAGCACCTCTCTGTCCCCATCTAGATCCCCATATCCCTATATTTTCTTTCTTCCTTTTTCTCTTTCCTTCTTTCTCTTTCTTTTCTCACCCTGGCTATATGCACAGCATTTCTTTCTTTGCAACCTTATAGTGGACCTTTATCCTCCCCACTTTTTACCGTCATTTTATTTCACTCCTTTTCCTCTCCTCTCTTACAACTGGACATAATTTTTTTTTTATACTTTTTTTTTTGGAGAACACTCCCTACACCTCCTGGATTCTCCCATCCCAGGAGACCTTAAAGTGATTGTAAAGGATCACCTTGTAAAACAACCCATTCAGTTTAAAACTAAAATGGAAGGCAAAACATTTGTGTATAGACATTTAAAAAACATTATAAATACCCTTTTTTCCTTTTTTATAGGTGATCACATTCCTTCTATTCTCAGCTGGATAAGAGTAGGGGGAGGAGAAGCAACAGTACACTGATCTTCCCTGTGAATGGCTGTGCAGGGGAGACATGTCAGGACAAGTCTGATCATTGGAGGAAAGCATACTGAGTTCTCAGCATAGCTAGAGGCCTGACCACGGTGTGTTCTCCTGCTTAGTGTGGTCAGTTTCTAATAGGAAAGCAGAGGGACTGGTAGAAACACCAGGGATTTCACACAAAGGAAGCAATGCAAGGAGAACAGGATATTTTTCATAAAAGTACATGGTACAGCCGGCACATATCAGGAATATGAAATTCTGGGGTAACAAACACTTTAAGATACTATACAGCACATGTATCATGAAGCATCATATGGGGCAGCTGTTTCTCCCCTTTTCCTGCAGCCTGTCCCCTTATGACATACTGTGGCACATGTGCAGCATCAAGGGGAAAGCTGCAAAAACCTGGAAGAGATAGCCAGCTCTTGAGGACACCAGAGAAGAAGATGGCAGCGCGGGACCACGTGTGCAGCAGCGGAGTGATGGATCCCTACTGAACAACCCTGTATTCACAGTGTATGTGAGTATTTTGTTTGTGGATAAGCAAGTCAAAAAAGTAAGGGGGGGGGGGGTCACGATGGGGGGAGTGAGGTTCTTCTTTAATTTGGGTTAGTTTGCAGTTTTTTTTTTTTTTAATCCTGTGGACATTCTTCCTTTTGGTTTTCGGTCCCAGCTGTGATTTTTTAGAATCCTAGATTTTCCCCTTCAGACACATTGTTCAGCACAGGACCTGGAGCCTAGCGGGGATCCCTGTAGTAACAGTACCTACTATAGTGATTCCCAGCTTCCACAAGGGTCAACCAGGTATGGATCATGCATAGTTACATTGCTCCAAGCTGTAGCAATGTAACTATGCAAAAATATGCTCTATATAAACTTCAGCTGTAAGGAGTCTTTAACTTCTTTAACTGAGCAGCTGACTTTTTTTTAAACATTTGCAGTATAGGCAACGTCTATAAATGTCTGTATAAAACAACGTCTGTATATCACCCTCTCTTTTGTTCAGTGAAAAGGATTTTTCTTTCCATCTCCCAATATAATCTCAGCTGGGTCAGATCCTTCTAAATGGTTTCAGTTCATGGACTACACACCCATGGAGCTGCATTTAGTAGTGCTGGAGGGCAGAATTTACAGCTTGCGTGGGTGTCATGCAACCTCCTGACATGTCACAAGGACGGAGCATGTGCCGCCTTTGGTAACTTTACTGTTTGCTGCGATCTTTATCTCTCATCTCATGGTAAAGCTAACTAGCGTGGTCACTGGGTCCTCAAGTACGCGGCTATAGTTATTAAAGCCCAACTGGACTTTCAATTTAAGTTGTCTAAATACATTCCAGGTGCATCAAAAAGGTGTTCAGCACGTCACAATTTCTTTTCTTTATAAACCAGCCACAGCCTTAGTAGATAAACAAAAGTAGTACTAAGTCTTACCATATTTTTTCTTTAGATAGGGTCCTTCTTTTTGGCATGGTGTAATGAAGAACCCTTGCTCTCTGTAGGGGAGCAGTGGTCTCTCTGCAGACATCTGACATGGCTCACTGTGAGTCAGAGATAGGGCACATGAGCTTTGCTGATTGCAGAGCTATAGATATGACTCACTTGGAGTTGTGTGGGACCTCTGCAGGGAGACCACTGCCTACAGCACATGTGTCAAACACAGGGCTCGCAGGCCGAATCTGGCCCTCCAAGCCATTTCATGTGGTCCTCCTACCCAGGGATTTTTTTCAGCTGGAACATGGCAGACCGTTATTCCAACACCTCCAGCTTTCGCCTTCCGTTCCCCACTGTCACTTGTGTAGCACTACTCCCATGGGAGCTGCTGAGTGTGGGTTCCCCTGGGTTACCATTAGCAACAGTGAAGCATTCAGACATATTTCCAAGTGTCTTTACCTTTAGACAAGGACCAGTCCAGTTTCTTTGGTTTTTAGTATTTATTGAGAACTTGGATAGGAGAAGGGATGAGTGGGATACTCCAACAACTGAACTATGCACAAAAAAGGGAGGGGCGGTACTGAAAATGCTGCTTGACGCTGGTTAACGCTGACTGACGCTGGTTAACGTTGACTGACGCTGGTCATGGCTAGGCCGCTTACTGTGATTTCACCTTTGACTCTGAAAAGTCCTTTAAGCTTCCTATGGTACTCCTTCCTGATAATGCAGACTGTACTGCTGAGAAACTTTGGGGCCCTTTCTGGCGCCCCCTTTACCCCCTAATCTTCAGGGCTTTACTAATTGGCACCCCCTTTACTGTACACACCGGATTAGCTGGCTCCTTGATCCCCTTGACCTCTCTGGAGTGGTCCCCTCTCTTAGGCAGACCCCTGGGCAGGTACTTGAGTACTCATGACAATGTTTTTCCAGAAGTCCTCTGCCCAGCAGCTCCACTTGGTCAGCACACACTGGATCCTCTGCAGCCCAGCTCAACCCCTGGTCCCTAGGCCGACTGCCTGGACCACCTTCCTCACTTCAACAGAAGGAGAGACAGCCGTCACCTCCTCCTGTGACTTTGCTCCCGCCCAAAGACACCCTGTCACATGCTCCCTCAGGATTTATTCCCAATCCCAGGATGCATTGCAGCAATTCCCACCCCCTGGGACAGTCATAAACCTTGGTGTGCTATTGGCTAGGTTTCTTCCACCGTCCAACAAGATCCCTTATTGGATACAGTGGGGAGACTCCCCAGACTCAACAGGACGCACCTGGAAGCATGTGACAGACTAACTAACAGATCAGGTCCTCCTGATAAGCAGAACAGGGCCACATGTATACTTTACCTAGCACCTACCTAGGAGGGTGCTACACTTGTAAACACAGAAGCCTTGTGTGTTTACAAGGACAGCTTTCCTTCCAGCGGCTCTCACAGATCCCTGCATGTCCTGCACTTATGGCAGGGACAAGGGAGATGCAGATGCAATGTGAAAGAGGTATCACCTGCAAAGCTACACTATGATCCCCATCTGTGCTCGGGTGCTGGATAGGTGAGATGGGGAGGGGGGTTGAAAAGGTGAGGACTGTGGTGGGATGTACTGTATGTGCAGAGGTGGTGATGGGGGAGAGTGGTGCAGGGGTCAGAGCCAAGGAGGGGTGATAGAGAGATGTAGACAGCCTGTGAAAGAGAGCTGAATCCTGCACGCTCCTAAACCCTGCATTCTGTATATGGCACACTCCTCAACCCTGCACTCCGTACACAGCACACCCCTGAACTCTGCACTCTGTACATAGCATACCCCTGAACTCTGTATTCTGTGCATAGGGCACCCCTGAACCTGCACTCTGTTCATAGCGCATCCCTGAAGTTTTGCAAATTCTACAATCATGGTATTTATTGCCCCTTTAAGATCCTCTCAATGCAATTTGATCACACACGCCGGCAGGGGGGCATAGTTGAGTTCCCACATCTATTCTCTGAGCAAAGAAGCCCTGGATAAATATATATAGTCTTACAGATACAACTGGCCCTTTGAGGGCAACAGCAAAGCACCGGAGAGGGGGGGAGGAATCAGATAAGCGGAGTTTCCACTTTTGGATGGAACGCCGGATTAAAAAAAAAACAAACATTTTTTATCTTTATTTTATTCTTTGTTGCCTCTCAGTGCTACTGATCTCCTGCAGCTCTTTGCTGCCACTTTCTGTCTACATACACCTCAGTCGTGGCTGCATGACATATCACGGGGCAGGTTTCCTGATTAAACACAGTATAATACACAATTATGGGTAAAATATCAAGGATAATGTTACGCCAAGTAAATTGATACCAAACATGGCACGTTTTAAAGTTGGGCACGCCCGTGGAATAGTAACAAACTACAGTACATTTAATTAACCATAGGCAATGCATTAAAATGATTAACGGGTTACCAGCTTAGAGATGCACAGGGGTTCTAATGCCAGAATTTTTTCTCTCACTCTGACGTTCGCGGTGATACCTCACATGTGGGGTGCGATCACTGTTTACATATACTTGCAGGACCAACATGCTTGTTTGCTTTTACATTTTTTTACATTTTATTATTTATTTTAATAAACAACATTTTTTAACACGGTACTTTTCTTATTTTTTTTTTATCAACTTTATTGCTGTCACAAGAAATGAACAACACCCCTTGTGATAGCATAGGCTGTGATAGGTCCTCTATTTGGAGAGATCTGGCGTCTATTGGACACCAGATCTCTCCTCTGGCCTCCAAAACATCTTATCAAACCAAAAATGGTTTGATCAGATGCTTTGACAAGCTGGTAACAGCTTGTTTACAACAAACCGGAAGTGACAAAATCTTCGTCGCGTCTGATTTCTGATCTCACAGAGAGGGAGGAACAAAGTCAGTTCATCTCTCTCTCTGTTCAGTGCACCTAATGTCACCAGTTGAATTGGACCCGGGCTCCCCGATGGGCCCAGGAAAGGCGTTGACGTGAGTGGGGTAGACCCCTACTGCTGCCCGTAGAAGCGATTGGGCGGCTATGTAGTTGCTCAAATCATTTCTACAAAAAAAAGAATCGCTGGCTGAAAATTTTGATACCAAGATCATGCCTGTAGCTGCATGCATCATCCTGATATTACCACTTCAACGTCCAATGGTTAAGGGTTAAGTAGTTAAGGTGTGTTGATACAGCCACTTGTAGTCCCCATCATGAGGGCCTAGAGAGTTAAGCTGGATACGCACTATCCAACTTTTGTTGGTAGATTTCCTTCAGATTTTCCTTTTCTATGTAGTGCAAGGGCCTGCCAGATTGCATACAAATTGAAAGTGTTTAGGTTTGACCTCATATTATATGGTTTTGGTAAGTCTAAAGGAAAAAGTCTTCAGAAAATCTTATAGTGTGTATGGCCCATTAGAGAGGAACTGAACCCGGAGGTCCTGTGAGGGGAGACACTGAAGGAACTGATCCTGCAGTACAGTGAGTACAGATCTGTGTCAAGGGGCCTGACCTGGGGGAGGGGGGCATCCCTGGAGCTAGAAGAGTCAGTAAAGGGGATGCTACTGAGTATCCTGAAGATAATGTAGTTTACCAAGTCTATTGCTGGAGAGAAAGAGCAAGGAGACTTAACCCTTTCCATACATGTGGCAGTATGGTTTAAGCAGTGTGACTGCTTCAACAAGCAACCTGGTGAGGCCAAGTGAGAGTTGTCCTTATCCAATGTACACAGTTCCTGTTGGAGTATTCCACTATTCCCTTCTCCCATCCCTTCTCCCATCCAAGTTCCACAATATATACAAAAAACCAACACCCCCTGGACTGTTTATTGAGCAACGAGCCATTGGGAGTTAGGATTAATGCAGAGGCGTAACTAGAAATTTCAGGGCCCCAGTGCAAGAAACCATGAAGGGCCCTTCCCTTCAAGCCTGGGACTCTTCCCACTGATCCTGGGGCCCTTTACTCTCCTTGCAGGGCCCTTTATTACGGTCCTGCAGTGGGACCCTTTCACAAGTTCTGCAGTGGGCCCCCTTCCTGCCATCTTGGGGCCTCCCCACGGTAGTGGAATGTCAGTTGCAAGTGTGACCTTTGCGATCCTGGAAGTTCACCCACTGGTGTTAGTAGTTTTTATTTTTTGGTATTTTAATTGTATTCTTTTTTATCATTTTATTTTATTTTTTTACAATGTCACTGACCATGACTCTGTCCATTCAGAAAAAGGAAGGAGCTGGTAAATTGCATATTTACCGACCCCTTCCTGGTTCTCTATTGTGACACATCCCCTGCAGCACCGGCAGGACAGGGGAGGGAGCACACAGGGACTCAGAGAAAGCAGAACATAAGTGAACTGGATAGGAGGAGTGGCGGGGGCAGCATACAGAGGAACCAATCTCCTCCATTTTCCTCCTGCAGCTACAGGATTAGGAAGGAGGACAGTGATTTCTCTACATGCTGCTCCCGCCGCCCTCCTATCCAGGTGTACAGGGGAGCCACACAGGCCCCCTGGAGCATGGGGCCCAGTTGCAATTGCAACCCCTGTAGTTACGCCCCTGGATTAATGTGTAAGCTGTACCCTAAGTGACTGTGTGCTGGTAATCAGAGGAGGCTCAACAAGTCATTATACAGCAAGCCCTACGGAGACAGTGCTACACATGTCTGAGGTTTACAACCACTTTAATGTAAAGAATGCAATAAGTTAAAAAACCTTAAAGCTTTAGAACTACTTCAAGCGTTCTAAATACTTCCATAATTAGAAACTAAGAAAAAGTTTACATTTAGAGCAGAGTTCTCATTTAAATACTGCAATTCTCGCCCAATATCTTAAATTTCTCCATCCTGCTACTTCCTAATCTTCAAATTCTTTATGCTTTCCCAGGCCTGTCCTCACAGTAGCAATTCTTTGTATCTTTAATAACCTGCCTCTATAAAATCCCTCTACATCCCTCACACTAAGAAGGAACATCTGCACAAGCCATCTGAGGAAAAAAAAAACTGATATCACTGGAGAGAAATAATGGAACGGGAACACAAGAGAATGAAGCTCTGACATTCTAAGAGGGTTCCGTGAGGACAATGGGGCAATCAAACTCTGAAATGAAATAATACACTTAATACAGAAAGCCACCATCCCATTATATTAATATTAAACGTGCTTCACTGAGCACCGCAGGCTCTGACGGAGATTTAATTCCGTCTGTATTGAATCATCACAGAGGAAAAGCAATCTGCAAATGCCTCCTTGATATGTGGCCTTTAACAGAATGAGATCGATAGGCAATCGCTGATTTTCTGACCCCCTTGTGTCCCTGACACTTCTCCGCATAGAAAGTTATCCTTTTTTTTCTCCCTTCTCCCGTCGTTGTTTTCCAAATGCTGGTGATGGGTTTGATAGCTAGGGAGATTTTTAGACCTGTCTATTTTTTTTTTCTCTGGTGGCTCATTCAAAGAAAGGGCACATGTATTGCCTATCACCACTCCTTAATCATCTTACACAGTGCACAAAGAAATTTCTCAAATCTGCTTCCGGCTCTATAAAAACGTGCGCTTTGAATTGGCAGTTCAAAGCCGTGAATAAGGAATGGAATATAGGAGGATAAGCTCAAGAGGATCGGACCGGTGACTCTCAGTCGCTTGATAATGGCGGTGTGTGAAAAGGCCAGGGCCGCATTGTACATGGAACATGGAGTGGTCTCAATTCCTGCCCTCTTAAATCTTCATTGTGGGGGGATTTAGGTCCGCTGCTCTGACTTGCTGCTCATTTTTCAGTCTGGACCATTCTCTCGTCTTTCTTAAGGGACATCATTACAATATACTGTTTAAAAATGTGAAATTTGCATAGTACAGAGATCAGTTTGCCCTGTCTGAATGTCAATTTTTGGCTTCAGGGACACTCAACATCAGTGCTTTAAGTGGGCCGGTATGCACTGGTACTCAGTACCGCCACTTCTAAATATGGCTCTTGAGCATACCGCCACCTCTCCGTGTGCCTTAGCATACCAGTACGCTCATTTTGGACATCTGCGCCCTCAATTGCCCCCCCCCAAGAATATTTCCCACTCCAGAGCCAGACCAGTCACCACCAGTGAGTCCCCCTGCTCCGGAGTCCCAGCCCAGGCCAGGGGGGGGGGGGGGGGGTGCTCTGTGGGGACCCTGATGTGGGGAGGGGGGGCGAAAAAATTTATAGGCTAGAATAGAGTACCGGCACCTCTTTTGTGCCACTTATGGCACTTTTCCACTGCAAGTACCGGCTCAGCTCTACTTGGCCCTGTTTGGTTTTCCACTGCATGGTACCGCATGGTACGGTGTTGGAGCGGTTCGGTATGGTTTGGTATGGTTTGCTTTTCCACTAAAGTAGTACTAAAGTAAGTGGGTGGGATAGTGGATGGGATAACAACGATTCTCTGACCAATCAGTGGCTAGTAGTGACAAACAGTCATATGCATGCAAAGGATTGTGGGATATGGTACCGGTATGGTACCTCTTGGAACCACAATCGAGGTGGTACTGTTTTAGAGAGCCGTACCATTCGGTTCCATGTGTAGTGGAAAAGCGCCGCCGTACCGTACCGAACCGTTCGTACACCGTACCATGCGGTACCAGCAGTGGAAAAGCACAAAAGCGAGCCGAACAGTTCGGTTCCATGCAGTCGAAAAGCACAAAAGCGAGCCGAACCCTTCGGTTCCATGCAGTGGAAAAGCACCATTAAAGCACTGCTCAACATACACCTGAAATCATTTTGAAATGCTTCTGATTGCCTTCACATGGGGCATCTAGCCTGCCTCTGGTCTGCATAAGTCCCCGTTCACACTAAGGCGACCTGTGAGGCGACCTGGTCGCCTCACAGGTTGCCGTAGGTCGCCTTCCATAGGGAAGCTGCGGACCCGTTCTAATAGGAGCGACACAAGTCGCTCCGACTTAGAAAAAGGGACCGGAGCTTCTTTGGGGCGACCCGGAGGCGACCGCCATAGACTTCAATGTTATGAAGTCCGTGGAGGTCGCCCCCCCGAGTCGGATCGCGGCAATGTGAACGGGGCCTTAAGCTGCTTCAAACTGCTTTTTTAAAAGTAAAAAGCAGTTTTGAAGTAAACAAAAGCCTGTGTTCAGGAATCAGGTGTTCTTAAAGTGAGAGTGAGAAATTCTTTACAAAATTTTGGACAGAGTGGAGAGGGGTTGGATTTTTATGGCTGTCTGTGTCCGCACTTGAGAGATTCACCATTCTATATGTCCTGGTGACCATTGTCCCTAAGATAGAATACATGGGGAAATCCAAAATTTGTCAGCAGACCAAGTGGTGAGCAGAAATTGGGGACACCTGCTTGGCAGACAGCTGTCTAAAATAGGAATTCTTACTTTTATGAGATTCCTATTTCATCTCCAGGATACAAAGTGAAAGGAAATCTCAGCAGCAGGACAGCAAAAAAATAACCTGATAGGAGTTTAACCTTTCCCTACTATTGCCTATACCCACCGTTCAATCCATGGCCTGGGAGGAAGGGGGCTGCCTGGCACTACCTGGCTACAGTATCTGTCTGTGATGGGGGTAGGGCAGCAACCTGTAGAGTACATTCAACCAAGCTGAGAACCCACCTTCGCCAATTCCACCCTTTACTGACCTGTCCTACTGCCTGCCTGCCAGCCTGCCTGATGGGCGGAGGAGGGGGTCTCTGGTGGTGAGGTCTATTATCTACACCCGTCGTGTACATAAGGGGTTGGTCCGCTCCAGAGTGCCCAGATGGTTGCCCGCCATTTTTTTCCTACCTTGGAAATGTTAGACAGGCAGAAGCTGTGCTAGTATCATTGATCCCAACTGTAGAACACAATCTTGGCAGCTCACATCGGGGGTGGAGATGGGGTGCAGTTTGTCATCTTCTTCTTGGGCATTCATGACCTTTGTATATGCACTGCCTGAATGTCTAGATCATCAAATTTAGCAGTTTTAGTATGTGTCAGCCAACTTGACGGTAATGCAAAATTTTACCTTTCCCACCTAAACCACTTTTTGGGACATATTTATTTATTACAGGGACTTATTTAGCACCATCAATTTATACATCTATATTGTAGGTTCACATCAGTCCCTACTCTCAAGGAGCTAACAATCTAAGATCCCTAAACATACTAAGGCCAATTTAGACAGTAGCCAATTAAAGTGATATAAAAAAAAAAGCATACTTACCTATAAAAATAAAAATACTTGCCTGCTCTGTGTAGTGGTTTTGCAGAGAGCAGCCCGGATCCTCCTCTTCTCGGGCTCCATGCCGGCGCTCCTGGCTCCTCCCTCATGCTGGGTGCCCCCACAGCAAGCAGCTTGCTCTGGAGGCACACAAGCAAGCGTGCTCCCAACCTATGGCTCTGTGTGTCCATTCACACGTGGAGCCACGACTCTACCCTGCCCCCTCAGTCTCCTGATTGGCTCTATCACATACCTGGTGGAGATCGAGCTGTAGAGGGGGCTTCTCTTGCACCTCCTGTCCAATACCCCTGGTAGAGATGACAGGTGGTGTGGGGCACAGAGTGGCACGAGGGCCGGTATAGCAGGTGGCACTAGCTGCGCCTTGGCAGGAAAACGATGGCCGTGGATTGCCGGACAGGCACCTGGAACTGGAACTCCATGATGCCGGATGAGAAGGCAGGAGCATAGCCGAAACACAAGCCAAGGGGGCGTCAAACAGCCAGGCAGTGCGGCTACAGGAACGTGAGATGGAAGCAGTGTCAAGATACAAGCCGAAGTTGGTACACAGTCTGGCAGCGAGGTCCAAAGGCATGAGACAGGAGCAGGGTCAAACCCAGGCCGAGGTCACAGGTAGGCAGGCAGGAATCCAGAGGAGAATCTAGGACAAGCCAAGTCAATATAGGTAAATGGGAAGCAGGTCAGGGCACAGGTGAACAGTAACAAGCTGAAAGACCACTCAGCAATGTGCTTCTGTCATTGCTCAGTTTAAATAGACCGTTTGGCGCCAATGCTTGTGCACGAACATGCGTACGCACTTTTTGCGCTTGCGCACATTTCTTCTTGTGCACACGCTAATGTGCCTGCGCATGCGCACCAACACCTGTTTGGATCCAGCTGAACTTCTCTTACAGGCTCACTTGCTGTGATTGACAAAAGCCAATCAGGAGTGTAAGTTCCTGGAGAGGCAAGGCTCTCATGGACATGGAGAGGGGCTTAAGTAAGTGTTAGGGGGGGGGGGATCTGGGGTGATCTGATGCTCACAGAAGGTCTTTTACCTTCATGCATAGAATGCAGGAAGACAAAAAACCTTGTGCCTTTACAATCAGTTTAACCTACATGCATTTCATTGGAGCAGTAGCGGCCCGTTTATTGGGGGCACAGGGGCTGCATGTAGATTAGGGGCATCCGGCCCCTAATCTACATGCAGGGCACCGGCGCATGGATTCCAATCGGGGTTTTTTTTTGAAGCACATGATTACAGCCAGAGGCTCTAATAGGCTTAAAAAAAGGGTGGGCTCGGGGCACAGATTACTGCGCCCTGAGCCCACCCGTGTGACAATAGCAAATGAATATTCTCTATTGTTACACGGATTCTCCTCCTGGCCAATCAAGAAGTTGGTCCTGAGACCCGTTTCCCGATTGGCCGAAAGGAGAAGCCATGCTGTTGGCCAAGGAGGAAGAGGAGAAGGGAGGAGATGCAGGGAAAGCCCGACCCACGGAGGAGACTTAGGGGGAAGCCGCCGCCGCTGCCTGCCCTCCACATGTCAGTCCAGGGTGAGTGGGGGAGGGGAGGGGTATGGTGTGTAGGCTGGGGCTGGAGCTGGTGTGGTCCGGGGGGGGGGGGGGTATGGTGTGCAGGCTGGAGCTGGTGTGGTCCGGGGGGAGGGTATGGTGTGCGGGCTGGAGCTGGTGTGGTCCGGGTGGAGGGTATGGTGTGCAGGCTGGAGCTGGTGTGTTCCGTCTGCAGCCCCACCAGCCCATGGAGCACCAGCCACCACTGCATTGGAGTGTCAGAGGAAACTCAGTCATGCATGGGGGAGCATGCAAATTCTGTGCAGGTAGTGCTGTGGTTGGCAACGATCCTAGTGCTGCTAGGCGGAAGTGCTAACCACTTAGGGAACTCTGATGTAAAGGAAGTGGTTCCTGATGTAAAGGGGGGGGGGGCTCTGATGTGAAGGGGGCTCCTTGTGTAAAGGCGACACTTGATGTGGAAGGGAAGGGGCTCTGTAAAAGTTTATCGACTCATGAAGACTGTAGAGACAAGGGAAAGAGTGGCAAATGCAGCATTAACCTTGGTAGGGCAACTGGCCGGAGCCTGGAGCGACTGCACTGTCACACTGTACTTACAGCACTCAGGGTTAGGGAATCACCCACACTCTGTGAGAGATATATTAGTAATTAAAAGATTGAGTTGACTTTTTTTTGAGTTGGTATTGTGGTAAAGTTATCTAAAATATGGGTGTCAGAGACATTTGGAAAGGGGCGCAATTTCAGTGCTTGCCATAGGCGCTATTTTCTATAGATATGACCCTGCTCCTTTTACTGTCCAATCACAAGCTGGGGGAGGGATAAGACCTGTAAGTGTTACTGAACTACAGCAGAAACAAAATCTGGTCTTTTGCCCTACCAGACAGGGCTGTGCTGTGTGGCAGAGCTGTATATACCTTAGGACTGGATGGGCAGAAATACAAATCCTTTGGCAGGTAAAACAGCTCCCATATATGTATTTCATCTGTGTATTCAGCTCTTTGCCTGGAGTTTCGCTACAATATTTCAGCATTAAAATGCTTCAGCTGTTGAATCCTCTGCACATGACCAACTGCCATCTAATGCCTATGGCCATCTTTGACCCAAGTAGTAAATGGAGAATTTACAGTAAGACACAAAGGAAGGAGATCTACAATCTGGAACTTGTGTAGTCCTAAATGAGTGTAGCACTGCCCCCTAGAGGACTGCTGAATTCTTCATCTTCTTGGGTCCCTCTGGGTTACCATTAGCAACTGCATGCACAAACGTAACACTTTACTTCCCAGCTCAGTCAATGATCAGTCGAGGAGTTGTAGTTGTTTTTGTTGTTTTATTTTAAATAGGGATGGGAAGAGTGGGATACTCCAAAATTGAACTATTCACAGTTGATGAGGATTCCTATCTGAAGGTGCAGCCAAGCTGCAGATTCACCTTGCCACTAGATGAATTGAAGGTAAAGTCTCTGTAATGAAGACTTGATTGAGCAACTATATTCAGGGTACACACCTAGCACCCCCTTTCATTCCACCAGCTGACACCCATCCTCTGACTACTCTACTCTGGGGTGGCTCCCTCTCGGGTCAGGCCCCTAGACACGATCCTCTTTACTCACAGTACTGTTTTTCCAGGTTCTCCAGTGTCTCAATCCCTCTAGTCAGCTCTCCTGGACCTCTGGGTTCAGCTCCTTCCTTCTGGTTCACCATGCCGACTGCCTGTGACCACGTGCCACCACTGCAGAGGAGGAGACAGCCATCATCCTCCCTCCGGGACTCTGCTCACCAGCCAAAGACCCCGAACAAATGTGCTCCTGGCTTTTATATCACACCCCAGAATGCACTGAGACCACCAGTCTGTGCCATTTACTGAAGCTGTATCAAAGCTTGTGTACCCATTGGCCTGGTTTCCACCACTGTCCAATATGCCTCCCTATTGGACCAGTGTGAACACTCCCTAGACCAGATGAATGACACACTGAGCACCATGACCTGACCTAACTCGCATTCCTGCTCTCTGTTAAGCAGAAAGCAATATAGATTTCCCTGCTGCTCCTCTGATAGGCAGAAAGAGCCAAAACTATACTCACTCACTAGCACCTACCTAGGAGGGTGCTACATGAGTGTGGTTGTGGTTCACCCAGTGAAAATCTCTGGTTTAACCCCTTCACGTCGACCGTACGAAATGTCCAATTGCGGGTCACTTGATCGCTGTGAAAGCCTCTGATTGGCTATAACAGTGATCAGTCACTGCGAAGCCCACCCCCATGTTTTCTGTCTCTGTGAATAGACGAAAGAGATACATTGTATTACTCTCTGCCCGTGCAGAGATAGAAAAAAAATTGATAATAATAATAAAAAATAATAGTAATAAAAAATACCTAGATCAAGGTTTGATCTAGGTCAGTGCCAGCGTTAGTGTTTAGGTCAAGGTTAGGGTCAAAGGTCAGTATTTTTTGGACAGGATTTTTTATTTTATTCTTTGAAATTAGTATGAATGTAATAATAATAATAATGTAGTACACGGGCAGTTGAAAAGCTCTTCTGACAGCTGGAAACCGAAGGTGAAAAATGTCAGTTTTACAGCTTTTACATACCGAGTTTATTCGAGTTTAGCAGCAGTTATGAGCATTGGAGGTTAGAAGTGTTTCTTAAAGATAACCTCAGAGACCCTCCGAAATGCCCACAATGCAAAAAAACAGGCAAATGATTAACAATTTCAGCCATTCTGTGAGAGAAGAGAGCAGCAGCAGAGAGAGCGGTGTGCTTGTAGATAGCAGTCTTATTTTTTGTGTTATCACTATGTATCCCATCATGAATATGTGTAAGGAAATGCTTGTGATGCTGCTGAGGCTCAGAAGACGTAGAAAATTGTGTGAGAGGACCAGAGTTCATCGCTACTGGACTCATCCATTGATGCAAGCAACAGCATGTGGGGAAATTTGTGTTTTTTTTTTTTAACAATTTCATATGTTCAAAAATGATCAGAAATGTTTACCCCTTTAACCGCTTGCCGACCGCATATATACTGCGTCAGGTTGGCTCAGCTGCGCGAATTGCTATACCTGTACAGCGGTCCGAGGGCACCCACGATCGCTACCCATGGACAGAGCACATCGGTCTGCTGTTGTAAACACAGCAGACCGTTGTTCTCTCTGGAATCAATACAGAGCGCCTGTGTTCCTCTGATTTAGGATCACAGGTCTCTGTGTTGATTCCACAAGCCCATCCCCCTTGCAGTTAGAAAACACCCCCTAGGCATACATTTAACCCTTTGATCGCCCCTGGGTTAACCCCTTTCCTGCCAGTGTCATTTTTACAGTAACAGTGCATATTTTTAGCACTGATTACTGCAGTAATGTCACTGGTACCCCCAAAAATGTCAGTTAGGGGTCCGATCTGTCTGCCGTAATGTTGCAGTCCTGCTAAATCGCAGATCGCTGCCATTACTAGTAAAAAAAAAAGATAAAAATAAAAATGACATAAATCTTTCCCCTCGTTTGTAGACGCGATAACTTTTGCGCAAACCAATCAAAATATGCTTATTGGGATTTTTTTTTACCAAAAATATGTAGCAGAATACAAATTGGCCTAAAATGTTGAAAAAAATTTGATTTTTAGAATTTTTTTTATTGAGAATGTTTTATAGCAGAAAGTGAAAAATATTGTTTTTTTTTTCAGAATTGTCGCTATTTCTTTGTTTATAGCTCAAAAAAAAAAAAAAAAATCATGCAGATGATCAAATACCACCAAAAGAAAGCTCTATTTGTGGGGGAAAAAAAAGGACATCAATTTTATTTCGGTACAGCATCGCACGACCGCGCAATTGTCCATTAAAGTAACGCAGTGCCGAATCGCAAAAAATGGCCTGGTCATTAAGGGAGTAAATCCTTCCAGTCCAGAAGTGGCTTATAAATGCTAATGTGCATAAATGCGGTTTACAACAGTTACAAGTATTTGGCATTTGAAATGCCAGAATATTACAGTCCTGAACGTGATTTTTCTGCTTTAAAAAAAAAATGCCTGTAACCTCAATTGCCTCTTAACTAACATAACCTACTAAGTGTAAATGTACACATAAGATAACATAGAGGAGAATCCAGGGGCTGCTGAAAAAAAACATCCACCTGCTCATAAACTTCAGTTTAGCAGCCGTAATGTAAATGCGGCCTTAATATCGGTGTTTAAGCTAGGATTAAAAAAAGGAAAAATGTGCACTATTGTTTCTGGGCCGTACTACTGGTACAAACAACTAACATACACATATGTGATATAGAGCCCATTCACATTAGCGCGACTTGTCAGGCGACTTGTCAGCCTGACAAGTCACGGTATGTCGCGGTCCATTGAGTAGTACAGGACCCGTTCTAATAGGAGCGATACAAGTCGCTCCGACTTAGAAAAAGGGTCGTGTACTACTTTGGGGCGACCTCGGAGCGACTTGCATAGACTTCCATTATGTGAAGTCTCTGCAAGTCGCGCCGAAGTCGCGGTGCACAGCGGCGCACGCGACTTCACAGGTCGCCCCCCAAAGTCGCGTCGCCTCAATGTGAATGGGCTCTTAGCTGCGATCTTCAGGAGCAGGAGGATTTATGTTGGGTTGTTCTTGGTGGTAGGTTATAGTAGTAGCAAGAAATATACAGCTAAATTTAAAAAAAAAATATTTTTTTTTATACTATTTTGGGCCAGTTTTCCTCTCAGGAGATAAATAAATCAGGAGATACAGTGGGTACGGAAAGTATTCAGACCCCCTTAAATTTTTCACTCTTTGTTATATTGCAGCCATTTGCTAAAATCATTTAAGTTCATTCTTCCTCCTCATGAATGTACACATAGCACCCCATACTGACAGAAAAACACAGAATTGTTGACATTGTTGCAGATTTATTAAAAAAGAAAAACTGAAATATCACATGGTCCTAAGTATTCAGACCCTTTGCTCAGTATTTAGTAGAAGCCCCCTTTTGATCTAATACAGCCAGGAGTCTTTTTGGGAAAGATGCAACAAGTCTTTCACACCTGGATTTGGGGATCCTCTGCCATTCCTCCTTGTAGATCCTCTCCAGTTCTGTCAGGTTGGATGGTAAACGTTGGTGGACAGCCATTTTTAGGTCTCTCCAGAGATGCTCAATTGGGTTTAAGTCAGGGCTCTGGCTGGGCCATTCAAGAACAGTCACGGAGTTGTTGTGAAGCCACTCCTTCGTTATTTTAACTGTGTGCTTAGGGTCATTGTCTTGTTGGAAGGTAAACCTTCGGCCCAGTCTGAGGTCCAGAGCACTCTGGAGAAGGTTTTTGTCCAGGATATCCCTGTACTTGGCCGCATTCATCTTTCCCTTGATTGCAACCAGTCGTCCTGTCCCTGCAGCTGAAAAACACCCCCACAGCATGATGCTGCCACCACCATGCTTCACTGTTGGGACTGTATTGGACAGGTGATGAGCAGTGCCTGGTTTTCTCCACACATACCGCTTAGAATTAAGGCCAAAAAGTTCTATTTTGGTCTCATCAGACCAGAGAATCTTATTTCTCACCATCTTGGAGTCCTTCAGGTGTTTTTTTTTTAGCAAACTCCATGCGGGCTTTCATGTGTCTTACACTGAGGAGAGGCTTCCGTCGGGCCACTCTGCCATAAAGCCCAGACTGGTGGAGGGCTGCAGTGATGGTTGACTTTCTACAACTTTCTCCCATCTCCTGACTGCATCTCTGGAGCTCAGCCACAGTGATCTTTGGCTTCTTCTTTACCTCTCTCACCAAGGCTCTTCTCCCCCGATAGCTCAGTTTGGCCGGACGGCCAGCTCTAGGAAGGGTTCTGGTCATCCCAAACGTCTTCCATTTGAGGATTATGGAGGCCACTGTGCTCTTAGGAACCTTAAGTGCAGCAGAAATCTTTTTGTAACCTTGGCCAGATCTGTGCCTTGCCACAATTCTGTCTCTGAGCTCTTCAGGCAGTTCTTTGACCTCATGATTCTCATTTGCTCTGACATGCATTGTGATCTGGAAGGTCTTATATAGTGTGGCTTTCCTAATCCAGTCCAATCAGTATAATCAAACACAGCTGGATTTAAATGAAGGTGTAGAACCATCTCAAGGATGATCAGAAGAAATGGAAAGCACCTGAGTTAAATATATGAGTGTCACAGCAAAGGGTCTGAATACTTAGGACCATGTGATATTTCAGTTTTTCTTTTTTAATAAATCTGCAACAATGTCAACAATTCTGTGTTTTTCCTGTCAGTATGGGGTGCTATGTGTACATTCATGAGGAAGAAGAATGAACCTAAATGATTTTAGCAAATGGCTGCAATATAACAAAGAGTGAAAAATTTAAGGGGGTCTGAATACTTTCCGTACCCACTGTATCTGTGACGGTACTCACCGTCACTGAGAGTGAAAGACAGATACTTATTGGACACTGAGAAAATGGTTTGGATTACTTCAAATGGGACAGTAATATTTGTCAGCCATGTATCTCGAGAAATATGTGAGGACTATTCCTGGCCTGTTTGATTCTGAACATGTTGACTGAAAGAGCTAATCACATTGGCCTCTGTTCCATGCTCGTCAATGTCAGAGATGGACAGTCTGTCACTGGCGGTCTCTCCCTATTGTCTGTGTATTAAGGTGTGATGTAGATGCTGTTAAGCCGGACTATCCCAGTGTTAATTGTTAATGAACTCACATATTGTTTCTGTCCAGATGGATAGATAATTAGTTCAGGTTAATTCTATTTCTGTATACAAGTTCATCTGCATATGATAATGTAATCAGGCAACCTGACCTGATGGGGTAATTTGATCAGGAGGGGGATGTCCATGTTTTATATAAATTCTGTGACTGTTCAATAAAAGAGAATGTTCCAGAGCAAGCTAAGCTGTCGGCTAGCTTCGTATGGGGGCGGCTGGAATATTTGATATCTATGTTCAAGATTGAAGGAAGCCGTATACTGACGGAATCCCAAGAACACAGTGTTGCTCGCGGTTCCTTTACAATATCCATAACCATTTACCATCAAACAAAAGCCCAATTTATCCTGAAAAGAAACAAGGTATAATCCTCCTGCATGCACACAGCAGTTGTGATGATATGTGTGGTTATACTAACACATTTTAAAATTGCAAAAAATGGGCTTAGGCATTTTGATTTGTTTTACCCTTTTACCCTTGAAGGGGTTAAATATATGCTTCATTACATAATTCATAACTTTTTGACACAAACTGATTGCATTTTTGTTTCTCTCTGTTGGTTTGGCTCATATGAGTTTAGATTTCTGTTAATCTTCAAGTCTGAGAACCGCAATCCAATGAGATGAAATGCTGGTTGGAGCTCTACATCATTTTTCCATAAACAAAAATCTTAATGGTTAATTAATGTGTCACATGAGCACAATATTATGACAAGTCCGGTAAATATTTAAGGATCGCAGCATAGACACCCTTTACCGATTTTAGCTCTGGTTATTTCTCTGTTTATGCGGATTCTGCCTGGGCTCCAAGGCTATCTGTCATAATCTTGCTCTCATTCAGTTGGTATGTTGTTAACATCTCCATATGAAAAGATTGGGAGAACGAATAGGTTGAAAAAAACAAGACACCAATTTTATTTTTCCTTTATTTTTTCCCCCAGTATGCAACAAGATAGTTAAAGCGGAGTTCTGGGCCATCCGCTTGCTTTTGGTCACCTGAAAAGGAAATGGATAGTTACAATTTTCTTTTGTTTACTTACCTTGTTATTGAAGAAAAATATACTCACCTTTCTTCCACTTCCTCCCTCTGCGGTCGCGGCCCGCGCCGTCACTTCCTCTTTGCATTGATTCCTGGGAGCTGAACGTCATCGCTCCCAGGAATCAATGCACCTGCACCGGCCCCGCTCGTCACTTCCGGTGCGGACGCCTCATTCCCTGCTAAACAGCTTCTGGACATGCCCAGAAGCTGTGGAGGGATAACGCGCCCGCACCGGAAGTGACGAGCGGGGCCGGTGCAGGCGCATTCTGGGAGAAGAGGACACGGAAGAGGACGCAGAAGAGGACGCGCTGGCTTCAGCTGCCCACACCTGAGATGGCAGCGCTGGAGAAGAAATTTTCAAAGTAAGTATTTCTTCTAAAAGGTAAGTGCGACCCGGGACAGTACAGAGGCTATCCATTGTGGAATGTACTAGCCCTGACTGTCCCGGGGGTATTTTTATCTAAATTTCACCCCTGTGGCCGGAACTCTGCTTTAAATAGTAGTTTGGTGTCACATGAGTGTAATATGCATATTCATGGCATCTAAGGGACCAGTTTTATATATGGAGAAAAATTATTTAGCAAACATTAAAAAGATAGTGATAACCGAACCATAGCTCTCAACTGTCCCTGATTTCGAGGGACTGTCCCTGATTTGGAACAAAGTCCCTCTGTCCCTCTTTCCTGCTCATTTGCCCCTCAAATCTGATCTATATAGTTGTATATACAATGCACTACTTATCTAACAAAAAGTGTTTTCCAGTGCTAAACCTTTCATCCAATTTCTAAATTTCTTCATTTGTAAATTGAAAAAGCCAGTGTAAAGGAATAGAAGTGGTAAACAATTTGATATACTTTCCTATTTACTAATGCTAGCAGCATAAGGATTAAAAATAGTCAATGTTATTGAGAGAGTGAAGTTCCTCTTTAGGACAGTATAGGAAAACAGGGTCAGTTTGTGAAAACAATGCTTTTGATTAAAAAAGTTTCATTCATTTTGGATAGCAGGAAGCAAGATAGTCTGGTCTACCTCTGATGTCATCCAGACCGACTTTGTTAACATTTATACATCTCCAGATATTACAGAACAATGGAAAGCAAGCTCTTCATGCAGATACTGTATATATATACTTCCGGGGAGGGGTATTAAGTTAAACTGCTGGCTCAAGTTTGCTTAAAAGTAGACCAAACAATAAAATGATGCCCGCTTTAGTAGATAAGGCAAACATTATGGCACCATGATAAAAAAAAAAAAAGCGCTGCTTGTTAATTTGGTGATCCTCTGGTCTCCAAATTCAGTTGGGTTAGACCATAGTCTAGGACAGGGGTCTCCAAACTTTCTAAACAAAAGTCTAGTTTACTGTCCTGCAGACATTGAGGGGGCCAGACTGTGGCCAGTGGTAGTAGAAATGCCCTGGTGTCAATGGGAGTAAACAATGCCAAACCATTAGTGTCAGTGGGAGAAATAGTGCCCCATCATTGGAGTCAGTGGGAGAAATAGTGCCCCATCATTGGTGTCAGTGGGAGAAATAGTGCCCCATCATTGGAGTCAGTGGGAGAAATAGTGCCCCATCATTGGTGTCAGTGGAAGAAATTGTTGCAGAGTGCGATCACTGGGTGCAGCGGAGTCCATTCAATCAGACATTGTGGAGTAAACAGGAACTGGCTTCTTTATTAGAACATAACACAGGAATCAAACATGTCACCTCATTGTAATAAGAACAACAGAACAGGAAGAGATAACCAACAAGTTCAGTACATTGTACAGGAAATACAACACATCATAGAGAATGCATAGCATATCACTGAGCATTAGCGACATCTACTGTCCTATTTATGAACTGCAATAGACTAAGCTTAAAGTTGTTGTATCTCCAACACCCCTTCTCAACAGCTAAGGCTTAGTCTATTAAACCCATCTTCTTCGTAAACCTTGAGTGTCTTTGCATGGATTTTATCTCTTCATCAGCGTCCTTTATCCATTTACTTGCTTCTTGTTCTGAAAGTTGAGATATGTCTTCCCAGGTTGCAGGTTCTTTGATACTGGCAGTACTTGCTTTGTATGAGAGACGTACAGGTGGTTTACCTCTGTTTTCTCTTGTTGAACGTCTCAGTTTTGTGTCTGAGCCTTCTTGTGTCTGCTCTTCAGTACTGGTAGAGTCTGCACTTACTTCAACTGTTTTTTCAGAAGTTACAGAGATGGGCTGGTCAATGTCAGTTTTCTCTTCTATTCTTGCTTCTACTGTTGTCATTACATTGTCTCTTAAATCTTCAACAAAAGTTATGCTGTTGCTAATGGTAACCTTGTCTGTTTTGGGATTAAGGATTCTGTAACCTTTGACATTGTCACTATATCCAACAAAGATACCTTCAAATGCTCTGTTTTGGAGTTTGGTGCGTTTTTCTTCAGGTATGTAGATGAATGCTTTGCATCCAAAAACTCTTAGGTGTTTTACATTTGGCTTCTCATTGTGCCATAGTTCATATGGAGTTTTCACTATTGTTCTGGAAAGAAGTCTGTTCTGCAGATATGTAGCTGTCATAGCTGCTTCACCCCAGTATTTTTGTGGTAGTCCAGAGTCTGTCAGCATACATCTGATCATTTCAATCAGAGTTCTGTTCTTTCTTTCAGCTACTCCATTTTGTTCTGGTGTATATGGGACTGTCTTTTGATGTTCTATTCCATTCTGTTTTAAGTACTCTTGTATCTTATATCCTGTGAATTCACCTCCATTGTCACTCCAAAGTATGAGAGGCTTCCTCTGAAACTTGTTACTGGTCTTTATTATATAGTCTTGTAATTTGTCAAAAACTTCACTCTTGTGTTGCATTAGGTAGGTGACTGTGTATCTTGAATAGTCGTCTATGAAAGTCACTATGTACCTTTTGCCTCCAGGTGTAGGTGGGTTTAGGGGACCACACACATCACTGTGAACTAAGTCAAGTGGTCTTGAAGCTCTCTTCTGACTGACTTTGGGAAGCGTTGCTCTTGTAGCTTTGGATTTAATGCAACATTCACACTTAACAGTAACTGGACAAGGGGATATTGTTAGATCCCTTGTCAGATTCCTCCTCTGTAGTTCCTGTATGCATTCTGGGTGTCTGTGACCTAGACGTCTGTGCCATATATGTATACAGTCATTGTGCTTGTGTGTACATAGTCTCACCTTTTCCTTCACTGTGTCGAGGTGATATAGATGATCATCCAGCTTGGCACTTGCTATTGTCTGGTTGCTGTTTAGGATTGAACACTTGTCACCTTGGAATTTTACAGTGAGTCCTCTGGCTGTTAGACGCTTCACAGATAAGAGTCCTCCTTCTAGATTAGGAACATAAAGCACATCTTTCACTGGTATGGCTAGATTGTGTCCCGCATCATCAGGGCATACAAGGGTTCCATGTCCATATCCTTCTGCATGTATTTTGCTTCCATCTGCAAGATAAATAGTTTCTTTGTTGTTCAGATCAAGTTCTGTGAAAAAACTTCTATCACTTGTCATGTGACTGGTTGCCCCTGAATCGATGCACCAGCCTTGACATTTATTGTTGCCTGTCACTTTAAATGTGGCATTCCAGTTTCCTTCCCATGGATCATTGATTATGGCTTTGACCTTTTGTTTAGCATAAGATGGACGCTCTCTTCTTTGTTCTGCTTTCCATATAGTACAGTCTTTCTTTATGTGTCCCTGTTTGTGACATCTGAAACACACTCTGGTCTCTTTCCTGTGTAACCTTGTGTCTGTAGCTTTAAGAGCGGTTCTGGTGTCGGTTTCTGTGGAGTCATGCACTAATTCCTTTCTTCTCTGATACTCATCTATGAGCCTGGTTTTTACAAATGTTAGCGTCAGATCTGTCTCAGGTCGTGTCTCCAGTGCATTGATCAGTGCAGTATATGTATCGGGCAAACTGCATAACAACATGGCTGCTGCATGGCTGTCTGTTATATTCTCCCCGATTGATCTGAGTTGTGCAATCACTTCCAGCATTGCATTTATATGCTCCTGCATGTCCTGTTCTCTGCTAAGTCTCATTCTGTAAAGTTTCCGCAGTAGAAACAGCTTGCTGTTTAAACTGGATCTTTCATGCAGTCTATTTAAAACATCCCACATGCCTTTAGCTGTGTCCTCATGGCGTATATGTATGAGCTGATCATCCTCCACTAGTAAGCTTATGGTGGCCCGTGCCTGTCTGTTTTTCTTGTCCCAGTCCTGATTATTGTCCTGTGGCCTCTCTGTGGTGGTAACCTCCCACAAGTCATCTCTAGATAATAGCATTTCCACTTTAAACTTCCATAGCTGATAATTGTCATTGTTCAGCTTGGCCACTGAGAGTTTAAGTTCTGAGTTTCCGGACATTTTTCCCTCCTTTATATATGAACAGTCTTACTTGTCTATAGGAGATGTCACTGGAAACCTTCCTTATGTCGATCTCCGCATCAGTCACACTGTCTCCCATTCAAGGCTTTGTTCTGCCTGGGCCGCACCTGGTCATAAGACTTTATCCGGATCCTGGGCCCATAACCTGTTGCAGAGTGCGATCACTGGGTGCAGCGGAGTCCATTCAGATCAGACATTGTGGAGTAAACAGGAACTGGCTTCTTTATTAGAACATAACACAGGAATCAAACATGTCACCTCATTGTAATAAGAACAACAGAACAGGAAGAGATAACCAACAAGTTCAGTACATTGTACAGGAAATACAACACATCATAGAGAATGCATAGCATATCACTGAGCATTAGCGACATCTACTGTCCTATTTATGAACTGCAATAGACTAAGCTTAAAGTTGTTGTATCTCTAACAGAAATAGTGCCCCATCATTGGTGTCAGTGGGAAGAAAAGTGCCCCATCATTGGTGTCAGTGGGAGAAATAGTACCCGATCATTGGTGTCAGTGGGACGAATAGTTCCCCATTGTTTGAGTCATTGGTTGGAATAATGCCCCATTGTTGGTGTCAGTGAAAAGAATCATGCCCCATTGTTATTATTAATACTATACAGGATTTATATAGCGCCAACAGTTTGCTCAGCGCTTTACAACATGAGGGCAGACAATACAGTTACAATACAATTCAATACAGCCAGAATAAAAGGGCCCTGCTCGTTAGAGCTTATGATCTAGAAGGGAGGGTCAAGTGAAACAAAAAAGGCAATAACTGTGGGGGATGGGCTGAAAATGAGAATACAGTTGTTAAGTGTGGGTAGGATAGGCTTCTCTGAAGAGGAGGTTTTTCAGGGATTGTCTAAAAGCTAAAAAAGTAGAAGATAATTGAACATATTAGGGTAAGGAGCTCCATAGGATTGGAGAGGCTCTGGAGAAGTCCTGGAGGCGAGCATGGGAGGTGGTTACGAGGGAGCTAGAAAGCAAGAGGTCTAGAGAGAAACGAAGAGAACGATTAGGTTGGTATTTTGATACTAGGTTAGTGATTTAGCTGGGGGCAGAGTGATGGATGGCTTTGTAAGATGTTGTTAGTATTTTAAATTTAATTTGTTGCGTTAGCAGAAGCCAGTGGAAGGATTGACAGAGAGGAGTAGCGGACACTGAGTGATTGGTAAGGTGGAGGAGTCTGACAGCAGCATTCATGACAGATTGAAGGGTGGATAGCCTATGTAGGGGAAAGCCAATGAGAAGGGAATTGCAGTAGTCAACACAAGAGATAACTAGGTAATGAACTAGGAGCTTTGTGGTGTCATTGGTTGGAAAGGGGCATTTTTTGGAGATGTTTTGGAGGTTGAGGTGGCATGATTTGGACAGTGATTTGACGTGGGGCAGGAGTTCAGCGTCCAGGACTACACCTAGGACCGTAGTAATGCGGGAATGGGCTGATAGTTGTGCCAGACTCTGATTCTGACAGAGAGATCAGGGGAAGAGGCACATGGTGGAGGAAAAATTATAATTTTGGTTTTGGATAGATTGAGTTTAACCACTTTACCACCGGAGGATTTTGCTGTCTTACGTGCAGGCCACTTTTTGCGATTCGGCGCTGTGCGACTTTAACTGACAATTACGCGGTCGTGCGATGCTGTACCCAAACGTAATTTACGTCCTTTTTTTCCCATAAACAGAGCTTTCTTTTGGTGGTATTTGATTACCTATGCGATTTTTACTTTTTGCGCTATAAACAAAAAAGAGCGTTTATTTTGAAAAAATAACAATATTTTTAACATTTTTTTATATGAAATTCCCCCCAAAAAAATTTAAAAATCTAAATTTTTTAAAATTTTTGGCCAATTTGTTTTCTGCTACCTATGTTTGGTAAAAAAAATCACAATAAGCGTATTTTGATTAGTTTAATGCGTTTACTAACTAAGGGAAAGATTTCTGTCATTTTTGGTGTTTTTTTTTTTTTAACAAGTAATGGCGGCGATCTGCGATTTTTTTTGCGGGACTGCGACATTGCGGCGGACAGATCGGACCCTTGACTGACCTTTTTTACACTTTTGGGGTTACCAGTGACATTTCTACAGTAATCAGTGCTATAAATATGCACTGTTACTGTAAAAATGACACTGGCAGGGAAGGGGTTAATTTTATTGGAGAGGGAGGGGTTAATGTATGCCTGGTGCTTACTGACGTGTGTGGGGGGAGGTGACTGAGTGAGTCAGGGACAGATCGCATGTTCAGCTATGCTGAACACTGCAATCTGTCACTCCTTATCACTGAGGAGATCCGCCCGCTCTGTTTACACAGGCGGGCGGATCTCCAAACTAGATTCCCCGACGATCGGGGAAGAGCGGCGGCGATCGCCGCCGCTCCTCCCCTGGCCCGACTCCCGCTGTGAATGAAAACAGTGGGAGCGCGCCTCCGGCGGCGCGCGAGCGCCGCCTACAGGGGGAGGAGTCCAGCGACGTAGGTCTACGTTGCTGGACGATAACAAACCACTTTGCCGCAGTACGGTCAACGTGACCGGTCGGCAAGTGGTTAAGGAAGTGGTGTAACATCCAGACTGATATATCTGTTAGTAAATTATTGGTGCCTTATGTCGGTGGGAGGAATAGTGCCCCAAGGACCAGATAAAAGCAAACAAAGGGCCACATCCGACCCTCTGGCCACAGTTTGGAGACCACTGGTCTAGGACAAAGCATAGGCAGCCACCAAGCAGCAAGCAGCAAGCAGCATTTGATTGAACTGTTTAAAGTGGTTGTAAACCCTTAAATATACTCAATAAAGTGACTGGCCTCGGGTGATAAGAGATTCAACAAATAAGAGATAAGAGATTCAACAAATCCTCCCACATAGGTTGTACCTGTTTATCTGTAGACTTCTTTTATAGTTGTTCAAAATATAGACTTTACACAACATTTCTGAACTTTAGGAGGCAGGAGGAAGGGACACCGTACAGTATGGAGCAGAGCTGGAGCTGAGCTGAGTGTAATCTGAGACCTGAATGGAGGAAAAGGACACACTCCACTCTACACAGTCTCCTGTGGGCATCTGACCTTCACATTAATCTATATGGCCAAAATATGTGGGTGGGCACCTCTCCAAATGAGTAAGTTCATCTGCTTCCAGTGATGAATAAATGGTATTACTTCATCATACAAAGACATTTTACACGATTTCAGAATTGTGCTTTGGGGAAGATCCTTTTCTTTTCCAGTATGACTGTGCCTCTGTGCACAAAGCCAGCTCCATAAAATTATGGTCTGATGAGTTTTGTATGAAGGAATTTGAGTAGCATGCACAGAGCCCTGACCTCAACTCTTCTTATCAACATTGGGTTGAGTTGAATTGCTGCCTGTGAGACAGAGCTTCTCATCTAACAACCTAATGGGCACAAATTCCCACAGACACATTCCAATAAAAAATAGAAAGTCTTCCCAGAACAACGAGGGCTGTTATAGCCATAAAGCCCTATGTTAGTCCATGCTTTTGAAATGTGAAGCCCAACAAGCAGTGGTGGGATTCAAAAATTTTAGTAACCAGTTTCGACTTTCCCTGCAGAATGACCAGCGTGCCCCCTTTTAATGCAGAATGACCAGCGTGCCCCCTTTCAATGCACAGTGACCAGCGTGCCCCCCTTTCAATGCACAGTGACCAGCGTGCCCCCCTTTCAATGCACAGTGACCAGCGTGCCCCCCTTTCAATGCACAGTGACCAGCGTGCCCCCTTTCAATGCAGAGAGACCAGCATGCCCCCTTTCAATGCACAGTGACCACAGCATTGCCCCCAATGATTGCAGAGTGCCACAGCATTGCCCTCAATCATTGCAGAGTGCCCACAGCATTGCCCCCAATGATTGCAGAGTGCCCACAGCATTGCCCCCAATGATCATTGCAGAGTGCCACAGCATTGCCCCCAATGATCATTGCAGATTGCCCACAGCATTGCCCCCAGTGAATGCAGAGTGCCCACAGCATTGCCCCCAATGATAGCAGAGTGCCCACAGCATTGCCCCCAATGATTGCAGAGTGCCCACAACATTGCCCCCAATAATTGCAGAGTGCCCACAGCATTGCCCCTAATAATTGCAGAGTGCCCACAGCATTGCCCCCAATGATTGCAGAGTGCCACAGCACTGCCCCCAACAATTGCAGAGTGCCCACAGCATGCCCCCAATAATTGCAGAGTGCCACAGCATTGCCCCCAATAATTGCAGAGTGCACACAGCATTGCCCCCAATAATTGCAGAGTGCCCACAGCATGCCCCCAATGATTTCAGAGTGCCCACAGCATGCCCCCAATGATTGCAGAGTGCCCACAGCATGCCCCCAATGATTGCAGACTGCCCACAGCATTGCCCCCAATAATTGCAGAGTGCCCACAGCATTGCCCCCAATAATTGCAGAGTGCCCACAGCATTGCCCCCAATAATTGCAGAGTCCCCACAGCATTGCCCCCAATAATTGCAGAGTGCCACAGCAATGCTCCCAATCATTGCAGAGCGCCACAGCATTGCCCCCAATAATTGCAGAGCGCCACAGCATTGCCCCCAATAACTGCAGAGTGCCAGCGATCCCCCGCGAGACCCCTGCACTTACCTCACGGACGGTCACGCAGCTTCTCTTCAGTCCCCGGCTCCCCGCGTCTCCTCATCCAATGGCACGGCTTTGCCTTTCGGCCAATCAGGAAGCGGGAGGACCCGCTCCCTGATTGGCCAGGAGGAGGATCCGTTTGACAATAGCGAATTTTCATTCGCTATTGTCACAGAATGGGCGGGTCGGGGCGCACTGCTCTGCTCGGTCCGAGCGCAGGACATTCCAAATTGTACTGCGCGTCCTTAGACGCGCAGAGGGATCCGCCGGTTCTGCGAACTTGCAGAAAGTTAGTAACCGGTTCTATGGAACCGGGGCGAACCGGCTGAATCCCACCACTGCCAACAAGCTCATATAAGTTTGTAGGTTTGGTGTTCACAAACTTTTACTCATAAAGGATAAATAAATATTTATACTGCCTCTACTTTAATCTTGGATGGATATGTTCTCTGACACACAGTTCCCCTTAAAATCTCCACATTGGGGGGGGGGGGGGGGAAACAACACTGCAGAAGAAAACCTGACAGAGACTTTAACCTTTCCTTCTCTACACAAGGCTGAGACTACGCAAGGCTGAAATCGGAACTTAAAGCGTATCTATTGTCAAAATTTGAAATCCTATATTCATTTCCACATTCAATTTAAATTACTTTTAGACTATTCCTAATAACCTGAATGATCTTGAAATTGTAAACTTATGTAGGGATTTGCTGCCCTCTATTGTCAGCTGCTAGTATCACAATGTAGAGTAAAATTTGGCATGTCCCTTCCTGACGTGGGGGTTGTTGTGGAAAAGACCCTGGATGTCCTATCTATGCTACTAATACCAGATTATAAGAGACAAATATTGCCTAAAAACTAGGACTGTGTTCCAGACTGGTTGGGTAATGGCTGGAAGGTCTCCGCACCACTGCAGATCTAGTCTTTAGGTCTCTGATTCAAAGACAGATGCTGCATCATCCTTAGAGACCCCTGCAATGGGACTTTACTGCAATGTTCATCTGGAGGTATCTCTATAAATAACTGTATATACCCAGGTATACATGCAAAATTAAACCAGGACTCCTACCGGGCCATTTGCTGATAATATCTGTTTGCACATTAAATGTATGTACTGTTATAAACCTTTTTTATATAAAACTTGTATTACTTCTATACTGGTGTGCTTCCATATGCTTATGGTTAATATTATATGCTGGTTGCAGTAGTTCTTCTGCTTTTAATTACTTTATTTAGATAACTAAAGGAAGGAAGTCCCCTCTGTTCATAGAGACCTGTCCTGGGTGGAGGTATCGGCAGCTTTATTATCAATCCCACTCTTCCACATTGCAACGGTTCTAGTTCTCTTTTTTGCCTACAGGTTTAGTGCAGTACCCTAAGTAGTGGAGGGCCATTATTTATAACCCTCCCCCAAAAGAGGGCTACACTTTCTTTGTGAAGATCCCCACAAATTTGCTTCCTTGATATCTGTGACACATTATCACTATGCCATGTGAGTAGGCACTGCTGTGTCACACATTTCACAGATGTGAACTACAGAGCTGCTGAGAGGAGGAGTTTCAGGAGGAGGAGTCAGTAAAGGAATGAAAGCTTGTAGGCAGCAAGGTAGGTACCATGGGATATGTAGTCCTTAGAAATTGAGGAGAAGCTGCAAAGCATGCAGGGAATCCAGGAAGTTGTGGAAAGAGATGGCCAGCAGGCAGGTTGCACTCACAAAATGAAAGAAGATTTTTCAAGTTAGCTTATATTGGATTTTCACATATAACTGTTTGTATTGCTTTTACAATGCAGATGTTATAAAATAAAAGTATATGTTGTGATCATACATTTCCTTTACATTTTGGGATTGGATGGACGCATATTTAAATACATTTTTCAGTTGTCCACTGAATCTTGTAATACATTTGAAACGCGGATATTTCTGATTTTACACTTATTCTGCTGCTTTCATTCTGGGCCTTACCTGGTTCCATCTGTTCATGGATTATCACACGATTTCATGGATAAACAACATTGCTTTCTATCAGCCTTCCAGAAAAACAATTCTGCTTTCATGATCAGACTATCGACATTTGTTTAATAAATGATCAGGCATCTGGCGAGAAGCTTACTCCATCTTTCATCCAAGCTCTCCCTCCACCCTTCCACCTCTCCCTCTGCAGATGGCCCATGGTGGATACTATCTCTAATATCTTTCCACCACTCCTGCTTCTCCTTGTATTTGTCCTTCGGAATAACCTATGTGTGGCTACAGATGTGCGGCTACATCTTCACCAGCTGTTCTAGTTATAACAGAAAAACTTGAATAATTAGGACTCATTCACATATTTACTAAAGCACAGTAATAGGTGAGTTTTACTGCAAATTATCACTGTGCACAGTAACACAATGTGGAGTGCTGCTGTGCTAATCATTTAATGCACCTAACCAACGTAAGGCAATGCAGAGGTATTTTAGCAAACTACAACTTACAGTTGTGCATTGTAGTGGGTTGGCATAACCACACAGAAGGTAATGTACTGCAACCCAGGGACCAGTGTGAATGGACCCTTATAGTGCATCTCCAAGTGCACCTTTTCCTATGTACAGTACATTGCAAAAGTATTCGGCCCCCTTGAACTTTTCAACCTTTTGCCACATTTCAGGATTCAAACATAAAGATATAAAACTGTCATATTTTTTTTTTTTTTTTTTTTGAAGAATCAACAACAAGTGGGACACAATCATGAAGTGGAACGAAATTTTTTGGATATTTCAAACTTTTTTAACAAAATAAAAAACTGAAAAATTGGGCGTGCAAAATTATTCAGCTCCCTTAAGTTAATACTTTGTAGCGCCACCTTTTGCTGCGATTACAGCTGTAAGTCGCTTGGGGTATGTCTCTATCAGTTTTGCACATCGAGAGACTGAAATTTTTGCCCATTCCTCCTGGCAAAACAGCTCGAGCTCAGTGAGCGTTTGTGAACAGCAGTTTTCAGTTCTTTCCACAGATTCTCGATTGGATTCAGGTCTGGACTTTGACTTGGCCATTCTAACACCTGGATATGTTTATTTGTGAACCATTCCATTGTAGATTTTGCTTTATGTTTTGGATCATTGTCTTGTTGGAAGACAAATCTCCGTCCCAGTCTCAGGTCTTTTGCAGACTCCATCAGGTTTTCTTCCAGAATGGTCCTGTATTTGGCTCTATCCATCTTCCCATCAATTTTAACCATCTTCCCTGTCCCTGCTGAAGAAAAGCAGGCCCAGACCATGATGCTGCCACCACCATGTTTGACAGTGGGGATGGTGTGTTCAGGGTGATGAGCTGTGTTGCTTTTACGCCAAACATAACGTTTTGCATTGTTGCCAAAAAGTTCGATTTTGGTTTCATCTGACCAGAACACCTTCTTCCACATGTTTGGTGTGTCTCCCAGGTGGCTTGTGGCAAACTTTAAACAACACTTTTTATGGATATCTTTAAGAAATGGCTTTCTTCTTGCCACTCTTCCATAAAGACCAGATTTGTGCAGTATAGGACTGATTGTTGTCCTATGGACAGAGTCTCCCACCTCAGCTGTAGATCTCTGCAGTTCATCCAGAGTGATCATGGGCCTCTTGGCTGCATCTCTGATCAGTCTTCTCCTTGTATGAGCTGAAAGTTTAGAGGGACGGCCAGGTCTTAGTAGATTTGCAGTGGTCTGATACTCCTTCCATTTCAATATTATCACTTGCAAGGTGCTCCTTGGGATGTTTAAAGCTTGGGAAATCTTTTTGTATCCAAATCCGGCTTTAAACTTCTCCATAACAGTATCTCGGACCTGCTTGGTGTGTTCCTTGTTCTTCATGATGCTCTCTGCGCTTTAAACGGACCTCTGAGACTATCACAGTGCATGTGCATTTATACGGAGACTTGATTACACACAGGTGGATCCTTTTTATCATCATTAGTCATTTAGGTCAACATTGGATCATTCAGAGATCCTCACTGAACTTCTGGAGAGAGTTTGCTGCACTGAAAGTAAAGGGGCTGAATAATTTTGCACGCCCAATTTTTCAGTTTTTTATTTGTTAAAAAAGTTTGAAATATCCAATAAAAGTTCAAGGGGGCCGAATACTTTCGCAATGCACTATGTTATCAAAAAATCCTGCACCCAAAACCAGCAGGCACCCCCTACCCCCTTCTCATGGGTTTGAAGGCTTTTGTCACATGATTCTGCACTGTGCAACCTCCCTGTAGTGCTACAGCATTTTGGATCTTGCTGCCAACAAGTAACATGGTGCCACCCAGCAGCCTATTTCATACCTTTCTCCGGCCTTATGGCAATGGACCCCACCCAGGACTAGTTTAATTTCCAGAAGTAGAGGCGGCTCTCTCCTATGGTGTTGGAGGTACCATTTCAGGACTGGAGCTATGTTTAGGACAGCTTTATTAAGATCCCACTGAAGTGCCATACCAGGAGGATGAAATACTTACCCAGTTCTTAATAGACTGCAAATACCTATACAACTTTGCAATTCCCACTCCTAGGATATATCCCCACTACCATGTGGGCAGGAATAGATTGGTGCCAGGAAGACCCCTCCTGAAGTTGCTTTTTCCTCTTGCGTGGCTGGATCTGTGTTCCTTCATCCCCACCTTCCACCTTGAGTGGAGCCCTTCCCCAGCCCTTCCCTGGCTTAAGATTGTATCATTAATAGGATTCCCTGCGGAAGCCATCTGGCGAAACGCATAAAGATCCACACCTATGGTGACATGCAGATTCTTGCACCTGGTCCCCTATATAGAAACCATCACTCGTTCTTTCAGTAAGTTGATTGGCCCACCTGGTACAGGTTTATTCTGCACACAGAGTGTTATACTTAGCCAGCTAGGAAATGTAGGCAGGATAACCCTATGCAATTTGTACCTGTTTTTATGTTGATATGAAATAAACATTTGTATAATTTTATGCGGTTGTAGTCTTTCTCTATTGGGGTTATTCATGGTCCTTTACCTCTTTGTTTCATTTCCAGAAATCGTTCTCATCTTGATGTACGCAGAAAGAAGCATTCACAAACAGCAGCCTTTTAACTCTTTACTGGAATACAGTTGATTTACATATTTACATACTTTCAGTCACCCCAATGGTGATAGGACATTCCCTCAGTTACAAACAGATAACAGCAGAAATGATAGTGGAGTCGATGAGCAGCCTTATGTTTAGGGGTTTGCCAGAGTCCTTCATCCCAAACCACGGGAAGGTGCATATTGGCATTCCTGCACCTCTTCTTTCTTGCTTCCCTCCAAGGCAAAGCTTCTAGAAGCTACAGCTTCAAAGATCATGTCCTGATGATTTTCAGTGCACGATGATGTCGGCAAATGGCTCTGTTCTATGCCTTTCATCATAAAGGAGGTCTTTTGGGGCATGGCGAAACACATAGTGCGGAGTTATTTTCTGACGTAATTTTTCCCATGAAGTGACCTAGAAGTTGCTGTTTTTTACTGGTTGGATTGGTATTTTCATGTGCAACTATTCTTTTATTACATGTAAATGCAATACTTGAACTAATAAAGATACCAGATTATTTTTACACTATGTGAGGCTTTTTTTGTTTATTTCTTCCTTGAGTCAATGCAGTTAACCACTTTACCACCGGAGGATTTTCCTGCTAAAAGACCAGGGGGTTTTTTACAATTTTTTACTGCGTGACTTTAACGGACAATTGCGCGGTCGTGCGACACTGTACCTAAACAAATTTCACGTCCTTTTTTCCCACAAACAGAGCTTTCTTTTGGTGGTATTTGATCACCTGTGCGATTTTTTGATCACGCGCTATAAACAAAAAAAGAGCGTAATTTTTGCAAAAACAACAATATTTTTCACTTTTTTTTATATGAAATTCCCCCCCAAAAAAATGTAAAAATCAAAATTTTTTAACATTTTCGGCCAATTTGTTTTACGCTACCTATGTTTGGTAAAAAAAAATCGCAAAAAGCGTATTTTGATTGGTTTGCGCAAAAGTTATCGCGTTTACTAACAAAGGGAAAGATTTTTGTCATTTTTGGTGGGTTTTTTTTAACGAGTAATGGCGGCGATCTGCGATTTTTTTTGCGGTACTGCGACATTGCGGCGGACAGATCGGACCCTTGACTGACATTTTTGACACTTTTGGGGGTACCAGTGACATTACTGCAGTAATCAGTGCTATATATATGCACTGTTACTGCAAAAATGACACTGGCAGGGAAGGGGTTAACAGTATTGGACAGGGAGGGGTTAAGTGTGTCCTAGGGGCGTGATTCTAACTGTGCAGGGACAGGTCTACTAGTGTAAAAACAAAGATCAACAGTTCTACATAGTAGAACTGTCTGATCTTCACTTTTACACAGGGAGAACTGACAGGCGGCTTGTTTACATAAGCCGCTCTGTCTTTCTCTCGCTGTACCGGCGATCGTAGTGTGACCGGCGGACATCGGGTCCGCTAGTCACACTCCCGCACTCCTCCGTGAACGAGGCGGGCGCGCGCCTCAGCGGGCGCGCGCCCGCCCGCTATTGGCTCTAGAAGGAGTGACAGGCGAGCGACGTAGACCTACGTCACTCTGCCTGGCCGGGGCCGACTGCCGCAGTAAATATACTGTGCGCAGTCGGCAACCGGTTAAGGACCGGAGGTGGTGACCTAGATGACAGCAGGTGTCTGATGTTCTCTAGCTATGCTGGGAACTCAGTGTACTCTCCTCTAATGATCAAACCTGTCCTGACACCCCCCCCCCCCAGTGCACAGCCATTCACTGGGAAGCTCAGTATGCTGCTACTTCTCCTCTGCCAGCTCTTTTGCAGCTGAGAACAGAGGGAATGTGATCACTTTTAAAAAAGGGAAAAAAGGTTTCTCTTTCATTCATCGACAGACACAGCGATCCATAAATCATAACTAGTGGGTTATTTTGCCGTCTCTAGGAGTAGGACTAGGCAGAACAAAAAACACCTGTCTACGCCCATGGGCTGCCCTCTCTGCTCTAGGTAATCAGTTTTAATCTGTCTAGTCAGGAGTAAGGACCTAGGCTCCCGGCTGGGATCTCTGGTCCTAGCAATTTTTTTCTTCCTTACATCTTTTTTGTTTTCTCTCGGGAGATCTACAATCAACTGCCAGGTTGGATAATCTAGATCCAGTGGTCCCCCCAGCCCAGCCAGCGAGTGTGTGCAGGCCGCAGCTACACACTAGGTCGGCCACAACATAGCCTTACAGACAGAGGCTGGCCCACAGGTTAAACGTCTCGCAGGGTCGCATACGACCGGGCATGGGTCGCAATACGACCAGGCTTGGGTCGCATTGGTCCCTTGGCCGACGGCTCCCCTACTTTGGTGCCGAGGAGTTCTGTCTGGAATGTTACCCACACCATGGAAGGGTAAATACAGTCCCCCCTCTCCCCTTTTGGTGGCTTTCTTTGGGGGTGGATGCGGGTAACCTCCAGGGACGGTTGGACCTGCCTGCAGGTTCCCTCCTCCCATCCTTAAATCCCTTAGTGAGCTGGGCTTCCCCCACTTCCATTCCCCCCTGTCTGGACCTAGAGTCTGGTGGGGGTCCCAGGGCAGAGAATGCAGCACAGACCCCTAGGGTCTCCCCTACTATCCCCCCTCTGTAAGGGTCCTATGACAGTGTGTGCCCCGCCCTGGTAGTCTGGAGGGGTTCCAGTATTGAAGACCTCTAGGTGCATGCCCTGCTGTTTGCAGTGTGGGTATAGTGCAGGGGGGTCCAAGTGCAGAGACCGGTGCAGATTGCACAACAGAGTTTCCCCTAAATGTGTGTCCTACCTTCGGGGGGGGGTCCCCATGCAAAGGGTGCAGCATTGCAGAGGGTACAGGAAAGATCCTGGCATCATGATTAATCCTTAATCTGGCTGGTCTCTGGTTGGCATCCATGTTTGTGTAGTCGGGTGATGTCATGAGGGCAATTTTCCCTTAGTCTGGCTGGTCTCTGGTTGGCGGCCATGTTTGTGTAGCTGGATGATGTCATGGGGGCCATTTTCTCTTCTGGGAGATGCTGGAGACACCTAAAGCCTAGTGGGGATGCTGAAGCTTCTCCTCTTCCTACTTAGTTTCCTCTTCCTGTGCCCAGGACATATGAATAGGAATAGCATCCATTAAGATGCTGGGTTCAAATTCTCGGCGCTCCCCTGGTCAATAGGGTGAGTCTTTGGGGGTCCCTGTTATCTCTCTCTCTGCTGATCATTTTTGTACTGCACGGTCTTCATTTACTTATGGAACCTCAGGGTAAAATCTCCCCCACTGACCCCCTCATGGAAGTGGCAGGTCCCTCAGAACCCCAGCTTCCCATGGTTGCACTGACAGCGGTCCTGCAGTCCTTAGTGTCCCGGGTGGAAGTAGCGTGTGGGCAAAGGCCCAGGAGGAACTTTCCCTGCTCAGGCTGTCTCATCTGATTCTGAGCCTGATGCGGCCCTGGACTCGGCCCATTCAAGTGGATTTAATACCACACCCCCTGATCCATCCGATAGTGAGGATGATTCCTGCATAGTCACAGCAGTGAATGAAAAAGAGCTGGTAGACGCACTTATCACTGCAATGCATGAGACTTAAAAAATGGAGGATGTGGCTCATGTAGCCACGTACATGGCTGTGTCGTTTGGTACGCACAAGTCACATCGTACTCCAAAGGTGTTTCCTTATGTGCCTTATTTTGACAGGTTTTCCTGTAAGGAATGGGAACAACCAAAACTACCCTTTGTGGTCCCCAAACATTTTGCTGTAGGTTACCCTTTTGAGGAGTCACTTTTAAAGTGGGCTAGTCCACCAGTGGTTGACCCTCCTGTTTCCAGGTTGACTAAAGCAACCATGATCCCAGTAGAGGAATTCCCATCCTTTAAGGACCTGGCTGACAAGAAAGTGGAGGCTGTGGCATGCAGCATGTTTACTAGGGCTGGTTCAGCATTGCAGGCCAGTCTTTGCCTCAGCCCTGGTGTCTCAGACCCTAACTGAAAGGTCCCCGCTGCTTATGTTGATTTAGCAGACCAGTTGGTCCATGGGCTGCCATACAGCTCCTGTGCTGTCCAATCTTTCTGTTTCAGTGATGGTGATTAGGCGCATGCTGTGGCTTAAGAATTGGCCCGCAGACCAAGCCTCTAAGAAAGCTCTCATTGATCTGCCCTTTCAAGGCGATTGTTTGTTTGGGGCTACCCTGGATGATATCATTAAGGGTATCGGGGGGGGGGTGAAGAGTACCTTCCTGCCACAGTCAAGGAAAGGATAGGAGCCTCGCCACAGACGAGGGCCCTCCTTCTCAGCCCATAGAAATTCTTTTGATTTTCTGGGACGAAGAATAAGGGAAATAGATCTTTTAAATCTTCCCCGGGAGGTTTCAAGCAAGCTTGGTCGGGTAAGCCTAGAGCTAGCTTCCCCAGACCAGCAAATAAGACTCCTTCAGCATTAAGGTCTGCCCCACCCATTATTGGGGTGGGGGACATCTTCCCTGGTTTCTGGCCCTGTGGGTTTCTTTGGTGAGCATCAAGGAGATCCGCAAAATGTTTTGGGAAGTAGCCAGAAAGGGGGACTGTAACGGATCCTATAGTCTATATGAGAGAGATCCGTGCAGCTTCTTCTGAATTCTCAGTGAAAATACTATCAAGAAGTGAAAATAGCTCCCCAATCCCCCAAACATGAGTTAAGACTTCATGAAGGGGTAAAACGAACTGTTTATTGAACAGACACACACTCAATTTATACACACATGAGCACATTCCCCCTCCATATCAAATTACTACATACAGGTCAGGGGTGGAATGACCACACCATCCCATGCAGATGAAATTGTATACAAGAACTGAACTAATTATCTAGCCCTCTGAACAGAAGCAATGGGAGTTCATTAACATTTCTAAGGAATAACGACCACAAACAGTATTCTTAACAGATGGCAATGACTCAATCAACCTGAGCCAGTTAACTGGAAGGCGGCCGTCCTCGAGCTCATGAACTACAATACACATTATCAAACAGAGGGGTAAATCAGCATATTCAATGATGTCTGGAAGACAGAGGGTTGAGCTGATGACATTAGTATCTGTCACAAGAAGTACACATCTAAGCATGGCAACTTGGGACCAAATCTTCACACCTCTGGAGAGACATTGTTGACAACTATCCCTCTCCCTTACAGGCAAAACTTCAATTTTTGCACATAGCTCCCCCTTAGTTCCATGGGACTGCATACCCACCTAGACCCTAACGGGTCGGGTTCGGGATGTTTGGGTAGTAGAGTCTATTTCTCCAGTTCTGTCTCCCGGAATAACCCATCAACATTGGCGTTCTGCTTCCCTGGCCGGTATTGCATGGTGAAGTTGTAGGGCTACAGTGCCAAGCTCCATCTCAACAGTCTGGTGTTATCTCCGGCTACTCGGTTGAGCCAAATAAGTGGGTTGTGGTCCGTCATTACTGTAAAGGAATGTCCATACAAATACGGCTGCAGTTTCTTGAGCGCCCAAACTAGGGCCAAACACTCTTTTTCAACGGTGGCATAACTGACCTCCCTGCGTAGAAGTTTTCTGCACAGATATGCCACCAGATGCTCCATGCCATCCTCCCCAACTTGGCTTAAAATGGCTCCCAGTCCAAACATTGAGGCTGCTGGGTATCTGGAGAGAGTGAGGCATCCATAGCTCGTTCCTGCTGTCTGGTGGTGACTGGGAGTGCTCCTTCCGAAGTCGGGGGTATCAATTGTGAGGTTAAACAACCTAAGTTATTCCCCAACAAGACCTCAGCTGGTAAATCTGGCATGATGCCCACTTCCACTGACTTAGCCCCGGTGCCCCAATCAATATGCACCCTGGCGGCGGGTAACTTGTGGATGGCTCCCCCTGCCACCCTTACAGCCACAGAACGCCCAGTGTGCTGTGAGGGTTTAACCCTGTGTGGTTGTACCAGGGTTATAGTGGCTTCAGTGTCTCTCAGTCCCCTGGCTTCCTGTCCATTTAGTCTCACCATCTGTCTGTGGTGAGCCCTGTTGTCCTCAGCTGCTTGCACTGGGTTAGCCTCGTGAAGGGTACCCAATTGCTCCTCAGTGGGTTCAAACCTGGGTACGACTGGGGAAACCTGTGCGGGATAGTAGGGGACCATTGTCTGTGCTGAAGGGGGTGACCCTGGTCAGATCCAAGCAGCTTGGTTCCTGCTCTAGGTACAGTCTCGTTGATAGTGCCCAAACTGCTTGCACCTGTGGCACTGTACCCCACTGCAGAACAGGTATCTGGGTGGCTGCCTGTGGGTGTGGTAGTAGTGAACTGTTGCTTGCGCTGGGGAAGGTGGCCCTGTTTGAATCCATGAAGTGTGGTTCAGTTTCTGAGTGCAGTCTCTCTGATAGTGCCCAAATTTCTTGCACAAATGGCACTGCACTCCATTGTGCATATGGTATCGCTTTGCCGGGGGGTTAGGGATTAGTCCTGATTGTTGTGGTGCTGGTGCTTGAGGATAGTACTGGGGACATAATCCTGATGATTCTCTGTAAAGGTCGATCCGCCTGCTCTCATAGAATTTGTCCGCTAGCCTGGCTGCCTCCTCCACTCTCTGAGGTTTCCTGTCTTTGACCCAGTTTCTGACATCTGCTGGAGTGTAGTCGAAGAATTGCTCCAGCATTAGCAACTGTAGGGCATTTGCTAATGTAGTCGCCGGGCATCCCTGCATCCAATTGCTGGTGGCGCGGTGCATGCGGCATGCATAATGCCCAGTCTGTATATGACTCTTTGCCCTGTCTCTTGAGGGCCCGGAATTTTCTTCTGTGTGCCTCCGGTGTAACAGCATAACGAGCCAACAAAACTTATTTTACTTTGTCATAATTGTGAATGTCCTCGTCAGGCACTACTCTAAAGGCTACTGCTGCTCTGCCTGATAACTTGCTGCTTAATATCGCAGTCCAGTTAGCTTTTTCTAGGTCCTCTAATACACACTGTCTCTCAAAGTCTTGCAAATAATTATCGATATCCACCAGCTTGTACCATGATTTGCACCACAATTTCTTGTGTTAGAGGTTAGGTCCCAACAAACTTAGTCTCCATCTTACATCCTTTTGGAACTCTGTTTCCTCTGTGTTTGCCATTTGGCTTTTGGCTTGTTGCTCGCCCCTAAGCCTCGAGCTTCCAGCAGTTCCTTAAGCGTCGTTCGTTTCAGCCGTTCTTATATACCGGTATGCGCCATTTACCACCTCTTTCAGTTCTGGATATCCATTCGGGAGAAAAATCCCACTGCTTGCCACCAATGTAAGGGATTCTATAGTCTCTATGAGATAGATCCGTGCAGCTTCTCCCGAAATCCCAGTGAAAATACCGTCAAGAAGTGAAAATAGCTTCCCAATCCCCCAAACATGAGTCCAGACTTCATGAAGGGGTAAAACGAACTGTTTATTGAACAAACACGCACTCAATTTATATACACATTAGCACATCCCCCTCCATATCAAATTACTACATACAGGTCAGGGGTGGAATGACCACACCATCCCATGCAGATGAAATTGCATACAAGAACTGAACTAATTATCTAGCCCTCTGAACAGAAGCAATGGGAGTTCATTAACATTTCTAAGGAATAACGACCACAAACAGTATTCTTAACAGATTACAATGACTCAATCAACCTGAGCCAATTAACTGGAAGGCAGCCGTCCTCAAGCTCATGAACTACAATACACATTATCAAACAGAGGGGTAAATCAGCATATTCAATGATGTCTGGAAGACAGAGGGTTGAGCTGATGACATTAGTATCTGTCACAAGAAGTACACATCTAAGCATGGCAACTTGGGACCAAATCTTTACACCTCTGGAGAGACATTGTTGACAACTATCCCTCTCCCTTACAGGCAAAACTTCAATTTTGTCACAGGGACAAAGCTTGTCCTTTTCAGATTTTTTATGTCCTGAGTCTCCTTATGCAGAATTAATTCCTGCAAGGCTCAGGTGATGTCTGAACTACCTAAGATCCCCTGTCCAGGGAATTGATTTACTTAGGTCTACTTTACTACTTCTATTTCTGACAAGGGGGGTCCTTTCTCTGCACAAATTTCAGGGACCACAGGCTGTGATTCACCGGCTGCTTTCACACAGATAGTTCTCTCTCCTGATTTGCATACAGGTTCTGAGTGTGGTGGTATCCACCTTCAAGACAGTTCTGTTTGCAGAGTCTTACATGCAGCTCCTTTAGCAGGTTCGGCTCCAGAGAAGGATACCGAAGTTCGTGACGAGGTCATGGGGTCCTCTGATAGATGCTGCATGCGTCCAAGGGCCACGGTAAAGCCAGTATCATCCTTGGCTAAGGCTTCTGCCGCAGTTTCTGCGAAAAAAATAAAGATCGAGACTCTTCCAATCATCCTGGGGGCTGTAGACGTCCCTTGGGGGCTTCCTCTCAGAGAAGACCAGTTGTCCCAAGGGCTGATCTACCATTTTGCTTCACAGTCACTGAATTTAATGGCTTAGCTATTATTAGTGCTGAGGGATAGAGGTCTGTGTGGATCAGTGATTCCTACTATGGTGAAGGCGAGGAATTCGTCTTCCAGCAAGATATAACATCGTACATGGAAAGTGTACATTTCTTGGTGTGAGTCAATTGGCGCTCATCCTCAATCCTTTTCCGTGTCTCGGATCTTTTTTCAACAGGGCGTTGATCAGAAGTTGGTCTTGAGTACCATCAAGGGCCAGGTTTCTGCCCTGGCAATCTTCTTTCAGTGACCCCCTAGCCATGCACCCTTTAGTTCGTACCTTCATTCAAGGGGTCTGACATGTGGACCCACCTGTACAGTCTCTTTTGCCGCCATTTGATTTAAATTTAGTACTTCTGGTTCTCCAGAAACCTCCATTTGAGAATATTCGGGAGATTCCTTTGCCTACGTTATCCCAGAAGGTGACATTTTTGGTGACTATTACCTGGGCCTGCAGGGTTTTGGAATCGGAGGCATTATCCTGTCGCAGTCCCTATTTGGTGGTCCATAGGGATAAAGTGGTTCTTTGTCCCTGTTCATCATTCCTGCCCGAAGTTTTTTCTGACTTCCATTTAAATGAGGACATTGTGTTGCCTTCCTTGTGTCCCAAGCCGGCTCATGCCAAGGAATTTGTTTTGCATACCTTGGATGTAGTTTGTGTGATTCCGGTGTATCTGGCAGCTACTGAGTCCTTTTCGGAGGTCAGACTCACTTTTTGTGGTTACGGACGGACCAAGAAAAAGGCTGGCTGCTTCTTCAGCTACCATCTCCAGATGGATCAGACAAGATGGCGACTCAGGCTCAGGCCTATTCCATTAAAGGTCAGGTTCCACCTTTCCCTGTCACGATGCATTCTACTTGAGTGCTCCTTGGGCCTTCCATCATCAGGCATCAAGGCGGCCACTTGGCCGTCGATGCATACCTTCACAAAATTCTATAAGGTAGATACTTTGCATCTGCAGATGCTTCTTTTGACCACAAAGTTTTGCAGGTTGATGTTTAAGAGGGGTTGTTCCCTCTTGAGGGGTGTTTTTCTTTAAACTTTTATTTTTTCCAGACGGGGCTCCTGTGACCCGGTTAAGGACACTTATGTTCAGCCTTGGGTTATTTTCCCCAGCCCTCATTTTCCTTTTGGCACTGCTTTTGGGAGTCCCAGTAGTTCTGATTTATGGAGCGATGTGTCCTTCGATGAACAAAAGAGAAAATAGTATTTTTGTACTTACCGTAAAATACATTTCTCTGTATTCATTGACGGACACAGCACCAACCCCTTTATGGAGTTCTGATACTTCTAATACTGCTTGGTACTAAACTGATTACCTAGAGCAGAGAGGGGGGTTATATACCAAGCTGAGGATGGCCCATGAGCGTAGCCAGGTTTTTTTTTTCTGCCTAGTCCTATTCCTGGAGGATGCAATATAATCCAGTAGTTATGATTTATGGAGCGCTGTGTCCGTCGATGAACTCAGAGAAATGGATTTTACGGCAAGTTCAAAAATCCAATTTTTCATGCTTTTTGCAGAAACACATTTCACTTTTTTAACATGGGTTTCTATGAAACTCGTTCACATCAATGCATTTTTATGCCTCTGCGTTTTTTGAAAGGGTCAGGGACTTTTTTAAACGCCAAACGCTGCTTTTTTTGTTTCAGTAAACTTCAATTTAGAAGCAGCAGAAAAGCCTGTAGTGCAGGGGTGTCAAACTCAATTTAATCGAGGGCCGTACCAGCAAAATGATTGCCCTCAAAAGGGCGGATTGTATCTGCAAGACTAGATTTCCAGAGCATCCCCTACCCTTACATAAGACGTCAGGAGCCTCCCCACCATCAGAAGTTGAGTTTCCCACCCTCCCTTACATTACAGTGCACCACCCTTCACCTTGTGCTGCTGCTGGGAAAAAGGCAGTGCTGGAAAGCAGAAAGCACAGGGTCTGGAGGATAGGTGCGAGGGCCACATTAAATGGCCCGGAGGGCCAGATTCGGCCCGCGGGCCTTGTGTTTGACACATGTGCTGTAGTGTGTTTTTAGTGTGTTTTTGACACGTTTTGCATTATGTAATCTGCCCAAAAACAAATTGGCTAAATGAAAAAAAAAAATAAAAGAATCAAAAATACAAAATGCAAAACGCATCAAAACCGATTCGAAAACGTGTGTCTGAAAACGTGAAAATCACAGCAAAAAGCACTGCTGAAACGCTTGAAAGCAACATGCATAGGTGTGAATCGAGCCTAGTGGACTTTGTTTGTTGAGCTATCTTGGGACTTTTTTCTCAGTATTAAAAATGATATTATAAATACAGTAAAACCTTGGGTTGCGAGCATAATTTGTTCCAGAAACATGCTTGAAATCGAAAGCACTCTTATATCAAAGCGAATTTCCCCATAAGAAATAATGGAAACTCAGATGATTCGTTCCACAACCGTTTATTTCTAAGTCCTTCAGTTTATAGTCAGTATAAAAAGGTTATAGCAATGTGATAGCAAAATCCAGCAGGAGCTACAGAGTATAAAAGAAAAGAGAGGCACCTCTAAGTGTAGCAATATGGTTACATTTATTGAAGGTACAACATTTAGCAACTCACATGGTTGATGATTAAAAGAGGCGCATCTAATATGCAGGCATCCGGGGTAAAGCTGTCCACATAGACCGTCCTCTGCACTGCCGGCTCTCCCCGCTGTCAGTCTGCAATCGCGACCAGGAAGACTACCCTGCAGTAGAGCGATCTGAAAGTGAGGCTTGAAGCGCTCGTGGAGCGCAGCGTGGAAGTGATGACGTCGATGGCGGTGAGGAGGACCCCGGATGCCTGAATATTAGATGTGCCTGTTTTAATCATCAACCATGTGAGTTGCTTAATGTTGTACTTTCATTAAATGTAACCATATTGCTACATTTAGAGGCGCCTCGCTTCTCTTTTATACTCAGTTGTGACGTGATGCTACTTTTATATCGACATCACTTGTTTATCAAGTCAGAATTTATAAAAAAAATTTGCTTGTCTTGCAAACCAAGTTACTCCGCATCCAATGTTTTACAGTAATATAATTTTACATTATAGTATAAATGGGGCTAAGGTGGAATTTTGGTATCCTGAAAGTCCCATAAAAATTCTAGAAATAAAATCCTTTGTTTTAACCACTTAAGCCCCGGAAGATTTTACCCCCCTTCCTGACCAGGGCCTATTTTGCGATTCGGCACTGCGTGAGTTTAACGGAAAATTGCGCTGTCGTGCGACGCTGTACCTAAACAAATTTGACGTCCTTTTTTTCCCACAAAAAGAGCTTTCTTTTGGTGGTATTTGATCACCTGTGCGATTTTTTGATCATGCGTTATAAACAAAAAAAGATCGTCAATTTTGCAAAAATAACAATATTTTTCACATTTTTTTATATGAAATTCCCCAAAAAAATGTTGAAATCAAAATTTTTTAACATTTTAGGCCAATTTGTTTTATGCTACCTATGTTTGGTAAAAAAATAGCAAAAAGCGTATTTTGATTGGTTTGCGCAAAAGTTATTGCGTTTACTAACTAAGGGAAAGATTTTTGTCATTTTTGTTGGTTTTTTTTTTAACGAGTAATGGTGGCGATCTGTGATTTTTTTTGCGGGACTGCGACAGTGCGGCAGACAGATCGGACCCTTGACTGACATTTTTGACACTTTTGGGGTTACCAGTGACATTACTGCAGTAATCAGTGCTATACATATGCACTGTTACTGTAAAAATGACACTGGCAGTGAAGGAGTTAACTTTATTGGAGAGGGAGGGGTTAAGTGTGTCCCTAGGGGCGTGCTTCTAACTGTGATTGGCTGTGGCTACTAGTGTAAGAACAGAGATCAACGGTCCTACATAGCAGAACCGTGTGATCTCCATTCTTACATAGGGAAGAATGACAGGCGGCTTTGTTTACATTAGCTGCCTGCCTTTCTCCCGGTGTAACGGACGATCGCGAGTGCCCGGCGGACGCGCGGGGGGGGGGGGTCCGTGACCACAAGGGAGGGGGAGCGCGCCTCCAGCGGCGCGCGCTCGCTCCCTAGAGCCTCACAGGCTAGCGACGTAGTCCTACGTCGCTTTGCCTGTGAGGGGCTGACCGCCACAGTAAATAGTCGTGCGGCGGTCGGCAAGCGGTTAAAGAGGTGAAGATGTCTTAAAAACAGCTTGGGAGGAACCATTCTGAGAAATAAAATCAAAACATATAGTATATTCTTTGATAAAAGTTAAAAGGTTATCCCACGCTATGGATCTAGATTATATGTGGCGGTTTTGAACATTGGACTCTAAATAAGATATTGAATACAGGTGTACCACTGCTCACTAATACTATATGGAAAGAGTTATCCCCTATTAAGGGGTTCCTTGCTGCTTCACTGTGTATTGGCACTTTACTTTTTTTGCACACTGCACTTGAATGCATATTGAAGGGATCAATATATAGCACATAGTCACTTTAGTTTTTTGATGTGAATAGCATGCATATCCTATTTATTTAATGTATTATATTTTTATGAATTATGTGCTCTAATTTATTGGCACTTATTGAAAAAATAACCACAGATTTCACTACTGACATTGTCAATCTTATGGTTTATTGATAAACTAGCACAGGTTTACCACTGATTTTTAAATTACACGTATGGTTTGAATATCAATGCATCAAGGGTTTTTTTTACCTTTTTTATTCCATACCACCATTCATATATATATATTCTTTAAAGCCAACTCATATAGGCGAGCATTTGTGGTATAATCTATAGCAATCAGAAATGACAGTTCCTTTATAAAGAATCAATTCACCAATTCTTAATCATTTTTTCTCACTGTTCTCACATGCTTTGAAACAGGCATCTGGTGATAAGATTATCCAATCCTCTCGCCTCCCGGATGTTTCATTAATTGCCTGTCTGGTGTTCTGGCTTAGTAGTGTTATCCTGCTTCCTACGCAGGTGCTGCTCTCCTGGTGGCCTGTGCACTTGTCCTTCGAGGGATTGTTCACGGGTCGCACAGCTCCAGCCACGAACTGCTCGCTTCCTCTGTGTTCCATCATCTGTCTGTCAAATCTATTATAGCACGCAAACCAAGAGGGATAACACATTGTAAATTGGAAGAACACAATGATTGTCTTTGTTATTATACTTGGTTATTACAATGTCTGACCACCTGTGTTCCAAATTAATATTTCGGAGAGAAGGAATCATTTAAAGCTGAAATCCAGGCAGATAAAATACACAAATTAATTGTAAAAATAATATATTAGAAAATGTATTTGCTAAATGTAAATTGTGTAAGTAACTAAATGTGACCTGGTATCGGCCTATTACATTCCTTGTCTTTAGCAGAGCTGCAGTACGAAATAAACATGTGCCTGAAAAAATTTGTTTTGTTCAACTTCTTTTAGATTCGTTAATCTATTTATTTTGTTTCGTTAAATTGGGTTGATTCGTTCAATTCATATTCGGGATTCGTATTCGGAATTCGTTTTATGTCTTTTTCGAATTTTCTTCAAATTTACCGTTTTTTTTCCATTCGAAAGGTTCGAATCGATACATTTTGAATAGGTTGAATAGAAAACTTAAGATTTTTTTATATTTTAATGTAGCAAAGTGAACAAACAAAGGAAAAATCTTCATCAAATGATTACAATCGCCTTTGGCTTAACAAAAACAGCATTTTCTTATTTTCTGCGAGTAAATTTTGAAAATAAATTTTTCTCCTTCACTGATGTGCGCTGATGAGGCGGCACGGATGGGCACTGATAGGCTGCATTGATGGGCACTGATGAGGTGGCACTTATGGGCACTGATGAGGTGGCACTTATGGGCACTGATGAGGAGGTACTAATATGCCGCACTGATGAGCACTGATAGGCGGCACTGATAGGCGGCACTAATGAGCACTGATAGGCGGCACTGATGAGCACTGATAGGCGGCACTGCTGGGCACTGAGAGGTGGCACTGCTGGGCACTGAGAGGTGGCACTGAGAGGTGGCACTGCTGGGCACTGAGAGGCGGCACTGACGGGCGGCACTGATGGGCACTGATAGGCGGCACTGATGGGCACTGACGGGTGTCACTGATGGGCGGCACTGATGAGCACTGATGGGCAGCACCATCAGTGCCCACACTCAGTGCCCATAGTGCTGCCAGTCAGTGCTCATCAGTGCCTAGATGAGCAGGCACTAATGGGCACTGACTGACAGCACTATGGGCACTGATTGTGGGCATTGATGGGGGACACTGATGGCGGGCACTGTGTGTATGTTTTTTTTCCTCTAGTAATCAGGGCACTGGTGATCGGTGCCCTGATTACATTTGTTCTGTGTCCCTGGCGCTGTGCAGCTCTCCCTCCTTCCTCACACTGCAGGCTCCGTGTGAGGAAGGCGCGCTGGCGATGAGAGATGATCTCATATGTTTACATATCATTGTACGGTCCGATCACGTGGTGAATGGCCGCTGTGATTGGCCATTCACCACGATCTGTGATCGGCTGTGTCCAAGGGACACGGCGGACACAGATTTTCCCCGATGCGAGCTCGCGGAAGCGCGCGGGGAGACCGTATAAAGACGGCCTCCCGAAAATTCAAGTCCGCGCTGCAGCCGTATATAGGCTGTAGCGCGGATGGGAAGTAGTTAATAGCACACAGTCTTTGATTTTAGAAATATGTATACATCTAATTCGAGTGGAATATGCTGTAAAATTTAATGTGAATTCCAATTCAAATTTCCAAAATTCCGACAAATTTCCTTTTAGTGATTCTGAGCATTTGGTAAATTTCATTTATATTGTAATTCGGGTATTCAGATATATCTGAATTTCGGACTAACAAAAAATTTGTCTGAATATTTATTTTGAACGAAACGAACAGCACGTCTAGTATGAAAGGCAGAAGCAGAGTTCATGTGCCAACAAAATGCATGCTGATGGAAGGAGGGAGCAAAGTGACAGAGATATGAGTTCATCACTGTGCCACTTCTACTTTTACTGTCCAGTCACAGGCTTGAACTGGACTGGAGGAAGTGGGTTGAATGATGCTGGACTGGTGACATTAGTGGCAGAAAAAAAAAGTATTGGCAAGGGAAATCTCTGGATTGAAGGTGAATTTTGCAACTAGTTTATCTTTTTATCCATTCACTTCCAGGCCATTTTTTAAATGTTTTGCTTACATGTTAAAAGTATATTTTGGCCTGAAGTATACTAACAACCTCCAAGACATTATATATATATTCTGAAAGCTTTTAGAATAAAGAAAGGTTGTTAAAAGTTTTCAAGTTTCACAATAGTTTTACAAATAATCATAAAAATGGAAAACTTGCTGGCATATACAAAGAAAGCCGCTGGCAGAGACAGCCAAACACACTGTGCACTCAACAAAATAAACAATATTCTGATGCGCCAATAAAAATACAAACCACATTATTAGAGTAAAAAACGTATTTGAAAAAAATAATATCAATTATAAGTCATTTTAAAATGTGCATAGATGAAAACAACAGTCCCAACCAAGAGTGACATCCACCACTGTGTAATGAAGAGTGTCAGGAAGCTTCTATATTCACCACGAGGGCCATCACCAGTAGCTGCATAGACTCTTATCAGAACCTATGGACTCTATTACGGAGTCAGATAGGCCTTCAAACAATATTCTAGTATTCAGTGCTGAGATTCAGATGGTTACATCTAATCCTAATGATACCTCCCATTCCTCAGAATTATAATGGATATATATGGCCATGATGATGGTACAAAATTCCTCATAGAATCAAAACAGATATGCCCATAGTGTGGATCTATAAAACACATTTATTAAAAGTAAAGTGCAAGGCTACTCACATGAAGACCATAAAAACAGCACTGTGTATTCAAAACATAGTAGTAAATTAATCTAGATATTTCAGAGATTGCATGCAAGTGTGGCGGCGTCACATCCATTAGCTCGGCCAAACACGTTTTGCCATAATTGACATCATCGGGCCAAAACAATTGTTTATCAAACCTATATTTTCAGCAAAAACACTGTATAATAACCCCCCCCCCTTTTTTTTTTACATAGGCGAAGATTTAAAAACCTCTATGGCTCATCAATAGGGTTGATTTTAAAGGATGGCCCTAAAATGATTCCTCTATTGATGTACTGTACTGACATAAACACTTAAGGCCCGTACACACGTACCGATCGTCGGCCGAAAAGCTTCGGCCGCCGACCGATCTGCCGATTGTAGGCTTGTTAGTATGATGCTTCCGACAGCCGACAGCGCACTTTTGGCCGAAAAGAATCTGTCTTGCAAGCATGAAAAGTTTTGTAGGCCGACACCAGAGCGGCCGATTGTTCGCCAGTCAGTACAGAATTCAGCCGACAGACAGCAGATTTGCAAGACTGGGCATGCTCAGAAAATAAAAAACACAGGGAAAGTTAACCATCACATGACATCACTTCTGCAGTCGGCTGTAGTCGGCGGACAAAATTCTTGTGCAGTCTTTTGCACTTTTCAACAGACATGACAGCCCTGGACAAAAGACGGCCGATCGTTCGGCCGACGATCGGTACGTGTGTACGGGGCATTATACACACACACACACACACACACACACGCACCCACACTAATTATTCAACCTCACTAACTATGTACTATATAAGTAAATACCTAACGTGTTGTGCAAGCATCGTTTAAACATGTGTGCATCCTTGGTGCACTTCTTTTTACACGTATGTGTGCTTTGGGGATGGGTCCTTTACATTTTTAAATTAATTTTTATTTGATTTTAATATTTTTGAAACAATGATTTATTTATTTTGTTACTTCACTGTAGTGCTATCACATTGGGCTTATCCTATGTGATAGCATTATGCCAGTGACAGGTCCTCTTTACAGAGACATCAGGGGTTTGTCTCTCCTGCATTAACAGATTGAATACAGAAATCACATGAACTGTTGTTTACATAAACACAGCCTGCTGCCATCTGAAAGCTGTGAACCTGGAAGTGCTCAGTGCAGGACAGTTCTGGGTTCACTGGATCTCTCCTCTGAGCTCCCTGCTGGCCATCCTAAAATCTGATCCTAATACATCATTGGCAGCGAAAGGGTTTTCTCTGAGCAGAATAAATATCTGAAATATTACTTTTATTTGGTTCTACACTTGTCCATAATCACAGCGTAGGGAGGGCAAGCAAGTCTTCTGACCAACCAAAATCTTTTTTGATAGGTAAATTGGGGCATGGCACAATCTACATGCACTATAATGACATTGCTGTGTGATCAGATGGTATAGCGTTTCTATTCTTTCCTGAAACTCAGACAATTTTAACTCAAAATTGTGTTGTTGTTTTTTTTTATATTTTTTACTGATTCTCTAAGTATGAATGGGATCTGCAGTCATTATTACTATCAAAAAAGAAAGATGAATGGACTTTGGTATATATGTGCAAGAGGGTTACCTTAAAGTGTTACGAAACCCACAACAGTAAAATCCGTCTGTATATGCAGTAAAGCATGTTTGTTATACTCACTAAGGGGTTTTCCTTTGCATTGTGTAAAAAAGCAGTTTGACATTGTTACTGGAAACTGTTGTAAATGGCCCAATAGAACTACAGCTGGAGAATGTTGGTTGGAATTTTTCTACATTATGCACTTGACCTCTGGAATATTTACCCCCCTTTATATACAGGCTATTTTTTGAGATAGGGCACTGCGTTACTTTTACTGACAATTGTGCGGTCATGCAACACTGTACCCAAATAAAACTTATGTCATTTTTTCCCCACAAATAGAGCTTTTGGTGGTATTTGATCACCACTGCTTTTTTTATTTATTTTTATTTGCGCTATAAATAAAAACAACCGACAATTTTGAAAAAAAAAAAAAAAAATCAACAATATTTTTTACTTTCTGCTATAAAACAAATCCAATAAAAAATTTTTAAAAACATTTCTTCATAAATTTAGACCAATTTGTATTCTGCTACATATTTTTGTTAAAAAAAATCCCAATAAGTGTATATTGCTTGGTTTGCGCAAAAGTTATAGCATCTATAAACTATAATATATATACTGGAATTATTATTATTTTTTTTTTACTAGTAATGGCGGCGATCTGTGAATTATAGCGGGACTGCAATATTGCGTTGGACAATTGGACACTTTTGACACTATGGGAACCAGTGACACTAATACAGTGATCAGTGCTAAAAATATGTACGCTGTCATTTTACTAATGACACTGGCTGGGAAGGGGTTAACCATCTAGTGTGATAAAAGGGTTAACTGTGTGCCTAGCTAGTGTTTTTGTGTACTGGATTAGTTGCTTTTACTAAGGGATGGGTAAAATTTTATTCCCGGAGGAAACTCACCTCCCCCCCCCCCCCCTGTTTACATGGGCAGAGCTCCGTTCTGTGTCTCTGCCCGACGATCGGTGGACATCTAAAGCCCGGCACCCGCAGATCGGCTTCTGCTGTAGTCACAGCAAAATTTGGCCCGGCAGCGGCATGCCCCCACCCCCTAGGCAGGAGTAGAGAATCACGTATATCAGATGCAATGATTTACCTATGTAGTGCTACCCCAGAAGGGAGCCGCTGGAAATCGGACAAGTTCTTTTCCCTGTAGATTGCCCCACAGCCAAGCATACGCTCACAGTCATTCTTTTCCTCAACAACCAGTCTAGGGGTGTTCTTTTTATTTTTGGAGTACCTGAGATAGGGTTGAGGGAAGTGAGTGGGATAGTCCAAAAAGAGAACTATGTACAGGTTGAAGACAGTAAACATCTTTCTGAAAAAGCTGAAGCGGAAATCCTTGATATAGCAAACTGTTGACTTGGCTTTGTAGTAGAAGCAGTTAAAAACAGGCTTCATTCTTTAGAGCACCAAGAGCAGAGTCCCTTCACAAGGAATTAGACTAAGCTCTTCAGGACACCAGTCAATGTCCCCTTTGGTCAAAAACACACAGCTGACTCTCTAGTAGTGATTGACCGATTATATTTGCACTTGCCCAATATATCGGAATCGACCTCTTGATTTACCGATATTGCCGATATTTTAGCTAGAGGCACCACCCCGGTACCGGTGTCCATAGCCGACGGTCGGCTGTATTGTAATGACAACCGATGCGGCTGAGAAGCCGCTCGGCTGTCATTCCAAGGAGCGGGAGGGGACGTCCCCCCTCCCCCGGCCTTCCACGGGTCGCCCGGGTCTCCTGTCCCACCGGGAGACCCGGGCATCCTACCTTCACAGCCGCCATCTGCCCAGGTCTCCATCTGCACCGCCGCCGTCTGACCCGGTCTCCATTTCTTTGAATACGGCGCCGCCGAGTACCCGGAAGTGATGTCATGACATGACATCACTTCCGGGTACTGGCAGCGCCGAATTAAAAAAACTTACAGCATTCAAAACAGCCAAACTTGGCGTTTTGAATGCTTTTAAGTGCAGAGGAGGGGTTTGGATCCCTCCACCACAGTACCTGAAGACATTAAAGAAATAAATACTTTTTTTTTTTTTTAATGTCCGAAAATATCGGCCAATATCGGCTGATACCGATATTCGATGACCAAAATATCGGTATCGGCGTTAAAAAAACGATATCGGTCGATCAATACTCTCTAGCACAAGAGGGGTGGCAGCAGGCCAAAATTCTCTAAAATCTCTCACAGCAGTCTGTGCTCACAAATTTTCCAGGGACAGTTTGTTCCCTCCTTCCAACTTCCAAGCGACACCTTTCTCCAGTGATACCAGACTAGATCTTCAGCAAACAGCCCCTCAGTCAGCTCTCTGTAGCTTCAGCATCCAAGCCCTTAGGTCTTCCACTTGAGGCCTCACAAACAGCAAGCACATGGCAACATTGCCCTGGAGGGTAGCAGCCTTTCAGGCTGGACCGATGCTCTGCAGTCAAAGACCCAGAAGCTCAGTGTCTAAGGGTATTTATACAAATTTCCAGCAGCCTTCAGGGCCATCCTTCCTGGGATTGGCCAGGGCTGTATAAATATTCATGCTGCTATTCGCACTGCTGTACACATATTTTTCAGAGAGTTCTCCAGCTCTCTGGAAAGCAGAAAAAACATGCAAACTAGCAAACACAGAGAAGATCTAACTTATCACATGCAGCTGTGCTAATTACAGTTGTAAGCAGTTTGCCCATGGTGTTTGTTAATGCATGGCTGCCCAGGTTGGGTAAAGAAAAGATTAAAGTGTTATTAAACCCACAACAGTAAAATCAGTCTGTATATGCAGTAAAGCATGCTTGCTATACTCACTGTAGAACCTAAGGGGTTAATTATCTGCATTGTGTTAAAAGACTATTTGATACTGTCTTCTCTGATCCTCCCCTTCTTCCACTGTTCACAAACCATCTCCTGATAGAACAGAGCATAGAGGACAATCTGCACATGCTCAGTTTGGTGTGTATTGCTAAAGATTTTTTTTTTCTTTTCTTGGGAGGGTGCATGTGATCAGCAAAGGGTCAATCAGCACTATCCAGACAGATGGTCAGGGGACATGAAGCCTCATAGGACAGTCAGAGCAGAATGAAAACTCCTCCTACAAGCTTTAACCAGACACTGATAGGAAGTCCCAAGACTGCTATATACTGCTGATGAGCAAAGGTGTTTAGTAGTTTATTTTTTTTTCTAAAATAACCGCATTTCCATGTTCTGTGTGTATCACCCTCCTAGGTAGGTGCTAGTGAGAGAGTATGCTTACCAGAGGGGCCGCAGGTAAATCTATATTGCTTTCTGCCTATCAGAGAGCAGGATCTATTAATGAGGTCTGCTCATTGTGCTCAGTTTGCGATTCATTCAGTCTAGAGAGTGTTTCACACTGGTCCAATAGGGAGGCATGTTGGACAGTGAGAGGAAACCTGACCAATGGGTGCATAGGCTTTTGATACAGTCCTGGTGATTGGCAGAGGGCAAGTTGCCTCGGTGCATTCTGGAATACTGTATAAAAGCCAGGAGCACATGGAGAGCAGAGTCCGGGAGGGAGGGGCGGCTGCCTCCTCTGTAGCAGTGGCATTCAGTCACAGGAGGTTGTCCTGAGGGCCGGAGGAACGGATGAGAGAAGCTGAACCCAGAGGTTCAGGAGAGCTGACTGAGGGGGAGACACTGGAGAGCCTGTGACCACAGTATCATGAGTACAGGGACTCATGTCAATGGGCCTGACCTGAGGGGGGCCACCCCACGTGTAGGATAGTCGGTGGACGGGTGTCGGCAGCGGAAAAAAAGAGGATACTAGGTAGAGTGTCCTGAAGATAAATGCCAATTCACCAAGTCATCTTAGGAAAAGGGACTTAATCCAAATTCACCCATAATGGCAGGGTGATTCAACAGCCTGGCTGTACCCGAAGATAGTAGTCTTCAACCATTGTGCATAGTTAATTTGGAGTATCCCCCTATTCCCTTCTCCTATCCCTAATTTATATTAAACACAAAACCAAATACCCCTGGACTGATTATTGGAGCGAGCTGAGGAAGGAGAAAGTAAAGATTTGTTTCTGTCACTATAGTGTGCTGGTAACTCAGGGGGACCCGTAAAGTGTTAATCTGGCAGTCCTTAGGGGGGGCAGTGCTACATGTGTACTGTGGGAGACCAGATATACTGAATGCAGGGTCCTGGGTTTAGTAACACTTTAACTCCGTTATGTTCCACTTCAAACATTTTGCAGGCTTTTGGGATCCAGCCTTCTGTTAGTGATATATAAAAGGCAGAGATTCTGATCTCAAAGCTCGGGATGGGTTGGGTCAGTGACCATGATATTGGGATGTGCTGAGACTTGCAGTTCTTCTATGGAGCACCAGTTTCCAGAATTCATCCAAGCTTGAACTTCTCCCATCGAGACATGCTAGTTATGGACTTAGCTCACAAGGACTTTACCTGCACAGGTACTGTGGGGCAGCCACTATTAGCGTTAGATAGGTAAGGACATTCTACCATGTTATATTTATCATGCTGTACTTTTAGTAAATAGTTATTAACGGCAATGAGCCTGTTCTGCAAGGGTCTGAGCCTGCGGCAGCCTGTGACATCACACAAAAGGTTCTGGTTACATTTCAGCAACAAAAGGTTAACTGCAACCAGTCATTGGCATGGTACCTGGAAGGGTGACAAATTCTCTGGTAGTGGGGTGGTCTGTCTCTGTCGGTCCCCAGGAGCGGATTTGCATAACAGAGAGTCACGACCTGGTCACTTGGTATGGAACACGTACCAAGGGTTAAGTGAGCACGCATTAGGTCATGAGGTCCGTGCTATGTTTTCGGCGGTACCCAATTCTACTACTGGCAGTGAGGTAGCAGAGTACGCTGACTGATGGAGTGAGCATAAGCTCTGCTTGTCACTCCTGATGCACCACATACACCTGTACATGTGTATACTATAATGGGCGACGTCCTCGGAAAGGACTTCACTTAACACTGCGCGCATTGGGCTCGTCTTTGAGTGAGAGGACTGCGTTAATGTTTTATTCTTTACGTGATCGCAGCCCATCTCGGGTCCCTGCAATGATAAGTATGCCCATGGGCAAGGCGTAGACCCGATGTTACAACACATGACCCCACTGTTCGCCTGGCGTAACCCAGAAGAACCCACCCCAGGGTAGGCCTCCTGTGTGATTTGTACAGTTTGCGTCCAGCGAGTTAATGGGGAACACACGGAGGAGAGGTCACCGGTCCATCACACCCTACCCTTACATAGTGAGTACAACTAAATTTACCTAACACAACATTTACAGCCACACTGGTTACAGTGAGCCAGAACTAAATCTAACGAATCCTAGCATCTATCTAGAAGGTTGCTACACCCACTTGGTTCCTGGCTTTAGCCGTGGATTCCCACTCCACTAAATATATTTGTATACCCTGTTAAAAAATGAAAATCCCAACTGTAAATTTAAGTGAGGTATATATACGGTATCTTGTCAGCTAGACAGAGCGGAGAGCTGCATAAGATAAGATTAGTCTGCATTAGATAAGAAGCCCCTAAGGCTCCATTCACACCTGATGGGGGTTCACAATTGCTGCAAAACGTGGGATGTGTTTGTGATGCCATTACTTTTAATGGCACCCCAATCGCACTGTGATTGTTCCGTGATGGTTGCGCGGTAAATTGCGCTGCGATCACGGCAAATCGCAATTTGGGCCGCTGTCGCTCAAAAGCAGCTTGTGTTCCGCTGTTGTTTCGTTTGTGTCATTGTTTCGCAGCACAATTGGAGTGTCACTAAGAAGTAATGTCATCGCAACCATGTCCTGCTTTTTGCAGCGATTTGAAATCGCAGGTGGATTTTGCCCACGATTAGGTGTGAATGGAGCCTAAATAAAACAAACCTTGAACATCCACCTAGAAATAAAACTGCATGTCTAGCTAGAACTTTTTTTTTCTTTACATTTTTGTATGGAAGCCTTACCAATGTCATTGGGACTTTCGGTTCCAATGATGGCAAAGTCAGACTTTCATGGCGTTCAGTGGAACTGGAGTCAGTCGAGGGTAAATAGTCCAGTCGACCACCTGTTTAAGTGAGGGCTAAAGATGCCAAACCCAGTTGAAGACCGAGCAATAATAGAAGCGCTGGATGGGAATGAAGAGGCCAAATATAGTTCCAATGATGGCAAATTCAAAGTTTCATGGCATTCACTGGAACTGGAGTTGAGGACAAATAGTGCAGTTTGACCACTTGTTTAAGTGAACAATGTCTAACAGGAGATTTTCATTTACCTTGGACAGGTTTTTCACTTACCTTTCCCAAAAGGCAATTTAAGCATCTGTTTAGTGTGTTATGACTCTTTAAACAACGTGACAGTGCAATTTATAGACTAGAAAATCATATTCTCCATTATTTTTACTAACGATTGCTGATTAACTCTCATAGTTTTTTTGTAAGTCATCCAATGACTGTAAAGGTTAATCATAATAATGACCACACTGGTCTATTTTTTCGTCTGGTCCTACTATCATCATTCCAACACCCTTGGCACTTTCAACACTGACGTCTTTAATGTGGTATAACAGATTAATTTCCTACTCTCTCTTGTGCATTGTGATGCATGCTCTCTGTATTTCTCATTAGATAAACAGGAAATCACAAGCTTTTCTAATGACTTTTAAATAGTGCAGATGTTACATAATGGCCTGTTTTTTTTTAGTCTTGACCTTTTCCAGTAATGTCCTGGACCCTCCCAGAACATGCGAAATGCAACAGCCGGGAAGTGGAAAGTCTTCTAGACAAAATAATGTTCATGGTGTTGGTGAGGGTAATTTTTTATACTATTGCGCTGTTTAGAATCAGATTCCATACTCAGTAGCCTGTGGCTGTTAATTACTATAAGGTCTCATGCACACTGGATTTTTTTCTATCTCTCCTAAACATCTTTCCTCCTGGCAGCTGCATTTTGGCAGAAAAAGTGCTTGACACTTGTGAAAGTATGTAACGCGTTTAGGTGCGTTTAGCCGCATCAAGCATTTGGGCGTTAATTCATTTCATTAGCCATAATAATAATTTATTCTGCCCATTGAAATTAATGAACGCTCAAGCACTGAAGGCACTTAGCGTATAGAATCGTTTACACACGTCAAGCGTTTTTTCTGCCAAAACGCCACTGCTCATGGATGCACTAGCATTGTTTTTGTTTTTTTCCTCTCTCTAATTGCCCCTTTCCATTACTCCTCTAAAGACTATGTGTGCATGGACACCCAGGCTAATAAGAGGGGTGTTTAGAGGCAGGAAAAAAAGCACCAGATGCCCCTAGGAGCAACAGTAAAAATGTCCAGCGTACATGAGGCCTACTTGTAATGCCTGAAAGTTAGAAATAAATGAGCAGGTAAGGCAGACAGATACTCAGGGAAAGGCAATGGTCTAGCACAGACTTGTCTATGAAAGGGGGAGCCAAACATTTTTTAGACATATATATATGTAAACTGAAAGAACAGCTAGGCAATTAGCATATTTAGCAGAATGTTGGGTCAGAAATGCCAACCTACATATTCTCTTGGAATCTGATTTCTTTAGTACAGGGGTCGCCAAACTTTCTAAACAAAGGGCCAGTTTATTGTCCTTCAAAATTTAGGGAGGCTGGACTATGGGCAGCAGGAGTGGAAGTTTTCCTGGTGTCAGTGGGAGTAAACATGGCCACATTTGCTATTAAGGGGAGGAATAGTGCTCCATAGTTGGTATCACTGAGAGGAATAGTGCCCCATTGTTGGTATCACTGGGAGGAATATTGCCCTGTTGTTGGTGTCAGTGGGAGAAATGGTGCCCTATTGTTTGTGTCAGTTGGCAGAATAGTGTCTTGTACAAGTGGGAAGAATAGTGCCCCAAGGGCTGGATAAAAGCAAGCAAAGGTCCACATCTGGCACGGGGCCCCAGTTTGGAGGCCCCTGCTTTAGTAGGTGGAAAGGCAAGATATCAACAACAGCCGGAATGGCACCTTTAACATAGCTTTCACACTTTAATATGTTAAATTCTTCAATATTAGTACAGGAAGTACAGGAAGCGATAGACGAAGGAGAGGAGGAGCTGTGCCCATCAGGACTACTGAGTGCACTAGCGAGTGCGCACTAGCAATAAGCATCTACCACCCTGGGACCCAACCTGTGGCTCTTTGGTATAAGATGAGTGGCCCTCGGACCTCAGCAAGCTGTAGTGGCGACATTGATAGCATTGATCTCTACTAGCCTCATTTAACATGTTCCCAGTTCCATATTGTTTTCTACGGCATATCCCCAGCCAAAAATGTAGCATTTTCACACTCTCTTACCCTCATTTCCTCTATTAAGTCTGCAATTTCTGACAGTACTCTCAAGCATTACATATATTGAACATTACATGTGGCCCTTTGGTAATGTCGGGGGCCGCATTTGAGGCCCCATTTAGCTCACAAGTTTACAACTACCTAACGTCACCTAACATTAATAAAACAATTTAAAACTGTTAATGATCTCTAATGCTCTAAATCAGATGTAGCACCCTCCTATTCAGGTGCTAGGTAGAAAGAGTAGTTTTGGCTCTGTCTGCTTATCAGGAGAGCAACCGGCAAAGACTATGTGCACTCTGCTTATCAGGCAGCAGGATTGGTAGTTAGGTCTACTCAGTGTGCCCAGCCTGTATTCATCTGGTCTCAGGGAGTGTCCCCGGCAGTTCCAATGGGGAGGCAGGTTGGATGCTGGAGGAAACCTGACCAATGGTACACAGGCTTTTGGTACTGTCCCAGTGGGTTTGCACAGACAGTGGTGCATTATGGGACAGGGTATTAAAAGCCATGGGCACATGAGGTAGAGGTCTTTTGGGCGGGAAGCCAGGTCCCAGGAGGATGGCGAGGCCTCCTCTTTTGCAACAGTTGGCTGTGGTGACAGGCAGTCGGCCTAGTGTACCAGGGGCGTGAGACTGAACCCAGAGATCCAGGAGAAGCTGACTACAGGAGTTGGGGCACAGCAGAATCTGGAAAAACAGTGTCTGTGAGTACAGAGGAACTTGCCCAGGGGACTGCCCAGGAAGGGGACACCTCCGGAGTGTAGAGTCAGTGGACAGGTGTCAGCTAGCCCAGAGAGAAAGGGGGTACTAGGGGAGTGCCCTGAAGAGAAATGTAATGGAAGCACTTACCTCATCTTCATTCAAGTAACAGGATGAAGCAGTGGTCTTGCCGCATTCTCAAGTTTAGAGTCCTCAGCATTGTGAATAGTTAACAGTTGGAGTATCCCACTCATCCCTTCTCCCATCCCAATTACAATAAAACCACAAAAACAACATCCCCTGGATCTTTGACTGAGCCAAGAACTTAAAATACTACGGTTTCTGCTTGCAGTTGCTACGGGTAACCCAGGGGAATCCCTAAAATGTAATATCCAGCAGCCCTCTAGGGGGGAATGTGCTACACAGAAATTAAAGAGCTTTTTTGCCTCTGTGAATAAAGCTACTATATTTGAAACTCTGTTACATTCCTGTCTGTGTGTGGCAGTGAGTGTCAGATTTTTTTAAGGATCAGAATTGCTATAGCAGATACTGTGAATGGTGCATGATTTCCTTTCTTGTAGTAGCGGCTACCCTTTGTGTGTGTAAAGGGTTATCTGCAAAGTTAACCTACCCCAGAGATATCCATTCTCAGTTTTCAGGCGCTTAGATTGTTGCCTGGCCTACTAGAAATTCTCTGTGCAGGGTGAGGCTGGGAGTGCAGTAAGTCACAAGAAGGCAGATAAGACTGAAAAGAGGCTGAACAGGAAATATTTAAAGTAAAATAACAGCCATTATAATGGCCTTCAATGTGGTCCTTCCTTTTTCACTGAAGTGTCTCCTTTACATTAAACATGTCTTTTCATGTGAGCATTTCGCTGTATCTTATCACCACGAAAATGTCACTAGGAGACGCAGCTACACTTTTCCATGGCGCTGTCATCCTGGGTTCGGCTGTTGGAGAAGTTTCAATATCTGATAAGACGAAATTCTCGCTTGGGCCCTCAACAAATGACTGCTCGCAGCTACGGAAGACAGAATTTCATAAATCAAATCAGTCTTGAAATTTGAGTATAATCTTTCCTCGCACATTCCTGCAGCCATGTACCAGTCTGTGTGATTGGATGGCGTGATAGTTCCACGCTGCAGGCAATCTTCAAAAGGAGAGATAGAGGAAATGTTTTCTTGCCGAGTGAAGACATAATTTTATACCACTCCTGACGATTGATAGAAATCGTAAGTACTTAAGGATGTTGGGGCTGGCGACTATCAGGCTTATTAAATAAAAATAAGCAAAGCATTAAAGCAGTCTTAAAGGAAATGTGTAGTGAAAAAATATTTGTGCTAGGTCCCTGGAAGACCTGCTGATGCCATGGTTCCTATACTTTATAAATCACTAAATTAGAACAAGTATGCAGATTGGGAGTTGTATAGTGTAAGGGGTTGGCTCGGTAGCGGGTGTGGGTGACCCCTTGGGTGGGTTCGTTACACAGAGAGACAGCCGAGGAGTGGTTGAAAACAACGGTCTATGGTTTATTCTTCCAATTTGCTGGAAATAAGTGCAAGCATCCAAACAGCATAAATCAAACAAACATAAAATAAACCCTGGCCACTTGGGGCGTCTACCTTCACAACAAAGGAACCTACCTATGGTGTCTGTCCCAACCTACTGCTGGGCAGACACTGCTGGTCATACAGCAGAAAACCAATAGTCTATTTGTTTTCTTTTCACACAGAAAAAGTCAACACCACCTCACCTTCAGAAGTCTCTCAGCTCACTGCTCTCCTTAACGCACAAAGCCTCAGGATGCAGCAATCAGTAGTCATCCTCTGGATAACTTATAGAGATCTTAATTGCCTCATTCTGAATAGCTGAAGCTTTCCAACGTCCTTAAACCTTTCTGGCTACCTCTGCAGCCGACACCTGATAGTAATTGGTGAATTGTCTAAACAAGGCAGAAATGTATCTCCTGTCTGTGACAACACCCACAGATTTACATGACTTCCTGTCACAATAGGCAAAGGCATAGATCACCTTTACCAAAAAGCTGCCTATGCAGATAAGGGAATGTACAGTAGATAAAAACAAACTGAAACTTTGACCCAAGGTAACCTCTTCTCGCCGACGTAACACATATATGCGGCCCCACTATGCTGGGTTTTTTTCCATGGGGCCACATATATGCGTATTTCCCTTTGCACTGGGAGCGCACCGCACAGTATGCTCCCGGCATAGAGCCCCGGGCCCTGTACTGACTATCGGGGTCACCTAAATGCTGTGGTAGCCTTTGATTGGCTACCACAGTAATCAGTCTCTGTGAAGCCCGCCCCTGTGTTTTTCTCTCTCTGTGTATAGAGAGGAAAGATACATTTCTTTCTCTTGCAGAGAGGAAAAAATGTATGTGTAGAAAAAAAAAAAATAAAAAAAAAATCTCTAGATCGAAGTTTGATCTAGGTCAGTGCCAGGGTTAGTGTTTGAGTCAAGTAAGGGTTAAAAGTCAGGGTCAAAGGTCAGGGTCAGTATATTTTGGGCAGAAATTTTTTATTTTAAATTAGCATCAGTGTCAGTGTGGTTTAGGTAGGATGAAAAAAAAAAAAAAAGCAAAATTTGCACTATTGGATACAAACAACAACTTACACATATGTGGTATCGCTGCAATCGTCAGGAACAGGAACATTTATTTTGGGTTGTTCTTTGGTGGTAGGTTATGGTAGTAACAAGAAATATACAGCTAAATTTAATAAAAATATTTTTACTATTTTGAGCCAGTTTTTCTTTGATAAAAAAAATCAGGAGATATCCATAACTATTTACTACCAAATGAAAGCCAAATTTGTCCTGAAAAAAAAAAAACAAAGTAGTTGTGATAAAAGGGGGCGGTTTTACTAACACATGTTGAAATTGCAAAATTGGTCTTAGGCATTTAGATTTGTTTTACCCTTAGGCGTGTAGTTGTTAAATCAAGGCTCATAATTTCAAGTCCTGAGATACTTGTCAGGCCTAAGGGGTTATTCGCCACCAGTTGCCCCACCTATCCCTACCCTACCCTGCCCGCCCTTAATTCCTCCCCATAAAATTACACTGTTAAATGTTTTTGCATTAATGCAGAAGTTACAAAAATAAACATTAATAACTACTTTATCAGTGCCCATTAGTGCAGCCTCATCAGTGTCCATCAATGCAGCCTATCAGTGCCCATCAATGCAGCCTCATCAGTGAAGCTTATCAGTGCCGCTACATCAGTGCCACCTCGCCAGTGCCCATCAGTGAAACCTCACCAGTGCCCATCAGTGCAGCCTCACCAGTGCCCATCATTGCAGCCTGATCAGTGCAGCCTGATCAGTGCCCATGAATGCAGCCTCACCAATGCCCATGAATGCAGCCTTACCAGTGCCCTTCAATGCAGCCTCACTAGTGCCCTTCAATACAGCCTCACCAGTGCCCATCAATGCAACCTCACCTGTGCCTATCAATGCAGCCTCATCAGTGCCCATCAATGCCCTCTCACCAGTGCTCATGAATGCAGCCTCACCAGTGCCCATCAATGCAACCTCACCTGTGCCTATCAATGCAGCCTCATCAGTGCCCATCAATGCCCTCTCACCAGTGCTCATGAATGCAGCCTCACTAGTGCCCATCAATGCAACCTTACCTGTGCCCATCAATGCAGCCTGATCAGTTCCCATCAATGCCCATCAATGCAGCCTCCCCTGTGCTCATTAAGCAGCTTCACCTGTGCCTATCAATGCAACCTCACCTGTGCCCATAAATGCAGCCTGATCTTTGTCCATCAATTCAGCTTCATTTGTGCCCATCAATGCATCCTCACCCATGCCCTGCAATGCAGCCTCACATGTGTCCATCAATGCCCCCTCTCCAGTGCCCAGGAATGTAGCCTCACCAGTGTCCATCAATGCAACCTCACCTGTGCCCATCAATGCAGTCTGATCAGTGCTCATCAATGCCGCCTTACCTGTGCCCATTAATGCAGCCCCACCTGTGCCCATTAATGCAGCCCCACCTGTGCCCATTAATGCAGCCTCACCTGCGCCCATTAATGCAGCCTAACGTGTGCCCCTTTAATGCAGCCTTACCTGTGCCCATCAATGCAGCCTCACCTGTGCCCATCAATGCAACCTCACCTGTGCCTGTCAATGCAGTCTCAACTGTGCCATCAATGCAGTCTCATCTGTGCATGTCAATGCAGACTGACCAGTGTAGGGGAAGAGAGAGCAGAGGAAGAGGAAAGCCGGCTGGATAATCACAGAGCGGGTTCTGTCTATCAAAGCAGTTGGGCCAGGAGGCGGTGTTGTGTGTGATGGCAAGCGCACGGCGATTCAAATGATAGCTGTTACAGCGGGGCGATCCCCGCTCTGTGAATATCTGGCCGGCTTTCCTCTTTCTCTCCTCTCTCTTCCCCTGTACAATTGCTGGGAGAACGGCTCCTGACAGCCCCACACTCGCCCTCAATAAATTTCCATTTGCATTTTGCGAGCAGGTGAGTTGAAAATTTGAGGGCTGATTAAATAATGCCCTTGCTATGGGTGTAGGTTATTCACGTACCTTATGAAGCCTGACTGGAAAACTTCTAGGATGTTGCTAAGGACATTGCTAAGAGTCTTCTAGCTCTTACTGTTCGCCTTCATCATCACAGGAGTGAGCTCTCAAATGTTTAGCTCTGACCGGGCGTGTAAATCAGAGAAAGAGATTACTTCTGTGATGGTGAAGGTAAAGAGTAACAGCTAGGCTTCCCTTAGCAGCATTCTTAGCAACGTCCTAGAAGTTTTCCAGTCAGGCTTCATGAGGTATGTAAAAAGCTTACATCTATAGGAAGGGCATTTAACTAGCTAGCTGCACACCTTGCATTTATCTACAGACTCCCCTTATCTGCACAGGCAATTTTTGGGTTAAAGTGAACTATGCCTTAACAGAAGCAATGGGAAATCTTCCAATGGGGGCATCTGTTATAGTGAAAGCGGTTTAGGTTAGGATACATTTCCTCTGTCTTCCTGTTGTGCCTTTAGGACAGGAAATGAAGAGAAATCCCCCCCCCCCCAAATCAGCCACAGACAGCAGAAAACCCACCAGGGATTTTAATCATTCCTAAATCTATCCAAAACTGAAAAACACGTTCACTTTAAGGCTTATTCTATTCCATTGTGACTATTCCGCTGACCTGTTACTATGATAACACTAGTAGATTAAAGAAAAAGAAAGCACCCTCATCGTTGACTCCATTCTAACAGTTATTAGTTGCATGGCTGTCATGCCTTCCCTCCAGCTTTATTTAGTACTAATTCCAAGAAAATATTTAGCATTACGTGGTCCTATTGAGAGTAAAGAGTGATGATCTGAAAACCCACCCTGTAAATTGCTTATAATGTTAGCAGCAACTATGTTTAAGATATGTGGGTTGGGATGGTGGCCAACATTTTTGCATGCTTTAAAGCAGAGTTGTTTCAGGAGGTTCAGTAAATGTAATTTTCAGAATGGGCCACACCTGAGCACAGAATTATTACCTGAAAATGAGAGACAATATGCAGAAAGTTAGTGTTCCCCATATAATGGCAAACTTTCATGTTTGATTGAAGTGTACCTTTAATGCAATGTCTCTTGCGTGTTCTGTGCCGGTCATGGGTGTGCACGGTAGGCAACATGAAAGACAAGACTATGCAAATACAGTTTACTTCTAAATTAAATTTCTTCCACAAAGTAAACACCAACTAGTGCTGTACATCTTCAAACACGCACCGCGCTCACATTTCCTTGGCAGAGATTGTTCTTTGCAACTTGAAACATTTGTTTTGTAAATGAGAAAATAGATTGTGCCAGCACTCCATTACCTGTACAAGGAGGTTATTTAAAGGCAACATGTTTTTTAAAGAGAATATAAATTGTGGAAGCTGTTGCCAGTAAAGTTAGACACAGAGCAAAGGACTAGTCACTAGTGTTGGGCGAACTGTTGGGGCAGAGCAAAATTTCAGTCTAAACATCACCTGTTTGTGTGTTTATCGAACATCCAAGTTTCCTGTGCATTCGGCGGGATGTTTGCCTGCCGAGTGCACAGTCAATATGTTGTTAAGGAGCGGGGCTGGGAAGCCGGCTTCCCCGCTGACAGCTAAAAACAAAAAAAAATAAATAAATGGTTCCCGGGAATAGAAAAAAAACAGCGTGGGGTCCCCTTCCCAGTCCATATCAGGCCCTTTTGGTCTGGTATGGATTTTAGGGTCAACCCCTTGCCAAAATTGAAAACAAAAACAGCATGGGATCCCCCAAAATCCATACAAGACCCTTATCCTAGCATGCAGGCCAAGCAAGAGGGGGGTGCGAGCAAGCCCCCCCCGAACAATACCAGGCCACATGCCCTCAACATGGGGGGGTGACTGCTTTGGGGTGGGAGCCCCCCATGTGAATTAGTATGGGGTACATTGTACCCCTACTCATTTAACAAAAAAAAGCGTCAAAAAGAAATAAAAACACTACAAGGGTTTATGACAAGTCCTTTATTAAAAAAATAATAATGTCCCCCCATGTTGATCCATTATCAATCACAACGCCCGCCACACCGTCAGACCTGGAGAAAAGAAAGAAAAAAAGTCCACACTCGTCAAAGGCACACTGCCGAATGTCTCCTCTGCCTTCTGACAGTTCCTAAATAGGGAAGGGGTAGGACTACCTGGGGCCCCACCCCCTTGTGACATAACTGCCCTAGCATGCACCAATCGATAGCAATTACAACTGTGAGTCAATTTAAATGTGATTTGACTCGTTTTTTTTTTTTCTTTATAAATGTCAGTTTTGCTGCAGTAGGTTCTATACGTGCTACAGATGTGCCACTTTACAGGCAGACTAAGAAGACTACCTCAGGCACTATATTTAAAGGAATTTTTCATTTGTATTGTTCATTAAAATAACTGCTCCTTTAAAAACGATAATTTTTTTTTAAATGTTTGCATTGATACCAGTACCCAGGCCCCCATACCCTTTTTATGGCCAATTAATTGCATATAAGCCTTCAAAATGGGGAACATTGGATTTCTCATGTTCAGCTCCTATAGGCTTTAATAGAGTTTGCGACTCGGGTCAAACTTTTCCCCTGTTCAGGAGTTTAGCTGCGAACATAACAGAGGGGTGTTCGGCTCATCTCTACTAGTCCCCAGTATTTCCTGTGACTCCCTGTGGCTGATCTTTCCCCATTACTGACCTACCATGTATTGTTTTGTACTGTGTCTCTTTGTGGAGAGGGCCATCTTGGAACAGGCAGGCCTTTGCTTCCTCATGTCAGAGCTGCCCCCTTGATGATTGGTGAGGAAATATTCAAGCAGTAGCAGGACAAGTAGAGCAAGCAAAGATTCACAGAGAAAACAAAGCAGAAGCAGGGAGATCCTTGCACTGCAAGTCCTCAGGTACCGTTTCCTCTCTAGCAAAGAGAACAGCAAAGTAGTGATATCATCATATCTGACTGGCGTGGGATGACGTAACTCCCATGCATGTACAGGAGTCCAGTCATCCCAGGACACAGGCACAGAGCCAGAATGTGTACTCTAAGAAAGACTGCGGGCAGGCAGGTAGGTTTGTTTTATTGCATAAGATACATTGCAAATTTCTTCTGCAATAAACAACCATCCTGCTTGCAAAAAAAAATAAATAAAAGTTTAGTTCCGCTTTTAAGTGATTATAAAGGCTTATTTTTTATTTTTTTAAATGAACAAACATGTTATACTTACCTGCTCTGTGCAATAGTTTTGCATAGAGCAGCCCCAACCCTCTTTTGTCTGGGGTCCCCCGCTAGCGCTCCTGGCCCCTCCCCTCTGCCTAGTGCCCCCATAGCAAGCTGCTTGCTATCGGGGTATTCGTGCATGCTCACTTCCACGGGCTGTGTGTCTATAAGGCATATAGAGTGCGGCTCGGCCTGCCCTCGCTCCCTTCTTACTGGCTCCCTCTGCTGTGTCTGAGCCAATGAGGGGAGAGAGAGTCTGCTCTTGTGGGCTCAGGGGCAGTTGCAGAAGGTTTTTTACCTTACATAGAATGCATTAAAGTAAAACACCTTCTGCCTTTAGAACCACTTTAAAGTGGAAGTAAACTTCCATCGCAAGTTTTACGTATACTGTCGGTAAGCCTATAATAAGGTTTACCTATAGGTAGTTTAAATATTTACTATACATGCAGCCAGTGACATCACTGGTGCATGCGGGGTGACATCATTGCGGCTCCGGCCAGTCACAGAGCTGGAGTCCCCAAACCTGGAAGCAAGAGGGATGAAGATGGGAGCACCTGCTGTTCTGACATTTTGCATGTAAGGCCTCTTTTATTAACATGGCAAAGACCTCTGTTACCGTAACTTCCCTGCTTTACATAATTGAAACTTCCCCAACAGGGACATAGACTGTACTTTAGAGGGCTCTAACTCTTCCTAGCTTCACTCAAAAGTAAAATTATAAAGGATTTCACCTTTTGAAGTTAAGCTGTACTGTCCCATGCTGCCAGGATCTGTTATTACTGCTTCCATAGACAGATACACTCACCTTCATTCCAGTGCTGTCCCAGTTAGAAGGTTATCCCCTTTCCTAGATGGTGCTCATTGTCTATTTTACCCCCTTCACGCCTAAGGGTAAAACAAATCTTATTGCCTAAGCACAATTTTGTAATTCTAAATGTGGTAGTTAAATCATACATAACATTACAACTACTTTGTGTATCCAGGTTTATTATACCTTGGGCTTTCATTTGGTAGTAAATGGTACGATATTGCCTGATTATGACATTATCGTCCTGATAATGGACAATATTTCCTGATTATTTTTTTATTGTCAGAGGAAAACTGGCCCAAAATAGTAAAAAAAAAATTCTTTAAATTTTAGCTGTATATTTCTTGTTACTACCATAACCTACCACCAAACACTAACCCAAAATAAATTCTCCTGCTCCTGCTCGCAGTTATACCACATATGTGTATGTCAGTTTTTGTTCGTATCTCTAGTACAGCCCGGAAACAATAGTGTGCATTTTTTTTTGTCCTACCTAAATCTTGCTGACACTAACTGACACTGGTGCTAATTAAAAAAAAATAAATCCTGCCTCAAATAAACTGACCCTGATCTTTGACCTTGACTTTGGACCCTTATTTGACCCAAACACTAACCCTGGCATTGACCTAGATCAAAAAACAACAATATCTCTGCTGTGCTCGAGTGGTATGCGAGAAGGTGAATCTTCTAGGCGGTTTTATGACACAAATGAAGTGGTCTTGCTGCCCCCCTCAGGACCAAGGGTATCCAAAAGGCACTACAAAAAAACAACAAGAGAAGGGCGCACCGACCTTGTGCATTACCACTTAAAAGTTTATTAAAATCAAAGAAGGGTAGCATACAATATACTCACAAACGTAGCATATGAACAAGCATATAGGAGATGGGCACCACTCGCTTCCAGGACTCTTCTCTACTGCTGGATAGCGTGATGGCGTCCTCAAAACCTGATGTGTCTTACGCGTTTCAAGGGAGGACCCTCTTCCTCAGAGCCAAAATCGCCACTCTGGCTCTGAGGAAGAAGGTCCTCCCTCGAAACGCGTAAGCCACATCAGGTTTTGAGGACGCCATCACGCTATCCAGCAGTAGAGAAATGTCCTGTAAGCGAGCAGCGCCCATTTCCTATATGCTTGTTCATATGCTACGTTTGTGAGTATATTGTACGCTACCCTTCTTTTATTTTAATAAACATTTTTAGTGGTAATGCACAAGGTCGGTGCGCCCTTCTCTTGTTGTTTTCTTGTACTGACCTAGATCAAACCTGGATCTAGGTATTTTTTATTATTAATTAATTTATTTTTTTACACAAACTTTTTTTTCCTTTCGGCAAGGAAAGAGAAAAATACATTGTATTTTTCATCTCCATTCACAGAGAGAGAAACACAATGGTGGGCTTCACAGTGACTGATCACTGTGGTAGTCAATCAGAGGCTATCACAGCAATCAGGTGACCCAGAATCAGGAGATCCAGGACCCGATCATTAATACGGGGCCCGGGGCCCTTGGTGAGACTCCAGTCTCTGTGCTGGGAGCACGCTGTGCAGTGCGCTCCCTGCACAAAAGGAGATACGCATATATGGGTCTCCACGCAAGAAAGACCAGTGCAGTGGGGACGCATATATGTGTTACGTTGGCGGACATGGGTTGATTTGCAATGGAGAGTCTAAAGAAAAGCTCCATACTCATGTATATCCAATATTTGATTGTAAGCTCTCAGGAGCAGGGTCCTACTAACCCTTTTGTATTGAATTGTTTATTACTGTCTGCCTTTACAATGTAAAGCGCTGCACAAACTTTTGGCATTGTATAAATCTTGTATAATAATATTAATAATAACAATAATAATAGCTACCGTGTTTCCCTGAAAATAAGACCGGGTCATATATTAATTTTGGCAACAAAGGACACAGTAGGGCTTATTTTCGGGGTAGGTCTTATCATGTAATGTTTTGTCTTCTCTCCCCCTCTCCCTCCCTGCCTGTCAGGAATCCCCAGTGTGAACCGAGTAAAAGAGTTTGTAAAATCCTAGAATCCATTCTATTATTAGTATTATATCATGTCCAATGTGTGTGTTCCTGTATTATAATTGTGCCAAATACCTTCATTACAGCACCGTGACCCGCCGGAGCTCTCTTCCACACTCTGAGCACTGCAGAGGGGAGGGGCTGAGATCCCCCGCTGACAGCTGGGAGAAGAGGAGGAGAGCAGCGGGAGATCAGCCGGCGATGTGCCGAAGGTATTTAGCACAATTATATTACAGAAACATACACATTGGACATTATATAAAGTTGCCCGGGGGCCCCACTTGCCCAGGGGGCCCCACCTGGCCAGCAACCCAGCCCCAACCAAGCACTAGTCCCGATTCCTGTGTGCATCCGCCGCCGAACTTAGCAGGTGGCAAGCGCCTGTCGGCCCTGCGCTGCTGTCAGGCCACTTGGGCCATGGAGGGGGAGCCCACAACTGCAGGAATGCCTGTCTGCCTCTATGGGAACAGGCACACACAGCACAGTCGTGTCTGACTCCCGTCCGTGTGTATGTTCACCGGACCCAGCCGCCAAACTTGGAAGCTGTCATTAGCCTGGCACTGCTGTACCAATAAATATCACCTTATAGATGGTGGGTTATTGTGTAGGCAGGGCCAAAGTGCACTACATTGCCCAGGGCCATTTAATGCTCTTAAGGTGGCTCTGGGTCTAGCATATCCCTGGGTGCTCTGTGGCAGCATAGCCTCCTGATCCCGTATTTTTGTTGTATTCCTCCTGCCATAGATGCACTTTAGAGCTTTTATTACAGCTACAGTATGCTGAGTCTGGTTAGCTAGTTAATTGAATGCCAGTTATTTTACGTTTACCATTTATAGATGTTTATTTACCTGTTTACAATTTGCCTGATTGCTGACATTGTCACTATTTTGAGTTGTTTCAATACTAATTCTCTGAATAATTCTATTTAGTGGGAACAGGAACTAGATCTCACATCTGATGTTATAGATTTGGATAAGATACTGGTGTTTACATAACAATTGTCTGTTCTCATTCTCAAGAACATAATTGCCGAATACTGTCTAGAGGGTACTTTAATCCCACAATCTTACATTAAATGGATCCTTCTATTCCAAATATTTGTTGGTGATTTTACAGGACCTTTGCACTATGGCCCACATTTGGGGACTTTCCCGCAGATCATCCTCTTTTGGGATGATATACTGCAACTATTGGACAGGTTTGTGGTTGATCGATTCCCCAACTTGCCCTACATTACTGTGCTGTATATGCTGCCTGGTTCCTATAAAGAAATAAAAAAACTTGATTATACATTTCTTTACTGCTATGCGATCTGTAATAGCCAGACTTTGGCAACAAACCAAAGCACCATCGCTGGCTGAATGAGCTTGTGAAATGGACAGAACTGACCATCTTGAACACATGATAGCCTGGGAGGAAGACAGAAGAGTTATAATGGCTCACGTGGATGGTATGGTCCCATTTTTGCTATTCCTCTAATTTTACATCCTTCATATTATTTCTGTACCACTAGACTTAAATCAACTCATTAATCAGCAATGTCTGCAATAAACAGTACATAGAAGCAATAACTACAGTGTGGATGAGAATTCTATAAATTATTTAGAGTGCACTCTTGGAGAATAGCTAAGATGTGACACAGTGACCCCTGAAAGGTACCTCCTAATATAAGCATTAAACAAAGGTCTCTGTGGAGCAGCTATGGGAAAGGCAGTCCTTAGTCCTATCTCTTCAGCTGGCTAGTGATGGGGCCCAGTTTTCCCAGTGGTGCATGCAAGTACAGTCCAAGTAAAACCTGCATACAGCAAGTAAGGCTACTAGATAGATGCATAGTCAATTCCTAAAAGGCTCAGTCTCTCTAGCAGCAGATGGGTATGGCTGCACAGCTTTCTCACCAGACCCAGCAACACAGCAGCAGTGGTCTCTCTGGCCAGATATCTGCTCACTTCTAGATTGCCTGGGGAAACTTTGGTTCTCATGTGTCTTGGCAGTGGTCTCAGGTCACAGCTCTATACTCCCTCGCGCTGCTTTCTCCAACCTCCAGTGAATTGCCTAGGAAAAGTCACTAATACTGTCACAACTGAGGATTGGTGAGAGGGCATGTGCACTCAATTATATCACATCACCCTGAGAGCAAACCCAGTTATTATATTAGTATTCTGAAAGCAGAACTCCATCCAATGGAATACCATACGTTCTTCATAAATACCTCTCTGATAGCAGAACCATCAGCATTATAGTTAAGTGCCCCGACGTTGCTGGCAGAAGATCTAGAATTCCCTGTAGGACATTCATAAGTATATTAGGATATTGTTATTCTACAGAGTTGCTATCCTCCTTTTCCTTGTCTTCCTTATTTATAGCATAGGCCTAGCATATCCCTGGGTGGTCTATGGCAGCATAGCCTCCTGATCCCATATTTCCGTATTTAGGCTGCCATAGATGCATTTTAGGGCTTTACAGTATGCTGAATCTGGTTAGCTAGTTAATTTAATGCCAGTTATATTATGATTACCGTTTATAGATGTACGTCTACCTGTTTACAACTGTTAGCCTGATTGCTGACATTGTCACTATGGCTGTCTGATCTTATGATTGGAACATGATACTCGGCACACAGGTCACAGCTCTATACTTGCCCACGCTGCTTTCTCCAACCTCCAGTGAATTGCCTGGGAAAAGTCCTAAGTTCTCCTCCTTCTTTTTACAGTGCTTTTTGGGTGATTTATTTCAAGCCCCTTTACTTGCATTGTGCAGTGCTCCTAAGCGAACTACATGTCCCATGATCATTCTCCTGCCTACCCTAATTGGTCCTCTGCCACTGCTTGCAAGGAGGGAGAGGGAGCACCGAGGGGGGGCAGGAGAGAGCCCACAGCAGTTCACATCAAGTCCGCACGGGAGCCACACAACACAACGACGGGGGTGAAGGATGAGAAGACAGTGGCACAGGAGTACACTGCCCAGCACTCCTCCAGCCGCTACATATTTTAAAGATGACCGTAAAAAGTTTGTTAATTATTTTTACCTTGACACACTTTGAAGCCTATCTTCAGTAAAAAGTATATTTTCTTTGTTTTAGCATTTTAGTAATGGGTCCCATTGTTTGTTTTATAGTCCTGGATGAACTCTTCCTACTTATAATACCATACGCTTTCAGATTAATTAGAACAGGACAAACATTGTTCTGCTAGGTCCTCAGCCCACACACCATGTGTGTATTGAAGGTAGTCATTATCCACTGTTAATCTCAGCAAACGATTCCTTGAGGACACGGAGGAAGGAGCTAGATATAATTATTCTTTCCAAGGATATTTTATTTCCTGGCAGAATCTATTTTTAAAGATAGAGGGGCTATGTACAAGAACCGGAGAAGAGGAAATCATCTGTGTCAAACTGTCAAGCCATAACAACTAGTTTCTATACTACAGAGAAGTTGGAATCTTATTCAGACTGAGCTGGCACTGGGAACTATGTTTCTGAAATAATTTCTGCTTCCTTGCCACTGGGGAGGTCTTTTCTCAGTAGAGTTACTATCTACTTGGAGCCTGTATACTCTCTGTGTTTGGGTGTCCTGCTCAAGTTCAAAATCATACAAATACCCAGGGCCATTTTTTTGCGACGCCAAACAAGGCTTTGGTCTAGTACATCAAGGATACCACACAGTGTGATGCTCAGCCCGATGACTAGGTCAGACTCAGGAATGATAGCGGGCGAGTGTTTCTTCTGCCTTTAGCAGCCTCTATTCCCTTAAGGCAAGCAGGCCTCACCATACTTAGTCACCTTTAGGTTTTGGAACACTGTGCTATAGCACCTTCTAGCCTCAAGCCTGGTCAGGCAGAAGGCAGTGGCTGGTAGTGGAATCCTGGGACAGTCCAAGGTCAGGGAAGGTGGTAGGAGAGTGTACTCCAGTAGACATGCAAGGTAGCATGTGGAGTTGCTGGAAGGAGGGATGGCGCACTGCAGTGTAGTAAGTAATCATGTCCCATATGTCAAAACACTGACAGTAAGTGATGGCAAAAAGGTGACATGAAAGTTTATTGATAATGTTAAAAGGTTAAAAACAAACCGGTCCTGAGGTCTTCAGCATCACTTGGGGTGCTGTGAGGGTCCCACCCACTGGGATCACTGAGCAGTGTGGCCCAAAGCCAAGGGTGGGAGAAGGGGAGGAATCCGGGGGGTCCGAGGGAACACCAGGGTGGACGGGTGTAGCCGTGTAGATTCTGTGTGCGGCCGCAACACAGACTGTGTGCCGGACCTAACGCTGGTATCGGAGACGTCCCCTTGACTACGTCATCGGAAGTGACGACCGAGCCGGAGATGGAAGGCTGACCGGATGTAGAAGGTGGAACGCAAGCTTCTGGTTGCCGTAACTACATGTTTCGCGCGAATGCGGGACTTGACAAAGTGCATGCATGCAAAACATGTAGTTACAGCAACCAGAAGCTTGCTCCCTTCTTTTTTTGTTGTTGTCCTTTAGTAAATCAAACCCTGAGCCTCCACTAAGGTGGGAGAATGGGACATTACTGTAAAGTTCCCAGGCAGTGCCTTCATTCAGTTGGGCTTTGTGTAATACAAGTGTGACTCCCAAGTGAGATTTCCTTGTCCCTAGTTTAAAA